>NC_087214.1:42473577-42510180 GCF_015104395.2 Macrobrachium nipponense | reverse complement strand
CAGCAAATTGTTTATTATATTTTGTTTTCCTTCAACCAAATTCATTTGAGTATTTCTAAGTAATGGTGGCGCACCTGTTTTTACCTTGGAAATTGGTTTTTCCCATAGTTCTAGGGCTTTTGATGAAGAAGCAGTAAGTTTCAACTTTTGGGGGGTCCAAACTGTTATTTACCTCCTATCTCTACCCAACAATGATGGTGGACTTTGGAGATTCAGGGTTTTGGGTGGGGAGAATAAAGGTAAACAAAATGGCCATGTTTGTGTTCTGGTAGGGGGCGAGGGATATGCAAACCCTCAGGAAGCCATACGTTCCACGGATAGGAGCGGCTAAGGGGAGGTAGGGTACTCGCTGTGGTGGGTGCAGAAGGTACGAGTTGGTTGTTCGGTAGAGAGCACTGGACGTAAATAAATTGGATGTGCACTTGACAAGTTCTGTGATTGGTGGACTGTAACAGACAGGGTGATACAATAACGTCACTAAGAGAAACTTGCCGTAACTTTTGTCCAAGGTAATACTTATCTCAAGAACCAAATATGCATTTACAAAATACACAAAATTGGGCGACACTACACCAAAAAAATTATAAAATACCGCAATCAGCAAGAATAACGTTTGAATAATGACTGTAAATCACAAAAGCACTTACCTTAAACAGTGAACCCACGAGTCTCCATTTCGTTGGCTCATAAGGGTGAGGCAAACACCCAACGTTCTCAATGATAAACCTGTAATGATGGTAAAATGTAAATAATTTTATGTAACTCTGCAATAATGTAAACTGAAAGAACTTTAATAAACAGACCTCTTGTCACATTTAACAGGGAAAATGCAGCTACTTTAAGAATGAAAAGACCAAGACGTTTAACGGACTGGAACTTGTAGTTAATTGATAAAAAAACTGCAATTAGTTTAGCTGTACTGGGTAAGTAATCAGGACTGTGACTGGTCGAAAGAGTGGTGGGAGGGTGAATAACGTCTTGTACAGGGAAGATTTCACTAGTGTGGCAATCTGACCACGTATTTGGGGAACTTAACAAAAAACAATGTGCCATAATTAGTGAACACACGAAAACACAGGATCTTGTTTTGGACATGAAAATTTTTATGAAACCAAAGAAATCATATTTTAAAGGAAACACTGGCCCAGAAAAATGTTATAAGAGGGGCACCTATTTTACATGAAGTCAACGCCAAGGGTGATTATGCTATTCCCAAGGATGCAGTTCCGCCTTAGGCGGCTTGCTCCTAGAGATAAACACTCAGGACACGAGTTCATCAAACTTTCTAAGCCACTATCTAGCTTAGGCCACCAAATATAACTATGTGGAAGCTCTTTCATACGCATAGAACCCAAATGTCCCATGTATAGTTCTGCTAACTAACTAGCCCTTAGTTTAAGTGGAATGACTACTCGAGATCCCCATAAAACACAACCATTTTGTACAAAAAGTTCATCCCTTCACCTGACATAGGGAGCAAGTTCTGAATCATTTAATGTTATTGTATTTGTAGTCCAGCCTTACGAGTTTTCTCTGGTACTGGGGTAGTCTGTAGCAGACATTAAGGGAAGACAACTTAGAGCATCTGCAGTACCTTTTTAAAAGGATACTCAACCGATGAATTTATAAGGCTGGAGTAGTAAAGCCCAACATTGAATCCGACTTGAAGACATAGGAGGGATACTCTATCAGGTGAGAAGATTCCCAACAGGAGTTTGTGATCTGTCACAACTGTGAAATTACTCTGACCCCCACAGTAATAGTGAAACTTGCGTAAAGCAAATACAATAGCAAGGGCCTCTTTCTGCACCTGCATATAATTACGCTCTGCTGAAGTTAGTGTGTGCAAAACAAAATATATATCTCTCCACTCCATCCACCAAATGACAAAGAACAGCTCCAAGACCATAAGAGCTACTGTCTGCAACAACTAGTGGTAAGTTTGGATCAAAATGCACGATTCTTGTTCTTTACCCCATACACAAGGAGTGTGTACTTTTATCAGATGATTCAAGGGTTCCAACATACTAAATGCTGGTTGCAAAAACCTCCTATAGAAGTTAAAAAACCCTAGAAAGACTCACAACTGAGTGTCATTAGTGGGGGCAGGAGCTTCTCCAATAGCTTGGACTTTTTCCTCAGCATAATGGATATCCTTCTTGGTCAATCATATAGCCTAAGTATGAAACACAAATGACGTCAATAGTACACTTCTCTAAGCTCAACCTTTGACTGGTTGTCTGAAGTGTTGCTAAAACCCACCTTAGATACACATTATCTTCTACCTCAGTAGCACATAATTAGAATATTGTCCAGATAGCAGAACAGATCAGGGATATCCTTCAACAACGCCTCCATAGCCTGCTAGAAAATTCCTGGAGCCGCTGAGATCCCAAAACTTATCTGGTTATCCTGAAACAACCATTATGAGTATTTACTACTGTATACTCCTTCGAATCCAAGGTACAAAGATCTATGATAAAACAGTCCATTTAATTTTCATTTTATGGGGTCCCTATGATAATGTAAGTCTGGCAGTGTGGTACCTCCAGTACGTACTTGCCTCAGATCACCAGGAACCAACTGGTGATTTTGCTCAACACGGGGATGACCATTTCACTGGTTTGCCCAGTATATGAACCCGATGCCATGCTTGCCAGCCAATCACTCCCGGCCGCTTGCCTTAACAAACAGGGACCTTCACCATTGACACAACGAACCATGTATGAGTTTTGCACAGACATCAATCTCACCAGCCACTTCAAGTGCAGCACCACCATGCACCTTTAGACTAACAGTAGATGGGTTGGGTTGAATCACGATATAGAAACACATGCAGGTCCGGTGTATTTTTATGTAACCGACCATAATCTGTGATGTCACACAAACTGGTCGAAGCTACAATTTACTGATGTATAGGGTTTGAGTTTTTTACACTATGAAATGCGATTTAATACATATCCGTCCATAGATTTAAGCGGTGAATAAGATTTTGGACATATGAAATATTGTAGTTTATGAGAATATCGTTATTGGAGAAGTTGAATAGGACAAATGTTGTACAAATAAGGTTTTTCGTGTGAAACTTTTAGGGACTTGACAGGATCCTGGAGTTTGAGGTCATGGGATTTTCAACGGGTTTTTTATAGTTTATGAGAATATCGTTATTGGAGAAGTTGAATAGGACAAATGTTGTACAAATAAGTTTTTCGTGTGAAACTTTTAGGGACTTGACAGGATCCTGGAGTTTGAGGTCATGGGATTTTTCAACGGGTTTTTTAAACTTCCTTGTCTTGGCCTTGTGTGCATTTGGGATCTCGTTATCAACTGTTTTAAAGTTGATTTCCTTTTGTGAGTTATATGTTAGCACGAGTCTGCCTTTCTGTTTATGTATTTTCTTAAATTAACATAGTTTAATTTTGTGATAAAATTGGAGTTTACAGTTTAATTACAAAATTAAGCTATTTTAAGGTAACAAAGTACATGAACTGAAAGGCGGACTCATGCCAATGGACAACTCACAAAAGGAAATCAACTTGAAAAAAATCAACTTGAAAAACAACTGATAACAAGGTTCCAAATGCAGGAAGTTTTGAAAAACTGTCAAAAAATCCTGTGCCCTATCTCCAGGATCCTGTCAGTCTCTTCTAAGTTTCACACAAAAAAACTTATTTTTTTATTTATTAAATTGCATTTCAAAGTGTAATAAAGGTAATTATCCCTATGTTTACATCAGTAAATTGTCACTTCAACCGGTTTGCATGACGTCACAAAATCACATGCTGCGTGCAAATGAGTACCAAATTCATCATAACTACTTTGTCATTACTGTATCGTGGGTTAAGTACTGGACATTCCAAAGCTAAATACCAAACCCATAACTGTTCATACTCACCTTTAGAGATGAGAGTACTACAAGAAGAACCAGTGTCTACCTCCATTGGAACATGTACTGTTGTAAGAGGTTGACAAAGAGGCAGGTAGAAGTGTACTGATTTTTATTACAGTCAAGGGAAATATAAATATACAGCATGCGGACGGAAATGTGGTCACCGACCCGCGAGAGAGTAAAAGTGGGTCGGCGAGACCCGATTTGTGTTTCTTGAGAGACATAAAATACAAAATATAAAAGTACACAATATGTGGTTATATAAGCTTATACACTGACGGAAAGCCCGCTGAATGCTTTCTCAGGGGAAGTGAGAACAACGCGAATGATGAATTATGTACAGAGAAAATTATGAATAAGCGTTGTCCTTACAAATACTCCCCCCCTAAGAACGAACTAATTAGGTATGATTGTTGGCTGACTTCTTTGTACTTCGGGTAGTCACTCGCGGAGCGAGCTGGACGGCGGAGGCGCCCTCGGGTGCGTGATATTAGTTGTTGTGGTAGATCTCGGGGGTTTTCCGGGGACGGGATGCCTCCCCTGAGGTGATCCTCGGGGGTTCGACCGTCTTTCGAGGGCGGCCGCGGCTACGGCTAGGAGGTTTGGCGATCGAAGGAGTCGCTTTTTCCGAGGAAGATTGAGGCCGCCCTGTGGGGAATCCGCGTCTGCGAGGTCCTCGTCCATGATGAAGGCTGGTTTTCAGGCGATCGATTGTGACCCAGTCCTCGCGACCGTTGATGGATAAGAGATATGCCTTGTCAGTGCGTCGTAGGACGAAGGACCGCGTAGGGTCTCGTTAGAGGCGGGCGGCGGGCGTCGTCCCTGACGAAGACGTGGCGTTGCACGATGATAGGGCCTTCGGGAGGAAAACGTTTTGGTTCTGTCGGAGAAGGTTTTGACGCAGGGCGTGAACTTCCCGGCGGATTCCCGAAGCCTGGCGATGGAGACGTCAGCGTCGTCGGCATTGGTCGGGAAGAACTCGCCAGGGACTGTTAATGGCTCCCCGTATACCTTCTCCGCGGGTGATGCTTCGCCGTTTGCCCGGCGGGGCAGTCCTGAGACCGAGGAGGACCCACGGTAGTTGGCTCTTCCAATTTTCGTCGGTGCAGCGCGCCATCAGGGAAGCCTTGATCGAACGTGGACTCTCTCCACCATGCCGTTAGCTGCTGGGTTGTAGGCGGTGTGGCATGTAGCGACGTTCCCATTAGGCGGGCCAGGGCAGTCCACAACTCCGACAGGAAAACTGTCCGCGGTCTGTCGTGATTTCGTCCTGGCACTCCGAATCGACTGATCCAGCTGGCGAGGAGTGCTTCGGCACATGCTTTCGTGGTCGCCTCCGACATCGGCGTTGCCTCGGGCCATCTGGTGGAGGCGATCGATTACCGTCAGGAGGTACCTGGCGCCTTCCGACGGGGGCAGGGGGCCAACGACGTCTATGTGGATGTGGCCGAATCTTCGTTTCGGCTGCGGAAATTTTCCCCACGCCTGATTCCGTGTGCCGACTGATTTTGCTAGTTTGGCAAGGCACGCAGGTCCTGGCCCACTCGAGGGAGTCCTTCCGAATTCCATGCCAGACGAACTTCTCCGTCAGGAGGCGCACCGTCGTCCGGCCCGAGGGGTGCGAGAGTCCGTGTATGACGTCGAACACGGCTTTCCTTCGGGAGGCTGGGATCAGCGGGCGCGGGCGCCCGTGCTGATGTCGCAGAGGAGCGTCATGCCTGCGGGTCCGAAAGGCACGTCTTCCCACTTGAGGGCGGTGATAGCAGTGCGGTATGCGGCAGTCTCCGGGTCGGCAGCCTGTTCCCGGGCGAGGTCTTCGTAGTCGACCCCGAGACGCACGGCGTTGATTTCTATCCTCGATAGGGCGTCTGCCACGGGGTTCTTCTCGCCAGGCACGTACTGGATGGTGCAACCGAACTCTGCGATGGCTGCTAGGTGCCTCTGTTGTCTCGCTGACCAAGCGTCGCCCGCCTTGGTGAAGGCGTGTACCAAAGGGAGGTGGTCCGTCCTGATCGTAAAGGGGGAGCCCTCGAGGAGGTAGCGGAAATGTCGCACTGCTTGGTACACTGCCAGGAGTTCGCGGTCGAACGTGCTGTACCTCGTCTCGGCGGCTGATAGTTTTTTGCTGTAGAAGGCGAGTGGCTGGGGTCTCGCCCTGGACCACCTGCTCGAGGACAGCCCCGCAGGCGACGTTGCTGGCGTCGGTGGTGAGGCGTAAAGGTGCAGCAGGGTCTTGTGGGCATAATGTCGCCGCTCTGGCGAGGGCCCTCTTCGTCTCGTTGAAAGCCTTCTCTTGTTCGGCCTCCCACGTTAGGGCCTTTGGTTTCCCTTTCAGGACCTGTGTTAGAGGAGACATGGTGCGGGCGGCGGAGGGGATGAATCGGCGGTAGTAATTGACCATTCCGATGAACTTCCTGCATGGGACTTGACCGTGGTTGGTGTTGGGAACTTCTGCACCACGCCTACCTTCGAGGCCATGGGGCGCACGCCCGTCGCGGAGATCTCGTGTCCGAGGAAGTTGTCCACCTTCTCGGCGCCGAGTGCATTTGTCGAAACGGACGACCAGCCCGTTTTCTGCAGGCGCTTCAGGACCGCTCGGACGTGATGTAGGTGCTCCTCCAAGGACCTGGAAAAAAATCAAGATATCGTCGACGTAGCAGACGCAGAAGGGCAGGTCCCCAGGATGCTGTCCATCAGGCGCTGGAAGGTGGCCCCTGCATTCCTCAGGCCGAAGGTTGAGTAATGGAACACGAAGGAGCCAAAAGGCGTGATGATGGCAGTCTTGGGACATCCTCGGGGTGCACTGGAACCTGGGAAATAGGATTTTAAGAGGTCCATTTTTGTGAAGACCTTCGCCCCATGAAGGGCCCCTGTCAAATCCTGCATGTTTGGCAAGGGGTATTGGTCGGGGATTGTAACGAGGTTTGAGTCTTCTGTAGTCTCCGCAGGGCCTCCAGGTGCCGTCAGGTTTCTGTACCATGTGCAGGGGCGACGCCCAAGGGCTCGATGCTTTCTTGCAGATGCCCATCCGTTCCATCTCCGAGAACGCCTGCTTCGCCTCCTGGAGGCGGCCTGGAGGGAGTCGTCGGAACTTCGCGTGTGTCGGGGGGCCTGTGGTGGCTATGTGGTGGAATATCCCGTGCTTGGGCGGCGTCCCTGCCGCCTGACGAAGTTCCGGCTTGAAGACTTCGGGGAACTCCTGCAGGAGGTTGCCGTATTTGTGGGGGGCGATGGTACAAATTGTAGGGGCGCCCGGGCCTGCTGCTAGTGGAAGGGAAAGGCATGTCCCCGTGTCGAGGAGGCGTTTTGCGGCCCACGTCCACCAGGAGGTCCGTTCTGCGCCAGGAAATCTGCCCCCAGTAGCGGGATCCTGACGTCCGCGATGAATTCCCAGACGTAGTTTCGCCCCAAGATGGATATCTCGAGGGGCTTCGTGCCGTAGGAACGATGGGGGTCCCGTTTGCGGCGACGAGGGAGTGTTTTGTCGGGCTCGCGGCTACGGTCTTTTCCTGACGGCGGGAATATCGAGTGCATTGCCCCCGTATCTACCAACATCCTCCGGCCGGAGATCGCGTCGCGGACGTAGAACCCTACGGTGTGTGGTTCCGACGCGGCCGTTGCCACGGGCGGCCTTGGTTTTGTTTGCCGTCGTCGTTTTTTGACTGTTGGAAGGTGCAAGGGCTTTCGCACCTCCTGGCGAATCTCCCGAACCTCCTGGTGGAAGCGGCACCAGGAGTTTTCACCTCGCTGCGTGTGGGAGGACTTCCCTTGGGATACGGCGCCAATCTCTTGCGTTGGGTCGTCGTCGTCTTCTTCCTTCTCTGCGGCCAGGCACACGGAGGATCGGGGGGGGCGGCGAGCTTCGCGGCATTGTTTGACAACGTCAGCTTCTTGCCTTTTCTAGTAGTTCGTCGTCCTCTAGGATGTACGCGTCGGTCAGCTGCTTTCGGACGTCCGGCTCGAGTTGCCGCAGGAATATTTCGCGGCTCAGGCTGATCTCTACCTTTTTTCCGTCGGGGCCTATTTCGGGCAGACGGACGAGGCCCATCACAGTGTCCCAGGCATCTTGGGTGTCGGCGCCGCGCATGGGGTTCGCGACTAAGTCGAGGGCGCGGGCGGCCCTTTCAGCGATAGGCACGGAATAGGCTGTCAAGAGCCTTTCTTTTATCTCGTCGAGCGTGACAAGTCCGATTCGTGCTCGACCGGTCAGCCAGTTAGATATTCGGCCGAGCACCTCTGTCGGGAGAGCCGCTGCGACGAGGTCAGCCTGCAGCACTTTGTTTGTGAGCCCCGCGATCCGGAATTGCCCTTCGGCTCGGAAGAACCAGGAAAACGGGTCAGCCGTTGTGAAGGGGGGCAATTTGACAGCTTGAGCGGCCGCTGTGTCAGAGTCCGTCGCTGGGGCGGGGGAGGCCCGGGTTTCCCGCGAGGTTTCCCGCGAGGTACTGTTTGCGCCCATTGTCCTCTCTCACAAAAACGGTCGACAGAGTCGTGAATGGCGGGCCAAACCGTTTGAGGAAACGCCTGAACACACCTTGGGCAGGTATGCCGTATTTAGTCCGTTAGAGGCGTTGGTTTTTTCCACGGTAGGAGCTTTCAGAGATCTATACTGAGGCGCCGTATGAGTCCGTTAAAGATCTCTGAAGGTGAGCGGCGGTAGTGAGTCCCTTAATGGCTGAGCCAAAACCGCTTGGGTCACCGTCACTCCGGGGTCACCAGTTGTAAGAGGTTGACAAAGAGGCAGGTAGAAGTGTACTGATTTTTATTACAGTCAAGGGAAATATAAATATACAGCATGCGGACGGAAATGTGGTCACCGACCCGCGAGAGAGTAAAAGTGGGTCGGCGAGACCCGATTTGTGTTTCTTGAGAGACATAAAATACAAAAATATAAAAGTACACAATATGTGGTTATATAAGCTTTATACACTGACGGAAAGCCCGCTGAATGCTTCTCAGGGGAAGTGAGAACAACGCGAATGATGAATTATGTACAGAGAAAATTATGGAATAAGCGTTGTCCTTACACTGTATTTAGCAATACATCAAGAATTATAGGATTAACCCTCACTGCAGCAACTGAATAGACATAATTACAGCATGGATCACCTGCAGATTCATTAGACGGACCACCCTCC
Organism: Macrobrachium nipponense; assembly: GCF_015104395.2. Classification (NCBI taxonomy): domain Eukaryota; kingdom Metazoa; phylum Arthropoda; class Malacostraca; order Decapoda; family Palaemonidae; genus Macrobrachium; species Macrobrachium nipponense. The sequence continues at coordinate 42,501,153 of NC_087214.1, read as the reverse complement.
GTTGAGAAATTTACTTATCTATTTGACTGAACTTTCCGAAAAGACTGCATAGATTTGACCTGAAAACACACCTTCTTGGTGTGACCTTTCTGCCCATGACATGTTACATTCTTAAAAGGACAGTCCTTTTTCCAATGTAACTTACCACAAAATGTAGGGGAATCTTAGAATATTAGTTCCAACACTAGGATTAGAATTAGAGGGTGTAACACTACCAGTAGAATGGTTCTTAGCATTAGACGAAAAAGTTTTCTTTTTTGGAACCAACTGCCAACCATTGTACATGCACCGAAGCACTCGCCATCACTAGTACATCCTTTGCCGCAGCTTCCCCAGCTGTGGCCATGCTAACGGCCTTCTCAAATGTTTAGTCAGATTCAGCCAACAACACCTGCTGAACCTTATCACTGGCAAGACCCATTACAAACCTTTCACTTAACATCTCGGACAGTGTTGCCCCATATTCACAAATATGGGCTTGGGCCTTTAGCACCACAACAAAATCATTAACAGACTCTCTTCTGAGCAGGGGACTAGAACTTAAAACGCTCATAGATGAGAGCAGGTTCAAGTTTATAGTGACTATACGCAGAGTGGCAATTATCTGATCATAAGAGCTCTCTTCAGGCGTCTGGAGAGAGTGAATCCCTACCCAAATTAAAAACCTTTGGCTCTGCCAACGTGAAAAATACAACAACTTTCTTAACATCTTTAATTTCATTAGCTATGAAATACAACATATTAATTATACTACAATAGGAGTCAAAATCCTCCTCTGCTTCATTGTACAGATTAAACCAATAATACCTGCCATCTTCAAAAATATAGTAGTACAGACCTAACCAAACATGAAAGACAACAGCAATACTATGACAATAAACTAAGCCTAACTAGTTTACAAGACAGCCCAACCTAGCTTTGCCTACAGCCCACAAAAATATTAGGGTAGATATAACGCAGCGAACTAGACTGGCAGTTGACGTTTTTCTATAGAATTTTACCTCCTGAACAAGAATTTAAAGTAATATTTTTTCGGCAGGTTGTAATTAGCTGTAATTTACCTTTAAACTCTATCCCTTGGTAAGGGGGACCGATGGGAATGCGAGGTTTTGGGTGGGGTAAAACACTTGTTAGAATTATGCCTTACAACTCTATCCTATGGTAAGGGGGACTGATGGGAAAGTGGGGTTGTGGGTGGGATAAAACACTTGGGGGAAGGTTTTGCCATGTTTTTTTGTTATTTCTTCTTATTTATGACATTTGAAACACGAAATACAAGCTGAAATAAAGCGATAAATAAACCAATAATGGAGCCGTTACATAGCCAAAATCCACCTACTACTACTGCTATTATGACACCAAATCGTACCACGCATGCGTCATGTTATAGGGGAGCTTTTGTTTCAGATTCCCTTCCTTTAAGGGGGTTCCACCACCCCGGTCAGGTAACACGTTCTACTAGGTTAGGGTAGTATTATAACCTATAAATACCCAATCCCGTCCTCCCCTTACCGGACATATGGCTCCCTGGTGGTAACGTATCACACACCCTCTACCAGAATTCAAATATGGCGGTTTGTTCACATTTTCTTGGCCCCGAACTAAAACTTCGAAGATTGTTCAGTCAAAGTAGACTATAGCAGTTGACTTTTCCCTATGTTATTTTACTCATTTTACAAGAGTTTGAGGTAATATTTTGCCGGTCGACTGGAACTAATCTGTTATTTACCTTTGAACTATGTATGTCGGTACATCGCACCCCTTGTACTGTCATGTAGTCTTCACAGGTAAATTACGTTTTAAATACAGTCGGCCAAATAGATATTACTGTAAATTCTTGTTCCGTAAGTAAAATAACATAGGAAAACATCAACTGCAATAGTCTACTTTATTGTGGAATGCGGGCTTAGAATTAGCATTAGCCTAGCCTATGAGGCAGGTTAACTACAAATAGAACAAACTTAGCGTAGTAAATAGCACAAAATGAACATCTATCTAGCCTATCTAAGCCTAACAATCCTAGCAATTAGCTTAATCTCTGACAAAGAAAAAAATTCCCATTAGGTCCTAACGATATTCCATTCTCGTCGCCAATTAAATGTGTATACGGCATAAAAATGTCAAATATTAGTTACAAGTTATGGGTATTATAATATTAGTACAATACTTAGAGTGGGTACTACTACCTAGGGTGACTGCAGAAGCCAGCATGGGAGTTTTTAGTTGGTATATAAACAATGTCATTTGTCGGTCTTATACAGTCACAGTAAGTCCTATTATCTTAGTAGGATAATGTAAATAGTATTGTAAATACGAATGCCTAATAGTCTGGACAATAGTTAGTAACATCATTATTAGTGGAGTTCCCTAGAAAGCGTCGTCTCTAGTTGGAGCCTTGCGGGTCGTCTCTTCTAAGAAAACTCTCTCAGTCAAGTCTTTATTATAGGAAAGATGATAGAATAAGACTGAAATATTATGATATTGCACCCATTATCATTATCGACACTAACAATTGATAAACAATCATCACTTTAAGTGATCTCAGCAGAGTTTTTGTGTCTTGACGGCTGAAAAGTAGCTTGGAAATCCAGTGATCTCCTTTAACTAATATTTTGAGGGATACGATTCGTCGTCTCTGTTTGACTTATTGTGGCACCCAAACACACTGCAAGTGTTTATATCATATTTAAAAGAATTAATAGGTCCAAATTCATTGCAAAATCCCCAAAAATCGTTCTTATCATGAGTTGTTTGCTTCAACATGGCCAGACTTCCGCGTCTGCCATCCAGATCTCATTCTGATCGGAACTATCTATAATGAGTGACACAAGATTCAAGAGGCGGACAGCTAGGGTTTTCTCTTTCTCCTCTTGGTGCAGTAGATCTGCTCCATTGAAGCGTCTGTTCAGTGTTGCCACATTTTTTTTTTCTTCTTCTTCTTCCCAGCTTGTTCCCATTTTTATATGGGGTCGCCGTTTCCATCTATTTCTATCTTGCGCTTCTGCCTCATCAATTCCCTTCTCATGTAAGTCTCCTCTCACACAGTCCTTCCATCTCTTTCTTGGTCTCCCTCTTTTCTTCTTCCTTAGCACCTCCACCCCCATAGTATGTCTCCCAGCGTGGTCCTCATCTCTCCTCAACAGGTGTCCATACCATCTCAGCCTCCCCTCCTGCACTTTCTTTGATACTTCCACCACCTACGTTGACCCCCTTATGTAGTCATTTCTGATCCTATCCACTCTTGTCACCCCAGACATCCACCTAAGCATTCTCATTTCTGCCACATCCATCTTCTTCTGCTCTGCTTTTCTCATGCTTGCTGTTTCCGTACCATACAGCATTGCTGTTCTTACCACCGTCTTGTGAAATTTTCCTTTTAACCTAAGCGGCACTCTTTTGTCACAAAGAACTCCCGAGGCCGCTCTCCAGTTGTTCCAGCCTGCCTGTACCCGATGTTTTACTTCTTCTTCCATACTTCCTCCAGCGTTAACAAATGATCCCAAATACTTAAACTTATCAACTCTCCTTATTTGCTCTCCACCAAGCTGAATACTTTCTCTATCATCCCCCTCAGTGGTGGTACACATATATTCTGTCTTGGATCTACTTATTCTCATTCCTCTGTCCTCCAGTACTTGTCTCCATCTTTCCAATTTCACTTCCAGATCTTCCCTGCTCTCTGCACACAGAACAATATCATCCGCATACAATATGTTCCATGGTACTGTCTCCCTTACTTCCTCTATTATAACCATCCATCACTATGTTAAAGATAAATGGGCTCAGAGCCGACCCCTGGTGTAATCCTACTCTCACCTCAAAACCTTCTGTCTCCCCAACACTGCTCCTCACTCTGGTAAATACATTCCGGTATATCTCTTGTATCAATCGCACATACTTCTCTGGCACCATCTTCTCCCTCAGACTCCTCCATACCTCTTTACTCGGGACTCGGTCATAAGCCTTTCAAGGTCAATGAATACCATATGTAGGTCCCTTTGTCTTTCCCCGAATTTCTCCATTATTTTGCCTCAGACAAAATATACCATCTGTTGTTCCCCTTCCCCTTCTTCATGAATCCCATCTGCTCTTTACCTATTTGTACTTCTCTCAGTCGAGCATCTATCATCCTTTCCAGTATCTTCAAAGTGTGGGACATCAATTTAATGCCCCTATAATTACCACACTCTTGGACATCGCCTTTCCTTTAAAAACTTGGGATCAATATACTCCCACGCCACTCATTTGGTATCTTTCCTGTTCAAGGATCTTTATCATAAGAAATCGTACAGTATATCCACTCCTTCATCTCCGAATGCTTTCCATGACTCCACTGGGATCATGTCTGGCCCGGTTGCCTTCCCATTCTTCATCTTCTTCATTGCATTTAGTACCTCTTGCCTAGAAAACCTCATTACCATGCCAATGTTCACTTGCCCATCCCCTCTTATTAGTCTATTATTTTCTTCATTTAACAACTGTTCGAAATATACATTCCATCTCTTCATAATGTCTTCCTCCTTTCTAAGTACTACACCATCTTGATCCTTTATTTGTTTGATATGTGTTATATCTTTTGGTGCTCTTATTTCTAGCCTTTGATAGCTAGATCATCTTCTTTAATCCTTCCTTTGTCCCAGCTCAATTATACACATCATCATACGACTTGCTTTAGCTTGGGCTACCACCTTTTTCACCACCTTGTTTTTCTCTCTGTACCTATTTCTGTCTTTCACTGACTGTGACTCTTCCCATCTTTTCTTTGCTTCCTTCTTATCTTTTACTACTTTCTCAATGTCTTCATCCCACCACCAACTCTCCTATTCCTCCCATATGATACCAGATGTCTCTCCTAGCAGCTCCTTTCCATGCCTTCTTATTACTGCTGCATTTCGTGCCCACCATTCTTGAACATCTTCAATCCCCTATCAATATCCTCCAAAACCCTCCTCTTAAACTCTCTCTTCTTATCCCCTTCCTTCTGTAATTCTATCATTTAATTTTCCTTATCCCTTTAGCTTGGTTTGGTTTTTCTTTCCCTTTTTAACTTCAAGTCCATACATAGCAGTCTGTGTTGGGGGGCTACATAGTCGACTGGAATAACTTTGCAGTTCTTGACCTCCACCAGATTTATCCTTTTATACAAAAATAGTCTATCTGGGAGACTCTTCCCCCACTCCTATATGTTATTAGGTGTTCCCTTTTCTTCTTAAAGAATGTGTTTACTATTGCCATGTCGAATGACACAGCAAAGTCCACTACACTCTCTCCTTCTGGGTTTCTCTCCCTTCCCCAATCCCCAGCCCCCATGCACGCCACCCAATCGCCTCATTTTCACTTCCGACATGGCCATTCAAATCTGCCCCAACTATCACCCTCTCATGCTCTTCCATTATTCCATCCATGTCTCTCCATAATTTCCCTTCTCTTCTTCTGTGCAACCAACTTGTGGTGCATATGCGCTTACAATATTCAGAATCTCTCCTCCATAACATGATCTTCAATCTGATGATACGGTCATTCTTCTATGGCACTTCTATTACCAGAGTTCTTTAGTTCATTAGACAGTACATGCCATCTTCAATCTGATGATACGGTCATTCTTTCTATGCACTTCTATTACCGAGTTCTTTAGTTCATTAGACAGTACTATGCCATCTTCAATCTGATGATACGGTCATTCTTTCTATGCACTTCTATTACTGAGTTCTTTAGTTCACTAGACAGTATACTATGCAACTCCATTTCTACCTTGTTATTTGCTCCACTATAATATAGCTTATATCCATCTCCCAACTCTTTAGCTTTATTTCCTTTCCACCGAGTTTCTTGCCACACACATCATCTACTTTCTTTTCTCTCATCAGTCAAGCCAAATTCCTCTACCTCTCCCAGTCATGGACCAACTTTAGCTGACATACTCTAAACCAATGTGAGCTCTCTTCTTTAGCTGCACCCGCTCCTGATGCACTAGCCCTCGCCTTACCACAGAGTTAGGGCGATGTCTCAGTGCGTCGTTTACGGAGTACGCCCTAGCATTACCTCTTTTTTATAAGCTGCATATTGGTTGAAGAAAATCTTAATAAATTTGTACATTGCAAAACTTAACCTATATATAATATATATATATAAAAATCTGAGGATTTTTCCAACGTACTTTTTAGCATCTGTTACTGGAAACGGCATGTAGTTTAGAGGAAATGAAATGGCTGAGGGGAAAGTAAGAGAAAAAATTAATATTTTTGTTTTCCAGTTTATTGATGCAAAACACTTCCACCATAGCACTTAACTTTAAGGAATTGAAGTAAACAACAATTTTTCATGTTAGAGTTAGACAGTATATTTTGTTAGTAATATATATAATTGGTTGGAAATTAGAGAACTCAGTGGAAAATACACTCGGTTTGTGTTGCCTCCTAAAAAATTATAATTTGCTTATTTTTCAAGAAAATCTGGAAAATGGAAATCTTAATCAGGTTGGATAAACTGAATATTTAAGATTATTTTGTATATGTGGCAACACTGCATCAATTCAGGGTATTCTTTCATTTTGAACTTATGAGTAATCATATGGAAGACAAAATCCAGGCAAAGATAGCTTTCGCTATATTCATTGCTTTATATGATAATGATTTTAGGTTGGATTGTTTTTCCAGACTTTTCAGCTAAAATAACTCAGAGCACGATTTCTGATATTTTTATACAAAAATTCGAATAACACAAATTAATTTATCATCAGCTTTATTACCATTTTTTTGGAAAATAATATATTTCTTGATTTTAAACAAATTTAGATATAGGTTACTTTGCTTTTGTACAAAGCCGTTAGAAAAAAATGAACATTAATCCCTTGAAAGGCCATTTTTGAAAGGGTCGCCGTTTTCAAATTGAAGAAAAAGCAAAAAGCAAATTATAATTATGTGTTGTAAAGAAAGACATTTTTATTTACAAAATGCTATGATTACATAAGAAGCAAAGCATATATTTTGAAAATAAGATTAAGTTTTTGTGCAAACTGGACTGAACGACTTGACTTGCAGTCTGCTCATGCGCAGTTCGACTCTTCTTATGTTTCTAAATAACAAAACCAAGAATTCTCTTTAGGCATATAAATCAACGTTTTAAAGCTAAATATACACTGGAAAATACGGACAGCAGATGTGCGCATGCGCGAGAGCAGACCACGAGTCAAGTCGTTTCCGTCCAGTTCGTCCTAAAAAGGTCGACTCTGATATTTTCATTAGATGTGCCTCCTAGTTTTAACATTATTTACTGTTCTCGTCATCAGGGTGTGGTTTTATAAACAAACGTCTCTCTCTACGGTCTTAAAGTCATAATTCTTTGGGGGCGTTTCTTCAAATTGATTTCAAGACGGCGAACCTTTCCTAAATGGCAACTCAAAGGGAAAAATGTTAATCTCTTTTTACTGCCTAATACTATTCATCTGCGAAAAATATATAAGCGTTTCTCCAATATCAAAAAATACTTTTTATTTCCTGACAATAATGATTGATAACCAACCAACCTGTATTATGAGGATTTTCGTATACACCGTCTGGTAATCATACTCTGCCTGGTCACTTCGAGTCGAAAAAAACGTCCCGTTTGCGCGCATGACGTCATTGTCTGGAGGCGGTCACATTGACAGTGTTGCCAATTGGAATGTGTTTTATCCTCCAAACTGGGTATAAGACTTTGTGGATGTAAGTGAAATTAGTGTATATATTTGTAGTACATACACATAAATATTACAGCAATTTTATCATTATTGCATTACTATGACAGCTACAGAATGGATGGAAACATTTTGTAAAGGCATCGGCGTAAGTGTGAAACTCCACTAAATTGGCAACGATAAACTGACAGCTATGCAAGTTAACATGTGAATCAATCACTGAGAGAGCTTCATTTTCGATACAATGCCGCATAATCTTGCTGTGTTTGGTTCTTTTCCCGTGAGGAGTAAAGAAAACAACACTAAATGCTTTAGTTTCCCCAAAAAGACGAAGATAAGAAGAAATGGTTTGCCTGATCTAGAGAGAAGACCCAATAAATAAAGAGGAAGCTCGAGTGTCAGCCTACATTTTGAGAAGTGCTTTTCTAATGGAGAGCAAAAGGAATTACGACCAACTATTGTATCAGCTTCAAAGGAGCCACATTGTGTCTTCAAAGTCTTCACTTAAGTTATATGCTGTGTGAAGGAGAAATAGATATTTCATACATTATCTCGAATTTTAGCGACTGTTCAACGATTCGTTTAATCTCGATGTTATGGGACGGACACCCTAACTTCGAAGAGGAACAAGAATGGTCTTCTACAATGATTTTATTATAAGACTAAACTGTCATAAATTTAGCAAGATGAGGGAATTTAAATGCATCACGGCTTACCCAAACATAAACATGAAACCGTGTAGTACAAATGATCGCTTACTCAGCAATAAAAACTACTACTCTAAAAATCACTTTGCAAATGTGGAAAAATCGCTAAAAAGAATTTTCATTAGAATACAACAATGATCTGAATCTACGGCCGAATGGGTAAGCAACAGTTACATTACTCTTTTGACATGACTGCCCAACTATTGGCAAACTTGTGGTTAATATCAGATTTTGGCCTAGTCAAGTTTTGCGGGCTGCTGAATAGTAAGAAACCGTGCCAGCATAAGGATGGCTTAATCTAACGACAAGTGAGTTAAGATACTAGGTTTTCTAGAAATCTAGATTCTAACTGGCTTGGCCACACACACTTCTTCCCTCTTTCAGTGCACCAGGAAAAAGGAAGAGTTGCGCTGACCTACTCGGCCAATATATACCTATACTACATGGGCCATCTTTATCAAAATACTATTTCCTGGTTAATTAAGATCAAACACGATAAGTGTCTGTTGTATTTTTTTCCTTGGTTCTTGCCTTTCCTTTAGATGATAATTGACTTGGGTAATTCCTAAGAAATACGAAAAAGTGGATGCTATTATATAATAGTAAATCCCCCGTCAAAACGTAAACATGAAAGAAAACGGAGCTTTCTCTCCTGTGACGCGGCGAATGCAGCATCTTTTCCAAGGATGGGGTGGGTGGTAGGCAAAATCTCTAATACACACATGGATAGTTTCTGGTGTCTGGCAGAAACACTTTTGACCCTTTGACCTAGCAAGTTAATTCCAAAAACTGCATCAGCACCTGCATTTTTTTCAATGAATAAAGCAATTTGTTGTAAAAAAAAAAAAAAAAAAAAAATGTGTGTGCACCATTTTCCTCGACTTAAGTCTGCCTCGGCCCTCGGAACCACTGCAGAATCGCATGAGAAATCAGTTGGCAGCAAAGACGCAATGGTTCTCTCTTGTGTTAGCATGTTTCTGTGCCATTCATTGTTTAATTCACGTGAGATCAATGGGATCATTGCGGTAATAATAATGAGATTATTATTGATATTGAAGAGTTTTAGTCAGTATAAGAATCTTGGACATCCCAAAAATTGACTAGCTGGGCGGGGATAAGTTCGGTTCGCCCTTCCCTTTTGAGAATCCAAGCAGATGGGACGTATAAAAATTGCTCAGAGTTTCGCGCCAAGATTCTTTCAACACCGTGTGGTAACTGTGAGTCCTCTATATGTTAATGTTTTCAGTGGCTAGGTATTAGTATTGGTATAAAATTGTAGTGACCTCCGTTGATCTGAATGTGGGTACAGTGATTTCCTTCGTGATTTGGGAATAAAGTTAGTTTGGTCCCTGATCAAGGAGCCACGTGCTCACTATGGCCATCTAGTGGGAGGAAAATTGTTGTTATGAGTGTGTAAGGTTGTTAATATAGAAAGCGCATGAGAGTAAGATTTATTTTTGTGATAAAATCTGTAAAAACCTTGTTTGTGCCTTATTTACCTGTCCTTTGCAAGGGCTGGGAGCTGTCCCTTCAGGTGAGCCTATATGCCAACAAGATCTGGCGAATCCGGTAATTTCAGTCGATGAATAATTCAAGACACAATTATATATATATAATTTTCCAGGATTTCAGGGGGGGGGGGGGACAAGCCTCCTCTTGCCCCTACGTCTGGGTGCCCATGGCATTGTGTTTCTCCACCTTACGCTGAAAGGTTAATTCCTATTGTAAAAGAACTGCGGAAATTTGTATTCATGCAAGGATAAACATGATAGGTACAGTGATGCTCAAATCTCATGCGACATACTCCATAGGATTTCGTTCAAAATTCACTAACTGGCAACCTATCTTGCTCCATATTTATCGATTATTTCAATGCGGAAACGCGATTATTCCATACAATATGTTTCATAGGAGTGAAATCTCATATATTTCAAAACTAAGAAAATGTCACGTGTAGCCAAATTTCAGAATAAAATCTTTCTAAACATTTTCAAAACTTTCATTCACACATCGCTGAAGCATTTGACCAAAATGAAGTCGTCATCAAGCATCAGTTCAATGTTAAATAAAAACACGAAAAAAATTGTCATAATATTAATAATGCTGTTCCAAAGCAAGCATAAAATTTGAAATAGTCCTTTTTGGTTGCTTTTACACCTCAATATGAAAAAAATATTAATATGTATATACTAAAGTAGAATGCGCCTACTGATATCAATGTGTGAGGGGAGCGTGTGTGACGTATCATTAGTGTCGGTGCAACAACAACCACCTGGTGTAACATAAGTAGGTCTACACTGAGTAGCGACACTGAAATTATCTTGAAAACACTTACTTTATATGTGTTAGAGGAATAGTTCAATTGTCATACATAATTATTTGTTATAAATCTTAAATATTTCAAAAATGATGGCACATATTCGCACATGCAGTTATTCTTTTGTCAAAGCCAAGATATTGTTCCTAGACCTAGGTGTCAGATTTCTTTATTTTACACTTAACAGTCACATCTCTCTATTAACAATTTCTGGACAAAAAGGAAATGAGGTATCTACAGATTCTTGCACTTCAAGTTACCTTATGAAAGAATAAATTGTACACCAAAAGCGAGCAGAAGGACTTTAAAGAAAATAATATTTTAACCAGTTGAAAAACAAGTGTTCCATATGCCTTGATATAAATACTTACATTTCAATTAATAGCCATCTTCTCCATATAATCAAAATCATCATCTTTTATTCCTCAAAGAACAAGTAATCTTTGCAAATAAAAACATTAGTAACAGATTACATTTTAGAGGGCATAGAATATCTTTTAGGCCTATAAATCATTTTGCAACATACAGGCAGCTTAAACACAGCCTAAAACTTCAACATTCAAAGAAAACTGGTTGTAATTCATATTCCTACTTTGAAAAGGTTATTGTGACCGTGGAGCTTATTAGGTCTACTGTCACAATGCTGCTGATGTAGTAATGCTGACCAGTCCGAGGAGCATGTTAAGAGCTTTCATTGATGGCACCGCTAACCTTATCACTCCACACTTTGAAATAAGCAACGTAAAAAAAAAAAATCAGTTCAAAATCACACCAATTACGAATCATACCAATGCATAAAAGGGATCATATTTATATAAGCATAAGGAGAATAGTGCTAGCTGTGACTTTGCAAACTTGTCGACATGTATGACATTAAAAATGTTAAAAAATAAAGTTTAACACTACCTGGCAACGTCACGTTGAGTCTGAGAATCTGGACAATACAAAAAGAATCATGTCGCATGAGATTTGAGCACCGCTGTACTTGCCTTTTTACTAGTAAGCAGAAATGCACATAATTATAGGCTACATCAAATTACACTGGGTATTGTTTTTTGTTGCTGCCTAAGAGGGAATGAATATTAAAAGAACTGAATCCAAAGACCATAACAATGACAATATTTGGTTAATCTATAAGCATAGTGAAATGTCTTGAAGAGGTTGATACAAAATAATACAGTAGTGCCTCAGGATACGAAATAAATCAGTTCCGAAGCGGCCTTCGTAACTTGATTTTTTCGTATCTAGAACTACGTTTTACATGTAAATTGCCTAATTCGTTCCAGACACTACAAAAACACCACAGTAAATTTTATAATAAAGGTAAATTGACCAATAAACAATGAAATACAACAATTTGGAACATTCAATTCTTAACCTAACCATCACTGTATCTGTAAAGGAAGTGTATTAGTGTACAGGGTACAAGAAATACTGTGTGCACATGTACATACATATGTAATAAAATGTGGAACCTTACCTTTCGAGTGAGGTGATGTCCAAAAGTGGCGACAGAGGGGGAGGACAAACAGCAGAAAACACATTGAAAAATGGCAGAAAACATTAACACTAAACTTTACAAAACACATTAACAAATGGCAGTAAACATTAACACTTCTTGATTATCTCTATCTTCGTCTCCGTAGAAAGCATCCTCTTCTTTCTATGAACTTCAGCAACATTCTTGGGACCCATGGATAATAACATAAGTCATTAACTTCACACACAACACAATAAAGTAACTTACAGTACAACGAAAGCGAAATCACTAACACGAATACGTTAACAAACGAAATATATGTGAACGAACGAAATCCAGGTGTTTATGATAACGCTGCCACAAAAAATGGTCAAGGAACGATTTTACATAGAGGCATGATGGGACAGATGCTGACCAATAGGAAAGCAGGATCTTACGGCGGTAACTAGCATCAGGAACCAATGGGAGAGCGGGAGGATGGTGGCGAGTCTACTGAGTTGGCGGTACGCCAGTTTTAAAGTTGTTCTTGGCGGCCCGGGCAAATCTCGGACTTTACCCTTTCGCAACCTGAATTATTTTCGTATACAGAAGCAAAAGAATCTTCGTCTTTGCTTTTGCAACCTGAATTTTTTATACGTAGTGACTTTCGTATGTAGAGGTTCCACTGTACATTGCAATCAGTTTTAAAAAATCTTTATCTCATTATATCAGTAGCTGAACAATATAGCATCAATTAAGGATAAGTGACAAATTTAATAAGTAATTTGTATTTTTCCCAACATACAAACCCATTTGGGTTTACATAGGAAGACTTACTAATTGGTGTGGGGATGAGTAGCTTTCCTAACCGACTGGAGGTTCGCATCACCTAGGACATTTTCCTGGTCGAGCAAAGGAATCTGTGCCATGCCTCTGATCAGAGGAGCAAAAAGTGTGCTTGACTGTCAGACTTTTGGGCATTTCAAAGTATAATGGGTTTGAAAGAAGCATTACTCCAAAAAGGCGATGAAGAAAATTGTTTCAGAGACAATAAAGCTAGGATAAGTAATAGGCGTTAGTTTTACTGTCTGACCCTCTCTCCTCTTGCTATAGAGGGTTGGATTTCCACATAGTTACTTTCTGCTGAAGTTAACGTGCGCAAAACAAAATATATAGGTCTCTCCACTCCATCCACCAAATGCTCCACTCCATCCACCAAATGTCAAAGAACAGCTCCAATACCATATGAGCTACTGTCTGCAACAACAACTAGTGGTAACTTTGAATCAAAATGCATGAAAGCACTGGAATTCATGAGTGCCTTCCACTCTTTACCCCATACCTAAGGAGTTTTCACTGTTATCCGATGATTCAAGGATTCCAACATACTAGATTCTGGAGGGAAAAACCTCCTATAGAAGTTAAGAAGCCCTAGAAAGGCTCGCACCTGAGTGACATTAATGGGGGCAGGAGCTTCTGTAATAGCTTGGACTTTTTCCTTATGCCAATAGTACACTTCCCTAAGCTCAACCATCAACCTTAGACTGGCAGTCTGGAGCGCTGCTAAAACCAGCCTTAGACGCTTATTATGTTCTACTTCAGTAGCACCTGTAATTAGAATATTGTCCAGATAGCAAAATAGATCAGGGATATCCTTCAACAATGCCTCCATAGCCCGCTAGAAAATTTCTGGAGCCGCTGAGATTCCAAAACTTAACTGGTTATACTGAAACTACCTTCTGTGGGTATTTATTACTGTATATTCCTTTGAATCCTTATGAAGGCATAACTGAGCACATGCTCAACTCATATCGAGTTTCGAGAATACCTTACCTCGAACCAAACCACTAAACAAATCATCAAGTGAAAGAATAGGATATGCGGCGAGCCTAGCAGCACGATTTACTGTGAGTTTACTGTTCCCACATAATCTGATTTTGTTATTAGGCTTACCACAGGTACCACGCTTGCACCCATGAGCTATTCACAGGAGAAATAATATCCTCCTTCTGAAGTTGGTCAAGCTACTGATCAACCTTAGCCCGCAGTACATATGGCACTGTGCGTGCCTTACAGAACTTAGGTGGTACTGATGGATCAACTTCAATAACAAATTTATGCCCCTTAAAGCAACCCAAGCTTTCTGAGAACACGTTTGGAAATTCCTTCTTAATAGAATTGGCCACAGCAGACACTGTGAATGTTATCCAACACCCCAAGCCCCTTTTTAAGATCCCTACCTAACAAACTGGGACCTTCACCATTAACAACGACAACCCTAGTGGAGCTCACCTCAGAACCATTTTCGAGTTTAGCAAAGACATCAGTCTCACCAGCCACCTCAAGAGCAACACCACCATGCACCTTTAGACTAACAGTAGATGGGTCAAGTACTGGACGTTCCAAAGCTAAACACCATAACTGTTCATACTCACCTTTAGAGATGAGAGTACTACAGGCAGCACCAGTGTCTACCTCCATTGGAACATGTACTGTATTTAGCAATACATCAAGAATTATAGGATTAGCCCTCACTGCAGCAACAGAATAGACAATTACAGCACGGATCACCCACAGATTCATTGGATTGAGCATCCTCCGTTGAGAAATTTACATATCTCTTTGACTGAGCTTTCTGGAAAGACTGCATAGAATTGACCTGAAAACACACCTTCTTGATGTGACCTTTCTGCCCATGACATGCTGCATTCTTAAAAGGACAGTCCACAAACTGTAGGGGAGTCTTAGAATATTAGTTCCAACACTAGGATTAGAATTAGAGGGTGTTAATTAACACTACCAGTAGAATGGTTCTTAGCATTAGACAAAAAAGTCTTCTTTAGATCCACTGGGAACCATTGTACATGCACCGAACCACTCGCCATCGCTTGTGCATCCTTTGACGCAGCTTCCCCCGCTGTGGCCATGCTAGCGCCTTCTCAAAGGTTAAGTCAGATTCAGCCAACAACACCTGCTGAACCTTATCACTGGCAAGACCCATTACAAACCTGTCATATAACATCTCGGACAGTGTTTCCCCAAATTCACAAATATGGGTTTGGGCCTTTAGCACCACAACAAAATCATTAACAGACTCTCCAGACTCTTCTGAGCACGGGAATAGAACTTAAAATGCTCATAGATGAGAACAGGTTCAGGTTTATAGTGACTATACGCAGAGTGGCAATTATCTGCTCATAAGAGCTCTCTTCAGGCATCTGGGGAGAGAGTGAATCCCTACCCAAACTAAAAACCTTTGGCCCTACCAAAGTGAAAAATACAGCAACTTTCTTAGCATCTTCAATTTCATTAGCTATGAAATACAAAATATAAACTCTACCACTATAGGAGTCAAAATTCTCCTCTTATTCATTGTATGGATTAATAGAACCTATGATAAAAAGTTAAGTATATCTTAGTTTTACCAGACCACTGAGTTGATTAACAGCTCTCTAGGGCTGGCCCGAAGGATTGAAATATTTTTTATGTGGCTAGGAACAATTGGTTACCTAGCAACAGGACCTAGCTTATTGTGGGTTCCGAACCACATTATATAGAGAAATGAATTTCTAATCACCAGAAAACAAATCTCTCTGACTCCACATTGGCAGAGCAGGGAATTGAACTCGGGACTACCGACTTGTAGGTAGCACATAAAACATTCATCTAACTCTTCTTCCTAGCTTAAACCCATTTTTATATGGGGTCGCCATTACGAATGAGTCGTCTCCATCGATTTCTGTCTTGTGCCTCGTTCTCATTTATACCTTTCAATTCCATATCTTCCCTTACACAATCACGCCATCTTTCTTGGTCTTCCCTTCTTCCTTCTACCCTGCACTTCCATTTCCATCGTATGTCTTCAACATGACGTTCCTCCCTTCGTAACAGGTGTCCATACCATCGAAGCCTTCCTTCCTGTATTTTCTTTGATATTTCAGCTACCTTTGTTGATCCTCTTATACACTCATTTCTATCTAATCCTATCTTCCCTAGTTACTCCCGACATCCATCTCAACATTCTCATTTCTGCTACATCCATCTTCTTCTCCTCTGTTTTCCTCATACTTGCCGTTCTGTTCCATATAACATTGCTGGTCTGACCACCGTCCTATGGAACTTTCCTTTCAATTTCAGAGGGACCTTCTTGTCACAGAGTACCCCTGATGCAGACCTCCAATTATTCCATCCTGCCTGAATTCGGTGTCTCACCTCTTGGTCCATGCTTCCACTATCCTCCAATACGGACCCTAAGTACTTGAACTTCTGTACTTTCTTTATTTCTTCCCCACCCAATCTTATGCTACTTCCACCGTCCTCAGTAATACTAGAACACATATATTCGGTTTTTGATCTGCTTATTCTCATTCCTCTCTCCTAAGTGCTGCTCTCCACCTCTCCACCTCCCCTCCAACTCCTCCTTCCCCTCTGAACACAACACAATGTCATATCCGCGTATAATATGCACCATGGCACTGCTTCTCTAACATCCCTGGTCATTACATCCATCACGATGTTGAAGATGAATGGGCTAAGTGCTGGACACCCCTTGGTTGTAATCCAACTCCTATCTTCCAAATCCATCCGTCTCACCAACACTACTCCTCACTCTAGTATACACATTCCTGTACATCTCCTGAATAATTCTGACATACTTTTCCGGCACCATCTTCTCCCTCAAACATCTCCATATTTCTTGCCTTGGCACTCTGTCATAGGCCTTTTTCAAGGTCTATGAATACCAGATGCAGGTCTCGTTGTTTTTCTCTGAATTTCTCCATTAGCTGCCTTATGCAAAATATTCCATCCGTTGTCCCGCTTCTCTTCATAAATCCTAACTGTTCCTTCCCTATTCTAACTTCCTCTCTCAGCCTGCTATCTATGATTCTTTCCAAAATCTTCAACGTGTGAGACATTAGTTTTTATACCTCTATAATTACTGCATTCCTGGACATCACCTTTACCTTTAAATATAGGTATCAATATGCTTTCCGCCATTCTTCTGGTATCTTTTCCTGTTCGAATAATATTTTTACCATCAGATCATACAAGATGTCTACCCCTTCCTCTCCTAAGGCTTTCCAAACTTCGACTGGGATTAAGTCAGGTCCCGTTGCCTTCCCATTTCTCATTCTTTTTAAGGCTCGTAATCACTTCATCCCTAGATATCCCCATTACCATTCCCATGTTTACTTGTCCATCCTCTCTTACAAGTCTTTCATTTTCTTCATTTAGCAGTTGTTCGAAATACTCTTTCCATCTTTTCAGGATGTCTTCTTCCTTTTTACGACAGTACCATTCCTATCTTTCATTTGCTTAATATGGGTGATGTCCTTTGTTCTTTTATTTCTTACTTTTGACAGTTTGAGCATCTTACTCAACCCTTCCTTGGTTTCCAGTTCATTATAAACCTCTTCATATGTCCTTGCCTTAGCTTGAGCTACCACCCTTTTTACTTCTTTGTTTCTTTCTCTTAATCTTTCTCTGTCCTCCTGCAGCTGTGACTCTTCAAATCTCTTCTTTGCCTCCCTTTACCTTTCACCACTTCCCCACCTCTTCTTCCCACCACCAGCTCTCTTTTTCCTCCCATACGGATTTCCAGATGTTTCCCCTAGTATCTCCTTTCCATGTCTTCTAATCTGATGCATTATGCCTCCACCATTCTCCCACATCTTCAATTCCCAGATCAACCTCTCCCAGCACTCTTCTCCTGAACTCTCTCTTCTTATCATTATCCCTCCCTAACAATTTATACCAACTTGATTTTCTTTACCCCATTCGTTTTCGTTTTCTTTTCTCTTTTCATCTTTAAATCCATACAAAGGAGCCTATGTTGGGGGCCACGTGGTCACCTGGGATAACTTTGACAATTCCTAACTTCCACCAGCCTTGATCTATTGTAAAGGAGGTAATCTATTTGTGTGCATCTACCGCCACTCCTGTAATGTTATCAAGTGCTCCCCTCCCTTTCTCTTTTTGAAGAATGTGTTCCTATTGCCATATCAAAGGACACGGCAAAGTCTACTATACTCTCTCCGTTCTGGGTTTCTCTCCCCAATCCTATGTCCTCCATGCACACGTTCAATTACATCCTTTTCATTTCCGACATGTCCATTAAAGTCTGCCCCCACTACAGTCCTCTCCTGCTCTTCCAGTTCTTGCGTTACCTCACTCATTTCGTTCAAAAAAAAAAACAAAAAGGCTCTTTTCTTCCTCTGTGCAGCCCACTTGTGGAGCATAACGCTAATGATGTTCAATTGTTTTCCCCTCCATAACATATCTTCACTCTCATAATGCGGTCATTCTTTCTACTCACTTCCGTCACTGCATTCTTCATTTCCCCCGACAACACTACACCAACGCCATTCCTACCCTGCTCATTTGCTCCACTATAGATTAACTTGTAGCCATCCCCCAGTTCTTTAGCTTTATTACCCTTCCATCGAGTTTCCTGCACACACAAAATATCCACTCTCTTTATCCTCATTAACTCTGCCAACTCTCTTCCTCTTCCTGTCTAGACCCAATATTGAGCTGGCCTATTCTGATCACATTTAGAGCTCGCTTCTTTAGCTGCACCCGCTCATGATGCAGTAGCCCTCGCCTTGTCACAGAGTTAGGGCGTGTGTCTGTGCGTCGTTTACGGAGTACGCCCTAGCGCCCTATTCTCATCAATATCACGACTCATTCCATGGTTTTGCGTGGGTTTTTACAGTCGGATGCCCTTCCTGACACCAACCCTCCCTATTTATCCGGGCTTGGGACGGCACCCATTGAGGCTATAACTAATGATAATGGCCATGTTCAAAAATATAGTAGTACAGACCTAACCAAGCCTCAAAGACAACAGCAATTACTATAGCAGTAAACGCTAGCCTAACTCAGTTTACAAGACATAGCCTAACCTAGCTTATACCCTACAGCCCACAAAACAAGCAGCCTAGCCTATGATGCAGGTTAACTACAAATAGAACAAACTTAGCGCAGTAAATAGCACAAATGAGCATCTCTAGCCTAGGAGGAACAGCCTAGCCTAATAATCCTAGCAATTAGCTTAATCTCTGACAAAGAAAAAATTCACATTAGGTCCTAACCATATTCCATTCTCGTCGCCAATTAAATGTGGTCTATGCATAAACAATGTCAAAGATTAGTTACAGTTATGGGTAATATAATATTAGTAGAATACTTACGGTAGGTACTACCTAGGGTGACTGCACAAGCCAGCATAAAAGGTTTTAGTTAGTATATAATATCCTTTGTCAGTCTTATACAGTCACAGTAAGTCCTATTGTCTTAGTAGGATTATGGAGGAGAGATATGGTTGTTGTATTTGACACTGTTCTCGAGGGTTGCTTGTGAGAGAGAGTAAGTTAGAGCATAGCTGGGTTGTTTACAATTATTGTCGAGAGTGATTGGAAGAGTTTAAATGTTTTTGTATGATTGATATGTCGTGTTTTGTGTTTGGATTGCTGTTAGGACCGTGTAGTATGTGTTTGTTTGTGGTTTTCTGAAAGAGAGAGAGAGAGAGAGCATTAAGTGGTGATGGATAGTTAACGAGTGGTTTGCTTGTTGGGTGATCGTTTGGGTTGTCTACTGGCATGGTTGCCGGGTCAGTCAAGCAGTCATAGAGGACAAAGATGAGGCAGAGTCTATTGATGGTCAGTTGTTATTGTCATTTGAATGATTTTGATATTGTGTAATTGTTGTGCGTGTGTCTGTCTGGTTGTTGTTGAGTTAAAGAGTGTTGTTGTATTTGTGTCTCCTGTATTTGATTTTGTGTATTGATGTTTGTGAGTTGTTTGTTGGAGACAGTGTTGGTGGTAGTTTGTGTGTTGATTTGTCGAGTTGTCTTTGATGTTGTTGGTGTTGTTTGTGCAGTGAGTTGTGTTTCTGAGTTGTTGTATGATTTTTTGTATTGTTTTTGAGTTGGATTTTTTTATGTAGTGATTAGTATGACTTTATTTTTAAGTTCTTGTATGGTTTTGGTACTTGTCTGTCTTTGTGTATTGAATTCAGCGCTTGTTGTGTCTCGACGACTGTGTCTAGCGGACGGCACAGCATCTCCCCCTGAGTGTCTCGAGTCTAAGGTGAGTACATGTGTCTGTTTTGTGTGTTCTGTATCTCGTTAAGCCAATTGTCCTGCGTGTATTTAGTAAAGTAAAGGGGAAAGTCTGGCTGTGGAAAAAATTTGTCAGTCGGAATGATTAATGTAAATGTGGGAGATCTTGTTGCATGCTTTTGTTTTTTGCTTGTGATCCTGCCACAGAGTATTGTAAAATAGTATTGTAAGTTTGCATGCCTAATAGTCTGGACAGTAGTTAGTAACATCATTATTAGTGGAATTCCCTAGAAAGCGACGTTTCTAGTTTTCAGAACACTCTCAATAGAGGCATTAAGTCTTATTCTTAGTCTTTATTATAGGAAAGATGATAGAATAAGACTGAAATATTACGATACTGCACCCATTATCATTATTTACACTAACAATTGATAACAATCATCACTCTTTAAGTGATCTCAGCAGAGTTTTGTGTCTTGACAGCTGAAAAGTAGCTTGGAAATCCAGTGATCTCCTTCTTTCACTAATCTTTTGAGGGATACAATTCGCCGTCTCTGTTTGACCTATTGTGGCACCAAACACACTGCAAGTGTTTATCATATTTAAAAAATTATTAATAGGTACAATATTCATTGCAAATTCCCCAAAAATCGTTCTTATTATGAGTGTTTGCTCAACACAGCTAACCTACAACATGGCCAATTTCCGTGTCTGCCTCCAGGTCTCATTCCGATTGCTAACTTTCAATAATGACACAAGATTCAAGAGGCGGACAGCTGGGGTTTCTCTTTCTCTAGTGGTGCAGTAGTTGTGCTCCTGCTGCTTTGACGAAATCTGTTCAAGCTTCAACATAAATGTTGATCAATGTAGCTTGGAGTAATTGACAGTAGCGAGTAGCCTATAATTCTACATAAGTGGCCATTACTCCCTAACGCGGATAAAATTGGCATGCTATAGTTCGATAGATCTAAACTGATAGATTGTTTACTTCTTTGGGTAAGAACCCTGTTGCCACATCTACCAGTACCCAGTTTTGAATACCTTACTATATAACACAAGAATCAATAAATGGGTAGTTTAAATTTTTAGCATGTTTTGATGAACTTACGCGTTCACGTTTGTTTGTTGTGATTATAATCTTATTTGTAAATAAAGTGAGAAATCGCATTTATAAACGTGACGGATGTTTCGAAAGACGCTGCCACTTTGCTTGTGACCTTTGCCTATTAAACCATGAAGTTTAAAGGACTTATCTCTTAAGCTACCCTTTGGATAAGCCCCACCGCCGGTCTAGCTGAGAACTTTAGCGCCAAAAAGAATGACTTCTTGCTTTAGGTTACCGAGAACAATAGTCAGTAGTTCGTTTATAAGTACTTCGTCACAGAAAAATTGAATGGCGGTCCACTTCGTGATGTGTCGCAAGCAGTTCTACGTGCCACTGAAGCAACAAAGTTGAGCGAAGCTACCATTCATCGTTGTTGCAAAGAGGCAAGGGAGTCCGAGGAAAATGATGCCACTCCGCCGTTCATCAACAAGAAGAAACGGAAAAGGCCAAAACCTGTAACAAACATAGACGACTTTGATAAATGTACTTTGCGAAGAATTGTTCTCAATTTCTATGTCAGAGAAGAAAAACCTAATCTTGATGAAAATCTTATGTGAATTTAAAGAAAATACGGAATTTAGAGGAAGCAAGGAATCTTTGCGTATAATTTTAAAAGAACGGGGTTTTAAATACGGAAGAGTATAATTTTAAAAGAACGGCCGGACGTGGTTAGTGCAAGAACAAAATTTCTAAGGAAAATGAAAATGATTCGAGAGAAGGGGAGTGATTCAGTGATGTACATAGACGAAACTTGGGTAGACCAAAACTATACAGGGAATTATTGCTGGATGGATAAAGATGCAAAAGAAGCAACGGGAGTGAAACCACCGACTGGAAAAGGGAAAAGACTCATCATTCTGCGAGCTGGCTCTAAGGAAGGATTTGTACCAAATGCAGAAATGGTGTTTGAATCTAAAAATGATGCTGATTACCACCATTAAATGAATTCTAAAATGTTTTGAAGTAAATTGTCAAGCATCAACTTCTTCCAAATATACCGCCATCGTCTTTCCTTGTTTTTGATAACGCCTCATATCATTCCGTACGAATTGACAAACCTCCGACGATGGCAGAAAAAACAGACGTCATGAAGGAGTGGCTAAAGAATAAGGGTGCAAATCCAAGTGATAATATGAGCAAGTGTGAATTACTGGAAATGGATTAATCACTGTCGTATGAAATGAGAAATGATTATGTTATAGACAGAATGGCACGCGACAACGGACATCAAGTGGTTAGATTACCTCCATATCACTGTGAATATAATCCCATAGAACTGATTTGGGCCCAAGTAAAGACTTATGTGGCAAAAAGAAATAATTTTAAAATGGCTGATCTTAAACCTCTCGTCAGAGAAGCAATTCAATCAGTGACAGCTGAAAACTGGGCAAATGCAGTTAAGCATTGCGAAAACTTGCAAACAGGCGATGCTGCAAAGGATGTATGTACTGATAAATATATTGACTCGTTCGTTATTGAACTAAGATCATCTGACGACGAAGATTCTTCGTAATGCACATTTTGTATGTAATTATATTATTAGAATTAATGTGATTTTATTGTAAATAAATTATTTCTCTCGCAATGATGACTTCATATGCAACAACCTTATTAAAAGTAAAAATTGTTACATGCAGCAGATTTATGGGTCATAATAAATCTTTTTTACACTATGTTTTCATATCTGTATGTCATACATTTTTCAGAAGAAAATGTCATAAGAAATAATGAATGGTAATGCCAGATTTTTTTACTTTAAATGAAAAAATATTTCAAATGAAATGCTGTAATATATGCAAAACTTAAAACGTATTAATTATAAAAAACATAAGAGGATATTACAGCCTTAAAAGTAATAACCAAATGGAATGGGGATCAATGAAATTGTAGTCAAAAGAGAATAAGGCAGAATACTGTGTAGTTTTAAAGACAAAATATACCATGAAAAAGGAAATGGAATTGAAATAAATCATAACTTGATGAATGAAAATGAGTGGAGAACCTAAAATAAAGAGCAATGCAAAGCAAAATATTACAAAATTGTTAAGGAAATGGATAGTATGGCAGACAGAAAATTCAAATAAAGAATAAATAGAAGTTACTCTACTGACAACATTATAAAATGTCATGACATAATGAACGGTAATTACCGATTTTAATATTTTCAATGAAAAAGATCATCAAATGAAATATGATATATGCAAAATTTAAAGGTATAAGTCATAACAAATATAACAATAAATAAAGTGGGGATCGAGTTTACGGATTAGGTTTTATACGGTTAGTTTCATAAGTACTGTCCCAAATATTGCCCCGTTGGGAGATGGCTGAGGACTTAAGGAGGGGACGATTTAAAGGTTGAGAGAGAGAGAGAGATGTGGCAACAGGGTTTTTCTCAAGGACGTAAACAGTTCAATAGGGATAGGCAAATACCGGTTACAGGCTTCATGTACATTACCGGTAAAAATCTCAGTACCGGTAATTTACCGTTATTGCTGTAAATTAAAAAATAGTAAAAATGCCTCTCACTCTGTGCTGATTGCTGAACCACTATAATACGCACCACACATACAGTACAGTGAACAAAGTAACACCAGTTCTTTTAAAACTAATAGTATCTGTATGACTCACTATATCTAACTGTGCTGGTACGGCAAATGCAACTAGATTCGTTTACTTCTTTTTGGCTTACTTTTATCAATCGACCTACTGTTCTGCATTAGAGTAAAGAGTACTACACTAATTTCAACGATGTTGCCTGGTTGAAGACTACTGTATATCTTATGAGGAACAATTATTAGAGTCGAATATTAATATTATTATATTAACTATCTATCAATATATATATCTATATATATATATATATATATATATATATATGCTTAAAAAATCACTGTAGATGCACGTGACTTCATAAATAAGCGAATACCACAGGAAAATAATAGTCAGAAATCCAAGCGCTTTCGTCTTTACTCAGAAATCGTCAAGGAGTTAACTCCTTGACGATGTCTGAGTAAAGACGAAAGCGCTTGGATTTCTGACTATCATTTTCGTGTGGTATTCTCTTATATATATATATATATATATATATATATATATATATATATATATATATATATATATATATATATGTATATATATATATATATATGGGTTACCATTATCACTAATAAAATAATTGGTGGAATCGCGGAACACATTAGTAACCACAACACGCCATTAACTCGACTCGACACCATCTTACCTAACTTGCATTGCCAGGAATACCATTTTAGCAACAGTCCAACATACCACTCACGATCGCCTTGCTAGTGAAATACATTTTACCGGTAATAGTAAATTTTTTACCGGTAACGAAATTAGCGGTACTTGCCCATCCCTACAGTTTAATTCTGTCGAACTACAGTTCGCGAACTTATCTGTATAATATGCAGCACAATTGTAGCATCTGCTCAGAATATTAAGCCCTTGAGATGCCATTTTCCAAAGGTCGCAATTTTGAAATAAATTTGAAGAAAAGGTCAAAACAAAAATATAATTATCTGCTGTAAAGGAAGACATTTTGGAAATTAAAGTCAGTTTTTGTGTAAACTAGACAAAACAACTTGACTCAGAGTCTGCTCATGTGCAGCTTGGCTCTCTATGTTTCAAAATAACAAAACCAAGAATTCTCTTTAGGCATATAAATCAATCGTTTTAAGGCTAAATAGACACAGGAAAATACGGACAGCAGATGTGTGCATGCGCTTGAGCAGACTTCGAGTCAAATCGTTCCGTCCAGTTCGCACCAAGATCGACCTCTGATATTTTCATTAGATGTGCCTTAAGCCTGGGTCACACATTGGCGATTTCAAACAGCGCATTTCGTAACGCCCGACAGTTTGCTTTTTACGACTCCACTACGATCTCATTACAACCAAATCGGCATAAATCGTAACCAAGTCCCCCAGTTTGACGACTTTGTGCTAGTGATGGTGACAATGCAAGGATGCCTTGCATAGTCGCCGTTATTCCACGACTAATGTCAAAAGTTGCCATGTCATGGCTGTGCAGACAGAAGCCACACATACAAATATACATATTTTTAGGCGTACAGGATGCTTTTAGATGTATATTGGTGGAAAGGCCGCAACCTACTCTACA
This sequence comes from Macrobrachium nipponense, assembly GCF_015104395.2. Taxonomy (NCBI): domain Eukaryota; kingdom Metazoa; phylum Arthropoda; class Malacostraca; order Decapoda; family Palaemonidae; genus Macrobrachium; species Macrobrachium nipponense. The sequence goes on along the minus strand of NC_087214.1, from coordinate 42,475,685 downwards.
TTTTGGATATATAAAAAAAAAAGGCATGTACAATGGAAGGACGGACATTTCAGCAGAAATGCCGTCCTTACAGATATTCCCCCCCTCAACCCCCCCCCCCAAAGCAAAGGTTATGACAATAATTGTTGGATGATTGGACATAGGTATCTTGCTGGAGGGTGGAGGAATCCACGGGTCCATGACGCCATTTGTTGGGGAACATCCTCTGGCTCTTCGTCTCCTGACGAGTTGGACAGCAGGATGCCTCCCCTGGCGGGGGACCTGGTGGGTTTGACTGCTGTCCTCGGGCGGCCTCAGCGATGTCTGGATGTGGTGGCGGGTTCCGGCAGTTTTTCATTCTGAGAACTACTCCTGCAGGGTCCTTCTGTGGTGTCGTCTTCATCAGGAATGAAGGTGGGCTTCTTCAGCCGGTCTATTGAGACCCAGTCCTCGCGGCCGTTGATCGTGATAAGGAAAGCCTTCTCCAAATGACATATGACATGATACGGTCCTTGGTAGGGTCTCGTTAAGGGTGGGCGGGTGGCGTCATTTCTGATGAAGATGTGTCCACAAGAATCCAGGGCTCTTGGTTGGAACTGCTTTCTTCTGTCGGAGGTCTTGCGGCAGGGAATGAATTTCTGGATGGCTGTACGGAGTCTTGATAGGGGGACATCCTCGTTGCAGTTGTCAACTGGGAAGAATTCTCCTGGCACTGTCAGTGTTTCTCCGAAGAGCTTCTCCGCAGGTGATGGGTTGCCGTTGGCTCTTGAGGTTGTGCGGAGGCCGAGGAGGACCCAAGGTAGTTGTGTCTTCCAGTTGGGGTGTGTGCAGCGTGCCATCAGGGAGGCCTTGAGGGAGTGGTGGGTCCTTTCCTCCATGCCGTTTACTGTAGGGTTGTAGACCGTGGTGGTGTGGTGTTTCATCCCAATCAGGCGTGCCAGAGTACTGGTGTTGCAGAGGAGCGTCGTCTTGGAAGGACCGAAGAGGATGTCTTCCCACTGAAGGGCGGTGATGGCGGTGCAGTAAGCTGGCACTTCAGGGTCGGAGGATTGCTCTCGTGCTAGGTCCTCGTAGTACATGCCGAGGTGCAAAGAATGTATTTCAATTCTCGAGAGGGCGTTGGCTACAGGTTTTCTCCCACCAGGGACATACGCAATGGAGCATCCGATCTTGGAGATTGCCAAAAGGTGCCATAGCTGTCTTGCAGACCAAGCATCTCCCGCCTTTATGAAGGCGTGGACCAGCGGCTAGTGGTCCGTCTTTATGGTGAATGGGAAGCCTTCCAGGAGGTACTTGAAGTGGCAGACGGCTTGGTAGACAGCAAGGACCTCACGGTCAAAGGTGCTATAGTGAGTCTCGGGGGGTTTCAGCTTCCTGCTGAAGAAGGCCAGTGGTGTAGGGACCCCATGATCAGCTGTTCCAGGATGGCTCCGCATACAATATTGCTGGCATCAGCCATGAGAGTCAGGGGCACATCGGGGTCCTGGTGGGCCAAGGTGGTAGCTCTGCTGGGGGACGGCTTGGTGAGATTGAAGGCGCGCTGCTGGGCCTCCTCCCATAACAGCTTCTCTGGCTTGCCCTTCAGGACCTCGGTCAAAGGGCACATGGTGTGGGCGATGTCTGGAATGAACCTCCTGTAGTAGTTCACCATCCCAATGAACTTCTATAGGGCCTTGACCGCCGCTGGTGTCAGGAACTTCTTCACTGTGGCTACCTTCAATGCCATGGGACGTACTCCTACTGGGGTAATTTTGTGGCCCAGGAAATCCACCTTTGTGCCGAAGGTGCATTTGTCGAACCGGATGATGAGCCTGTTCTCCTGCAGGCACTTAAGGACGGCCCGGATGTGGTTCAGGTGTTCCTCCGGCGATCTGGAAAATATAAGAATATTGTCTACATAGCAGGCGCAGAAGGGTAAATTGCTGAGGATGCTGTCCATTAGGCACTGGAAGGTAGCTCCAGCATTCCGCAGGCCGAAGGCGGAGAAGGCGAACAAAAACACCAAAATGCGTGAGCGCCGTATTTAGTCCACGAGTCATTAATGGCAGACCAAACCGTGAAGGGAATGCTAAAACATTCCTGTAGAGGATGTGCTGTTTTTAGTATGGGGATGAAGGGATAAGCGAGAA
>NC_087214.1:42439323-42473077 GCF_015104395.2 Macrobrachium nipponense | reverse complement strand
TTCTCGCTTATCCCTTCATCCCCATACTAAAAATGTTTTGGCATTCCCTTCACGGTTTGGTCTGCCATTAATGACTCGTGGACTAAATACGACGCTCACGCATTTTGGTGTTTTGTTCGCCTTCTCCGCCTTCAGCCTGCGGAATGCTGGAGCTACCTTCCAGTGCCTAATGGACAGCATCCTCAGCAATTTACCCTTCTGCGCCTGCTATGTAGACAGGGATGTCCAACCTGCGGCCCGTGGGCCACATTGCGGCCCACTCAGTGTTTGGATGCGGCCCACTATCGACTCTCATTAAAAAAAAAGTTTTTAGCAAATTTATCATGTAGTGAGTACCAAACTTGAACTGATCGAGCTGCCAAAAGTCGGAAGGTTTAAAAACTTTCCATAGAGAGCACACACTTCCTTTATTTTATAAGAAATTGCATTCTCTCAATGAATTCAATCAAATTATAAATTTATCTAGAAAATTATTATGTATGTGGGGAAGTACATACTCTTCCGAGCAGTTTTTTTCCAGCATGAAAAACATTAAAACTGCAGAAAGAAATAGGTTGACTGACAGACATTTAGCAAACATTCTTAGAATTAAGAATACATCCTTTGATGCAAATATTGAAAACATTATGGCTGGAAGACAAAGTCAAAAGTCTCATTGAATTAATATTGGTTAATTAAATTTAATGGGTTATTTTATATGTATAGCTACATATAAAAATTACAATATTTACAATGTGTAATAAAGTGTGTTCACAATGGTTTTTTTTTTTTTGTTTTATATTGTCATTTTTCATTAAATTCTGGAAGACAAAGTCAAAAGTCTCATTGAATTAATATTGGTTAATTAAATTTAATGGGTTATTTTCTATGTATAGCTACACATATACATTACAATATTTACAATGTTGTAATAAAGTGTATTCACATGGTTATGTTTTATATTGTCTTTTTCATTAAATTCTAGAAGACAAAGTCAAAAGTCTCATTGAATTAATATTGGTTAATTAAATTTAATGTTTTTTTCTATGTATAGCTACATATAAACATTACAATAATTACAATGTTGTAATAAACGTGTATTCACATGGTTTGTTTTTATATTGTCATTTTCATTAAATACTGGAAGAGTCAAAGTCTCATTGAATTAAATATTGGTTCATTAAATTTAATGTTTTTTCTATGTATAGCTACATATAAACATCACAATAATTACAATGTTGTAATAAAGTGTATTCACATGGTTTTGTTTTATATTGTCATTTTTCATTAAATTCTGGAAGACAAAGTAAAAAATCTCGTTGAATTAATATTGGTTAATTAAATTTAATGGGTTTTTTTTTCTATGTATAGCTACATATAAACATTACAATATTTACAATGTTGTAATAAAGTATATTCACATGGTTTTGTATTATATTGTCATTTTTTCATCAAAATGTATTCAGATTATTCTGGGGCTTTGCGGCCCAGTTAAATATTTAAGTTTGCAATTTGGCCCATTAAATTAAAAGGTTGGACATCCCTGATGTAGACAATATTCTTATATTTTCCAGATCGCCGGAGGAACACCTGAACCACATCCGGGCCGTCCTTAAGTGCCTGCAGGAGAACAGGCTATCATCCGGTTCGACAAATGCACCTTCGGCACAAAGGTGGATTTCCTGGGCCACAAAATTACCCCAGCAGGAGTACGTCCCATGGCATTGAAGGTAGCCACAGTGAAGAAGTTCCTGACACCCAACGGCGGTCAAGGCCCTATAGAAGTTCATTGGGATGGTGAACTACTACAGGAGGTTCATTCCAGACATCGCCCACACCATGTGCCCTTTGACCGAGGTCCTGAAGGGCAAGCCAGAGAAGCTGTTATGGGAGGAGGCCCAGCAGCGCGCCACTTCAATCTCACCAGCCGTCCCCCAGCAGAGCTACCACCTTGGCCCACCAGGACCCCAATGTGCCCCTGACTCTCATGGCTGATGCCAGCAATATTGTATGCGGAGCCATCCTGGAACAGCTGATCATGGGGTCCCTACACCATGGCCTTCTTTCAGCAGGAAGCTGAAACCCCCGAGACTCACTATAGCACCTTTGACCGTGAGGTCCTTGCTGTCTACCAAGCCGTCTGCCACTTCAAGTACCTCCTGGAAGGCTTCCCATTCACCATAAAAGACGGACCACTAGCCGCTGGTCCACACCTTCATAAAGGCGGGAGATGCTTGGTCTGCAAGACAGCTATGGCATCTTGTGGCAATCTCCAAGATCGGATGCTCCATTGCGTATGTCCCTGGTGGGAGAAAACCTGTAGCCAACGCCCTCTCGAGAATTGAAATACATTCTTTGCACCTCGGCATGTACTACGAGGACCTAGCACGAGAACAATCCTCCGACCCTGAAGTGCCAGTTTACTGCACCGCCATCACCGCCTTCAGTGGGAAGACATCCTCTTCGGTCCTTCCAAGACGACGCTCCTCTGCAACACAGTACTCTGGCACGCCTGATGGGATGAAACACACACCACCACGGTCTACAACCTACAGCAAACGGCATGGAGGAAAGGACCCACCACTCCCTCAAGGCCTCCCTGATGGCACGCTGCACAGACCCCAACTGGAAGGCACAACTACCTTGGGTCCCTCCTGCTGAAATGTCCGTCCTTCCATTCTGTACATGCCTTTTTTTTATATATATCCAAAATGCTAGAGTAGGTTTCGGCTTTTCCACCAATATACATCTAAAAGCATCCTGTACGCCTAAAAATATGTATATTTGTATGTGTGGCTTCTGTCTGCACAGCCATGACATGGCAACTTTTGACATTAGTCGTGGAATAACGGCGACTATGTAAGGCATCCTTGCATTGTCACCATCACTAGCACAAAGTCGTCAAACTGGGGGATTTGGTTACGATTTATGCCTATTTGGTTGTAATGAGATCGTAGTGGAGTCGTAAAAAGCAAACTGTCGGGCGTTACGAAATGCGCTGTTTGAAATCGCCAATGTGTGACCCAGGCTTAAGGCACATCTAATGAAAATATCAGAGGTCGATCTTGGTGCGAACTGGACGGAACGATTGACTCAAAGTCTGCTCAAGCGCAATGCACACATCTGCTGTCCGTATTTTCCTGTGTCTATTTAGCCTTAAAACGATTGATTTTATATGCCTAAAGAGAATTCTTGGTTTTGTTATTTTGAAACATGGAGAGCCAAGCTGCACATGAGCAGACTCTGAGTCAAGTCATTCTGTCCAGTTTACACAAAAACTGACTTTAATTTCCAAAATGTCTTCCTTTACAGCAGATAATTATATTTTTGTTTTGACTTTTTCTTCAAATTTATTTCAAAATGGCGACTTTGGAAAATGGCATCTCAAGGGCTTAATATTCATTTTTATTTTACAGGCTTAATAAGCAAAGTAGCTCATATCTAAAATTTTCTATAATGAAAAAATATATTTTATCTCCTGCTAATAAAGACTGATGATCAATTAATCTGTATTATCAGAATTTATGTATACAAATTTAAGAAATCGTGCTCTGAGTTATTCTAGCGGATCAGTCTGGAAAAAGGAAAGCTGTATTAATGCAATTATTAATAGAAAGTGGGTGTCGCCAGTAATATGCAAGGTTCCTGATAAGTGCTAAAAGTGGTGATATGTTAACATTGAGCATATGCTACAAATATGCTGCAGGTTATACATCAAGTTCGCGAACTGTAGTTCGACAGAATTAGACAGTAGGGATGGGTTTCGTTACTGGTAAAAAATTTACTATTACCAGTATTTTACCGGTAAAATGTATTTCACTAGCAAGGCGATCGTCAGTGGTATGTTGAACTGTTGCTAAAATGGCATTCCTGGCAATGCAAGTTAGGTAAGATGGAGTAGAGTCGAGTTAATGGCGTGTTGTGGTTACTAATGTGTTCCGCGATTCCACCAATTATTTTATTGGTGATAATGGTAACCCATATATATATATATATAAGCGAATACCACACGAAAATAATAGTCAGAAATCCAAGCGCTTTCGTCTTTATCAGACATCGTCAAGGAGTTAACTCCTTGACGATTTCTGAGTAAAGACGAAAGCGCTTGGATTTCTGACTATTATTTTCCTGTGGTATTCGCTTATTTATGAAGTCACGTGCATCTACAGTGATTTTTTAAGCATATATATATATATATATATATATTGATAGATAGTTAATATAATAAATATTAATATTCGACTCTAATAATTGTTCCTCATAAGATATACAGTAGTCTTCAACCAGGCAACATCGTTGAAATTAGTGTAGTACTCTTTACTCTAATGCAGAACAGTAGGTCGATTGATAAAAGTAAGCCAAAAAGAAGTAAACGAATCTAGTTGCATTTGCCGTACCAGCACAATTAGATATAGTGAGTCATACAGATACTATTAGTTTTAAGAGAACTGGTGTTACTTTGTTCACTGTACTGTATGTGTGGTGCGTATTATAGTGAGTGGTTCAGCAATCGGCACAGAGCGAGAGGCATTTTTACTGTTTTTTAATTAACAGTAATAACCGTAAATTACCGGTAATGTACCATGAAGCCTGTAACCGGTATTTGCCCATCCCTATTAAACTGTTTACGTCTTTGAGAAAAACCCTGTTGCCACATCTCTCTTAACCTTTAAATCGTCCCCTCCTTAAGTCCTCAGCCATCTCCCAACGGGGCAATATTTGGGACAGTACTTATGAAACTAACCGTATAAAACCTAATCCGTAAACTCGATCCCCACTTTATTTATTGTTATATTTGTTATGACTTATACCTTTAAATTTTGCTTATATCATATTTCATTTGATGATATTTTTCATTGAAAATATTAAAATCGGTAATTACCGTTCATTATGTCTTATGACATTTTCTTATAATGTTGTCAGTAGAGTAACTTCTATTTATTCTTTATTTTATTATTTGAATTTTCTGTCTGCCATACTATCCATTTCCTTAACAATTTTGTAATATTTTGCTTTTCATTGCTCTTTATTTTAGGTTTTCCACTCATTTTCATTCATCAAGTTATGATTTACTTCAATTTCATTTCCTTCTTCATAGTAGATTTTGTCTTTAAAACTACACAGTATTCTGCCTTGTTCTCTTTTGACAACAATTTCATTGATCCCCATTCCATTTGGTTATTACTTTTAAGGCTGTAATATCCTCTTATGTTTTTTATAATTAATACGTTTTAAGTTTTGCATATATTACAGCATTTCACTTAAAATATTTTTTCATTTACAGTAAAAAAAATCTGGCATTACCATTCATTATTTCTTATGACATTTTCTTCTGAAAAATGTATGACATACAGATATGAAAACATAGTGTAAAAAAGATTTATTATGACTCATAAATTTGCTGCAGTATCAATTTTTCTTACTTTTTAATAAGGTTGTTGCATATGAAGTCATCATTGCGAGAGAAATAATTTATTTACAATAAAATCACATTAATTCTAATAATATAATTACATACAAAATGTGCATTACGAAGAATCTTCGTCGTCAGATGATCTTAGTTCAATAACGAACGAGTCAATATATTTATCAGAACATCCTTTGCAGCATCGCCTGTTTGCAAGTGTTCGCAATGCTTAACTGCATTTGCCCAGTTTTCAGCTGTCACTGATTGAATTGCTTCTCTGACGAGAGGTTTAAGATCAGCCATTTTAAAATTATTTCTTTTTGCCACATAAGTCTTTACTTGGGCCCAAATCAGTTCTATGGGATTATATTCACAGTGATAGGAGGTAATCTAACACTTGATGTCCGTTGTCGCGTGCCATTCTGTCTATAACTAATCATTTCTCATTTCATACGACAGTGATTAATCCATTTCCAGTAATTCACACTTGCTCATATTATCACTTGGATTTGCACCCTTATTCTTTAGCCACTCCTTCATGACGTCTTTTTTTTCTGCCATCGTCGGAGGTTTGTCAATTCGTACGGAATGATATGAGGCGTTATCCAAAACAAGGATAGACGATGGCGGTATATTTGGAAGAAGTTGATGCTTGAACAATTCTTCAAACATTTTAGAATTCATTTAATGGTGGTAATCAGCATCATTTTTAGATTCAAACACCATTTCTGCATTTGGTACAAATCCTTCCTTAGAGCCAGCTCGCAGAATGATGAGTCTTTTCCCTTTTCCAGTCGGTGGTTTCACTCCCGTTGCTTCTTTTGCATCTTTATCCATCCAGCAATAATTCACTGTATAGTTTTGGTTTACCCAAGTTTCGTCTATGTACATCACTGAATCACTCCCCTTCTCTCGAATCATTTTCATTTTCCTTAGAAATTTTGTTCTTGCACTAACCACGTCCGGCCGTTCTTTTAAAATTATACTCTTCCGTATTTAAAACCCCGTTCTTTTAAAATTATACGCAAAGATTCCTTGCTTCCTCTAAATTCCGTATTTTCTTTAAATTCACATAAGATTTTATCAAGATTAGGTTTTTCTTCTCTGACATAGAAATTGAGAACAATTCTTCGCAAAGTACATTATAAGTCGTCTATGTTTGTCACAGGTTTTGACCTTTTCTTCTGTTTCTTCTTGTTGATGAACGGCGGAGTGGCATCATTTTCCTCGGTCTCCCTTGCCTCTTTGCAACAACGATGAATGGTAGCTTCGCTCAACTTTGTTGCTTCAGTGGCACGTAGAACTGCTTGCGACACATCACGAAGTGGACCGCCATTCAATTTTTCTGTGACGAAATAAACGAACTACTGACTATTGTTCTCGGTAACCTAAAGCAAAAAGTCATTCTTTTTGGCGCTAAAGTTCTCAGCTAGACCGGGCGGTGGGGCTTATCCAAAGGGAGATAAGTCCTTTAAACTTCATGGTTTAATAGGCTTGGCCCACCTGCATATCGCCTGTCAAAGGTCACAAGCAAAGTGGCAGCGTCTTTCGAAACATCCGTCACGTTTATAAATGCGATTTCTCACTTTATTTACAAATAAGATTATAATCACAACAAACAAACGTGAACGCGTAAGTTCATCAAAACATGCTAAAAATTTAAACTACCCATTTATTGATTCTTGTGTTATATAGTAAGGTATTCAAAACTGGGTACTGGTAGATGTGGCAACAGGGTTCTTACCCAAAGAAGTAAACAATCTATCAGTTTAGATCTATCGAACTATAGCATGCCAATTTTATCCGCATTTGGGAGTAATGGCCACTTATGTAGAATTATAGGCTACTCGCTACTGTCAATTCCTCCAAGCTAAATGTTGAAGCTTGAACAGATTTCGTCAAAGCAGCAGGAGAACAACTACTGCACCACTAGAGAAAGAGAAACCCCAGCTGTCCGCCTCTTGAATCTTGTGTCATTATTGAAAGTTTTCTATCAGAATGAGACCTGGAGGCAGACACGGAAATTGGCCATGTTGTAGGTTAGCTGTGTTGAGCAAACACTCATAATAAGAACGATTTTTGGGGAATTTGCAATGATATTGTACCTATTAATCATTTAAATATGATAAACACTTGCAGTGTGTTTGGGTGCCACAATAGGTCAAACAGAGACGGCGAATTGTATCCCTCAAAAGATTAGTGAAAGAAGGAGATCACTGGATTTCCAAGCTACTTTTCAGCTGTCAAGACACAAAACTCTGCTGAGATCACTTAAAGAGTGATGATTGTTATCAATTGTTAGTGCAAATAATGATAATGGGTGCAGTATCGTAATATTTCAGTGTTATTCTATCATCTTTCCTATAATAAAGACTAAGAATAAGACTTAATGCCTCTAATGAGAGTGTTCTGAAAACTAGAAACGTCGCTTTCTAGGGAATTCCACTAATAATGATGTTACTAACTACTGTCCAGACTATTAGGCATGCAAACTTACAATACTATTTTACAATACTCTGTGGCAGGATCACAAGCAAAAAACAAAAGCATGCAACAAGATCTCCCACATTTACATTAATCATTCCGACTGACAAATTTTTTCCACAGCCAGACTTTCCCCTTTACTTTACTAAATACACGCAGGACAATTGGCTTAACGAGATACAGAACACACAAAACAGAGACACATGTACTCACCTTAGACTCGAGACACTCAGGGTGAGATGCTGTGCCGTCCGCTAGACACAGTTGTCGAGACACAACAACCGCTGAATTCGATACACAAAGACAGACAAGTACCAAAACCATACAAGAACTTAAAAAAAAGTCATAATAATCACTACATAAAAAAATACCAACTCAAAAACAATACAATAAATCATACAACAACTCAGAAACACAACTCGCTGCACAAACAACACCAACAACATCAAAGACAACTCGACAAATCAACACACAAACTACCGCCAACAGTGTCTCCAACAAACAACTCACAAACATCAATACACAAAATCAAATACAGCAGACACAAATACAACAACACTCTTTAACTCAACAACAACCAGACAGACACACGCACAACAACTACACAATATCAAAATCATTCAAATGACAATAACAACTGACCATCAATAGACTCTGCCTCATCTTTGTCCTCTATGACTGCTTGACTGACCCAGCAACCATGCCAGCAGACAACCCAAACGATCACCCAACAAGCAAACCACTCGTTAACTATCCATCACCACTTAATGCTCTCTCTCTCTCTCTCTTTCAGAAAACCACAAACATAAACACATACTACACGGTCCTAACAGCAATCCAAACACAAAACACGACATATCAATCATACAAAAACATTTAAACTCTTCCAATCACTCCCGACAATTGTAAGCAACCCAGCTATGCTCTAACTTACTCTCTCTCTCACAAGCAACCCTCGAGAACAGTGTCAAATGTAACAACCATATCTCTCCTCCATAATCCTACTAAGACAATAGGACTTACTGTGACTGTATAAGACTGACAAAGGATGTTATATACTAACTAAAACCTCTTATGCTGGCTTCTGCAGTCACCCTAGGTAGTACCTACCGTAAGTATTCTACTAATATTATATTACCCATAACTGTAACTAATATTTGACATTGTTTATGCATAGACCACATTTAATTGGCGACGAGAATGGAATATGGTTAGGATCTAATGTGAATTTTTTCTTTGTCAGAGATTAAGCTAATTGCTAGGATTATTAGGCTAGGCTGTTCCTCCTAGGCTAGATAGATGCTCATTTGTGCTGCGCTAAGTTTGTTCTATTTGTAGTTAACCTGCATCATAGGCTAGGCTGCTTGTTTTGTGGGCTGTAGGGTATAAGCTAGGTTAGGCTATGTCTTGTAAACTAAGTTAGGCTAGCGTTTACTGCTATAGTAATTGCTGTTGTCTTTGAGGCTTGGTTAGGTCTGTACTACTATATTTTTGAAGATGGCCAGTATCATTGGTTATAGTTCTTCGTTAGATGAATGTTTTATGTGCTCACCTACCAAGTCGGTAGTCCCGAGTTCAATTCCCTGCTCTGCCAATGTGGAGTCAGAGAAATTTGTTTCTGGTGATTAGAAATTCATTTCTCTATATAATGTGGTTCGGAACCCACAATAAGCTGTAGGTCCTGTTGCTAGGTAACCAATTGTTCCTAGCCACATAAAAATATTCAATCCTTCGGGCCAGCCCTAGGAGAGCTGTTAATCAACTCAGTGGTCTGGTAAAACTAAGATATACTTAACTTTTTATCATTGGTTCTATTAATCCATACAATGAATAAGAGGAGGATTTTGACTCCTATTGTGGTAGAGTTTATATGTTGTATTTCATAGCTAATGAAACTGAAGATGCTATGAAAGTTGCTGTATTTTTCACTTTGGTAGGGCCAAAGGTTTTTAGTTTGGGTAGGGATTCACTCTCTCCCCAGATGCCTGAAGAGAGCTCCTATGAGCAGATAATTGCCACTCTGCGTATAGTCACTATAAACCTGAACCTGTTCTCATCTATGAGCGTTTTAAGTTCTATTCCCGTGCTCAGAAGAGAGTCTGGAGAGTCTGTTAATGATTTTGTTGTGGTGCTAAAGGCCCAAACCCATATTTGTGAATTTGGGGCAACACTGTCCGAGATGTTATATGACAGGTTTGTAATGGGTCTTGCCAGTGATAAGGTTCAGCAGGTGTTGTTGGCTGAATCTGACTTAACCTTTGAGAAGGAGCTAGCATGGCCACAGCTGGGGAAGCTGCGTCAAAGGATGTACAAGCGATGGCGAGTGGTTCGGTGCATGTACAATGGTTCCCAGTGGATCCAAAGAAGACTTTTTCGTCTAATGCTAAGAACCATTCTACTGGTAGTGTTAACACCCTCTAATTCTAATCCTAGTGTTGGAACTAATATTCTAAGACTCCCCTACAGTTTGTGGACTGTCCTTTTAAGAATGCAGCATGTCATGGGCAGAAAGGTCACATCAAGAAGGTGTGTTTTCAGGTCAATTCTATGCAGTCTTTCCAGAAAGCTCAGTCAAAGAGATATGTAAATTTCTCAACGGAGGATGCTCAATTCAATGAATCTGTGGGTGATCCGTGCTGTAATTATGTCTATTCTGTTGCTGCAGTGAGGGCTAATCCTATAATTCTTGATGTATTGCTAAATACAGTACATGTTCCAATGGAGGTAGACACTGGTGCTGCCTGTAGTACTCTCATCTCTAAAGGTGAGTATGAACAGTTATGGTGTTTAGCTTTGGAACGTCCAATACTTGACCCATCTACTGTTAGTCTAAAGGTATATGGTGATGCTGCTCTTGAGGTGGCTGGTGAGATTGATGTCGTTGCTAAACTCAAAAATGGTTCTGAGGTGAGCTCCACTAGGGTTGTCGTTGCTAATGGTGAAGGTCCCAGTTTGTTAGGTAGGGATCTTAAAAAGGGGCTTGGGGTGTTGGATAACATTCACAGTGTCTGCTGTGGCCAATTCTATTAAGAATGAATTCCCAAACGTGTTCTCAGAAAGCTTGGGTTGCTTTAAGGGGCATAAATTTGTTATTGAAGTTGATCCATCAGTACCACCTAAGTTCTGTAAGGCACGCACAGTGCCATATGTACTGTGGGCTAAGGTTGATCAGTAGCTTGACCAACTTCAGAAGGAGGATATTATTTCTCCTGTGAATAGCTCATGGGTTGCAGCAGTGGTACCTGTGGTAAGCCTAATAACAAAATCAGATTATGTGGGAACAGTAAACTCACAGTAAATCGTGCTGCTAGGCTCGCCGCATATCCTATTCTTTCACTTGATGATTTATTTAGTGGTTTGGTTGGAGGTTAGGTATTCTCGAAACTCGATATGAGTTGAGCATATGCTCAGTTATGCCTTCATAAGGATTCAAAGGAATATACAGTAATAAATACCCACAGAAGGTTGTTTCAGTATAACCAGTTAAGTTTTGGAATCTCAGCGACTCCAGAAATTTTCTAGCGGGCTATGGAGGCATTGTTGAAGGATATCCCTGATCTATTTTGCTATCTGGACAATATTCTAATTACAGGTGCTACTGAAGTAGAACATAATAAGCGTCTAAGGCTGGTTTTAGCAGCGCTCCAGACTGCCAGTCTAAGGTTGATGGTTGAGCTTAGGGAAGTGTACTATTGGCATAAGGAAAAAATCCAAGCTATTACAGAAGCTCCTGCCCCCACTAATGTCACTTAGGTGCGAGCCTTTCTAGGGCTTCTTAACTTCTATAGAGGTTTTTCCCTCCAGAATCTAGTATGTTGGAATCCTTGAATCATCGGCTAACAGTGAAAACTCCTTAGGTATGGGGTAAAGAGTGGAAGGCACTCATGAATTCCAGCGCTTTCGTGCATTTTGATTGTTGCAAACAGTAGCTCATATGGTGTTGGAGCTGTTCTTTGTCATTTGGTGGATGGAGTGGAGAGATCTATATATTTTGTTTTGCGCACGTTAACTTCAGCAGAAAGTAACTGTGGAAATCCAACCCTCTATAGTAAGAGGAGAGAGGGTCAGACAGTAAAACTAACGCCTATTTCTTATCCTAGCTTTATTGTCTCTGAAACAATTTTCTTCATAGCCTTTTTGGAGTAATGCTCCTTTCAAACCCATTATACTTTGAAATGCCCAAAAGTCTGACAGTCAAGCACACTTTTTGCTCCTCTGATCAGAGGCATGGCACAGATTCCTTTGCTCGACCAGGAAAAAGTCCTAGGTGATGCGAACCTACAGTCGGTTAGGAAAGCTACTCATCCCCACACCAATTAGTAAGTCTTCCTATGTAAACCCCAATGGGTTTACAAATACAAATTACTTTTTAAATTTGTCACTTATCCTTAATTGATGCTACAGTAGTACCTTGAGATACGAAATTAATCTGTTCCGAGGCGCCTTTCGTATCATGAGGTTTTCGTATCTTGGACCACATTTTACATGTAAAATGGCTAATCCGTTCCAAGCCCTCCAAAAACACCCCAGTAAATTTCATAATAAAGCTAAATTGACCTATAAACAATGAAATACTACAACAATTTGGACCATTCAATGCGTAACTTAATAATAAAAATGCAAAACTATGTAAATAAAGTGTATATTAGTGCACAAGAAATATTATTACTGTAACGTAAAGCTATCTCCGAAAGTGGCGGCAGAGGAGGAGGAGGACAAACGGCAGATAACGTACGTACGTACGTACACTTAAGGGTATCGGCGGCCTGTAATTTTGGCGAAATTGGCTCATATTCGTGAAAATGAGTTATTGTCATATTTCCATACATCTGGGTCCCGGCCATTGCCACACGTAAGATAATATCGATACGAAGCTTTCTAAATGGTTTAAAGGCCAATTTAAAGGCCACGTCCAAGTAGAAAATTAAAGGTCTGGTTAAGGGTGGTTTTACTATTTCATTTTCCATTTATTCTTTAAGTATTTGAATTTCTTTTCATTGCATTTTGTTTCGTATGCCGTACAATATGTTTTCCTGATAAAGATGGCAACTCTTCTCATGACTGAATAACGCGAGCCACTTGTCTCGAGAGAGAATTCTTGTATTTTTTTTATGCAATCGTGTATTTGTTATTTTCAATCAACTGCAACACTTCCTCAGACTTTTAGACATCAATTGTGTATTATATATACTACTAACATGCCAAAAAAGAAGTTTAGTAAACGAAGGGAAGCAAACTCTCATAATATCAAAACTTATCTTGAAACTAAAAGCATAGAGAGCTAATGTAGCTTCCGACATGTCGCCACCTGCCATGTGTGCTGAAGAGATGCCAAATACTTCCTATTACGAAGCTCCGAGGGAAATCTATTATACCTTTGCACAAATATATCAAGATGATGATGATGATGGTACCGACGACTTTGTTTTGAAGTTATCTGATGATGAGGAGGGGGACGAGGAAGAGAATGAGCATTTTCAAGATGTAATTGCTGTCCCTAATGTAGCAGGTGATGTCAGTGTTTTATCAGGGGCCAACCTAAGGAGTTTTTTTTATTGAGAAGTTATATGACTGAAAAAGAAGACGTTCTGAATGTAAGCAATGATGGAGAAATAGTTTCATTATCCTTGAGAGCTCTAAAAGACGCTTTTAGTTCGACGTATTGCGGGCAGTGGGACAGCAATATAACACTTGAAATTGATAAAAACAGTTTTGATGTTGACTTGAAACTAACTTGTAAGTGTGAGGTGCAATCTGAAATTGTGAAAACAGAACATATCGGTGAAACAACAGCTTCATTTATATATCAAAACATATTGCTGCAATGGAACATAATGTCGGCTATGCACCAAGTTCATTGCTGCCTATTATGAGAAAAATGACAGGAGAAAACCTGAAAGGCCTTCAAATGAAAGAGAAGACCAGGAAACGAAGGTCTGCTATGCATTCAAGAAAGCAAAAGAAGCAAAGAACATCAAAAGGAGGATATGAAGGAGGGGCTCATTAGAATTCTAAAAAACTTGGCAGCACAAGAGTAGAGTGGCGTTCTACGATAACCCCCCCAAAAATAATATAAACTATTTTCTATAAGTTATAAATGTTTTTTTTTAGAGGGAATAATATCTCTTATAAAAAAGAAGGAAACAGACGCCTTGTAGGCTTTTCCAAGAAACTTTTTATTCTTCTAAAAGCAAAATAATTGGTTAGCAAACTTTAACTGCGTTTTTCTCAAAACATACATTTTCTACATTCAAATTCTAAAAACTCCCTTATAAAAAATGGATTTTAATAATCTAAAAAGCAATTGGAATAAAGATAGTGAGAGAACACATCGGCAAATTTATTTTTCTTTTTTTTTCTCAAAAAATTTTTTTTACCAATATTTAATACATAATTTTAGGGTATTTTTTATTGAATTTTTTAAAATATTCTTTTTAAATAGCACACATCACATATTGGATTTCTGAGTTTGCCGTTTTATTTGATAGGTATTAAACTTTCTGCTATTACTTTTTTCTTTAAATGGAATGATAAATAAAGAAGGAGATACACTTTAAAAAACAAATAAAAAATGCTATGTTTTAAAGAAAAATATTTGTTAAAAAAAGAGTTTTTATCTAATTCACCTGAAATTTTGTGTGCATCTTTAGTCAAACTAGAGGTAACACCTGTGCAAGTTTGAACACCGTCACTCAAAATTAACCCCCGACCCCGCCGACACATAAAAAATGTAAGGAAAACTATAAAACTAAAATTTACGAAACACATTAACAAACTGTAACACTTAACTTTACAAAAAACTAAAAATTAAAATTTTTTTTCTTTTTTTTTCTCTTTAACTTTTTTATTTACTTTTACGTAGGCTTTTTTTTTTTTTTTTTTCAGAATTTCAACTTCATCACCACTTTCAAGGTTCTGTTTTTCATCACTTGGTTCTTCCTTTTTGCTTTCAACTTTCTGTTTTTTATCACTTGGTTCTTCCTTTTTGCTTACTCCTGCTAATGCTGAAGGCCTCTTTAAAAAATAACGATCCAAGGAAGATTGCTTCTGCCTACTTTTCACAATGTTCCTGAAATGACTCAGGCAAACGTCATCGAACTGCGCAAGCATACGTCCTGTGTGAGCCTTTTCGGGGTGTCTTTTTTCGATAAACGATTGCACTTTATGAAAAGCGGCTAGAACATCCTTAATTTCTGCCGTTGTCATAGGCTCCTCCTCCTCTTCCTCGCCGCTGCTAGAGAACTCCTCTTGAACGACGTTATGTTGCATGGCCTCCAACTCCTTCAGGTCATCCGTTGTAAGCTCCTCTTGGTGGTGCCTCGAGAAGGTCGTTGATGTCGTCCTCGTCGACGACCAGCCCCATGGACTTGCCGAGTGCAACGATCTCGTCAAGATCTGGTTGGGAAACAGTTTCGGGATCGTCAACTGTTTCTGACTCTGCAGCACCAGCTTCGCCCACGTCGAATCCCTCGAAGTCTCGGACTGATACGGCATCAGGCCAGAGTTTCCTCCACGAGGAATTCAAGGTTCGCCTCGAAACCTCTTGTGGTATCGGTGATGTCGAAACATCTCTTGAAAAGATGTTTCGTGTACAGCTTCTTAAAGTTCGCTATCACTTGCTGGTCCATGGGCTGGAGGAGAGGGGTGGTGTTGGGCGGAAGAAAAAGAATCTTGACGAAGGAATACTCCGCTAGGATATCTTCCTCGAGGCCAGGAGGGTGGGGAGGGGCATTGTCCATCACCAGCAGACATTTCAGGGGGAGGCGCTTCTCTTCCAAAAATTTCTTCACTGTCGGGCCGAAACACAGATTTACCCACTCCGTGAACAAAAGCCTCGTTACCCAGGCTTTTGCATTAGCCCTCCACATCACTGGAAGCTTCTCCTTCAGCACTTTGTGGGCCTTGAAGGCTCGAGGAGTCTCGGAATGATACACCAGTAGGGGCTTCACCTTGCAATCCCCACTGGCGTTTGAACAAAGTGCGAGCGTAAACCTGTCTTTCATAGGCTTATGCCCGGGTAGCTTCTCTTCCTCCGTGATGTACGCCCGACGAGGCATTTTTTTCCAAAAAAGGCCAGTCTCATCACTATTGAAGACTTGCTGAGAACTGTAGATTCTTTGGTCATCATCTCGTCGAAAGTTTTCTTAAATGCTTCGGCCGCTTTCGTGTCCGAGCTGGCAGCCTCCCCATGACGCACCACCGAATGGATGCCAGTCCGTTTACTGAATTTCTTGAACCAGCCATGCGAAGCCTTGAACTCTGGGGTTTGGGTTGAAGTCCCTTCCCCTCCGTCGTCTTCTGCCTGCGCAATCAAATCGCCAAAAATAGCGCTGGCCTTGTGGGCAATTGCTGTCTCCGTTACCGTATCGCCAGCGATTTCTTTGTCTTTTATCCAGACGAGGAGCAGCCGTTCCATCTCGTCGTGCATGTGGCTCCTCTTGCTGGACAAAATAGTGATGCCCTTCGACGGTGTAGCTGCTTTGATGGCATCCTTCTGTTTAAGGATGGTGCCTATTGTCGACGATTACGGCCGTATTCCTTTGCGATCATACTCAATCGCATACCAGCTTCTTACTTCTTGATGATCTCCATCTTTGTCTCCAAAGAGAGCATGTGCTTCTTTCCGTGAATTTCAACTTTCTTGGGACCCATGACTACGTTATCTTGTATGTAATTTACGTATAAGTAACACAATAAAGTTTTCGCACAACACGATAATAGTACTGCAACGAAATCACTAACGAATTTACGTTACTAAACGAAATCGTTGGACCGAACGAATGCCGTGTGCGTACGATAAAGATGTTGGTATGAAGAGGCCGAGATAGGTATGCCACCACGTATACGTATAAGATGCATGATGGGAGGGATGCTGTCCAATAGGAAAGAAGGATTTCATGTTGGGGACTAGCATCAGGAACCAATGGGAGAGCAGGAGGATGGTGGCGAGTCTACTAGTACTAAGATGGCGGCGCGCGACGCAAGTTTCAAAATTGTTATCCGGGCGAATCTCGGACTTTCAGAAACCTTTCGTATCTTGAAAACTCTTCATATGTAGAGCCGTTAAATTTTTCGCATTGGCTTTCGTATCTTGAGTTTTTCGTAAGTTGAGCCTTTCGTATCTCAAGGTACTACTGTATATTGTTCAGCTACTGATATAATGAGATAAAGATTTTTTAAAACTGATTGCAATGTACAGTGGAACCTCTACATACAAAAGTCACTACATATGAAAAATTCAGGTTGCAAAAGCAAAGACGAAGATTCTTTTGCTTCTGTATACGAAAATAATTCAGGTTGCAAAAGGGTAAAGTCCGAGATTCGCCTGGGCCGCCAAGAACAACTTTAAAACTGGCATGCCGCCAACTCAGTAGACTCACCACCATCCTCCCGCTCTCCCATTGGTTCCTGATGCTAGTCACCGCCGTAAGATCCTGCTTTCTTATTGGTCAGCATCTGTCCCTTTATGCCTCTATGTAAAATCGTTCCTTGACCATTTTTTGTGGCAGCGTTATCATAAACACCTGGAATTCGTTCACATATATTTCGTTTGTTAACGTATTTTCGTGTTAGTGATTTCGCTTTCGTTGTACTGTAAGTTACTTTATCGTGTTGTGTGTGAAGTTAATGACTTATGTTATTCTCCATGGGTCCCAAGAATGTTGCTGAAGTTCATAGAAAGAAGAGGATGCTTTCTACGGAGACGAAGATAGAGATAATCAAGAAGTGTTAATGTTTTCTGCCATTTGTTAATGTGTTTTGTAAAGTTTAGTGTTGATGTTTTCTGCCATTTTTCAATGTGTTTTCTGCTGTTTGTCCTCACCCTCTGTCGCCACTTTCGGACATCACCTCACTTGAAAGGTAAGGTTCCACATTTTATTACATATGTACGTACATGTGCACACAGTATTCTTGTACCCTGTACACTAATACACTTCATTTACAGATACAGTGATGGTTAGGTTAAGTATTGAATGGTCCAAATTGTTGTATTTCATTGTTTATTGGTCAATTTAACTTTATTATAAAATTTACTGTGGTGTTTTTGTAGTGTTTGGAACGAATAAGGCAATTTACATGTAAAACGTAGTTCTAGATACGAAAAAATCAGGTTACGAAGGCCGCTTCGGAACGGATTTATTTCGTATCCTGAGGCACTACTGTATTATTTCGTATCAACCTCTTCAAAACATTTCACCATGCTTATAGATTAACCAAATAATGTCAATGTTATGGTCTTTGGATTCAGTTCTTTTAATATTCATTCCCTTAGGCAGCAACAAAAACCAATACCCAGTGTAATTTGATGTAGCCTATAATTATGTGCATTTCTGCTTACTAGTAAAAAGGCAAGTACAGTGGTGCTCAAATCTCATGCGACATGATTCTTTTAGTATTGTCCAGATTCTCAGACTCAACGTGACGTTGCCAAGTAGTGTTAAACTTTATTTTTTAACATTTTTAATGTCATACATGTCGACAAGTTTGCAAATTCACAGCTAGCACTATTCTCCTTATGCTTATATAAATATGATCCCTTTTATACATTGGTATGATTCGTAATTGGTGTGATTTTGAACTGATTTTTTTTTACGTTGCTTATTTCAAAGTGTGGAGTGATAAGGTTAGCGGTGCCATCAATGAAAGCACTCTTAACATGCTCCTCGGACTGGTCAGCATCACTACATCTGCAGCATTGTGACAGTAGACCTAATAAGCTCCACGGGCATAATAACCTTTTCAGAGTAGGAATATGAATTACAACCAGTTTTCTTTGAATGTTGAAGTTTTAGGCTGTGTTTAAGCTGCCTGTATGTTGCAAAATGATTTATAGGCCTAAAAGATATTCTATGCCCTCTAAAATGTAATCTGTTACTAATGTTTTTATTTGTAAAGATTACTTGTTCTTTGAGGAATAAAAGATGATGATTTTGATTATATGGAGAAGATGGCTATTAATTGAAATGTAAGTATTTATATCAAGGCATATGGAACACTTGTTTTTCAACTGGTTAAAATATTATTTTCTTTAAAGTCCTTCTGCTCTCTTTTGGTGTATAATTTATTCTTTCATAAGGTAACTTGAAGTGCAAGAATGTGTAGATACCTCATTTCCTTTTTGTCCAGAAATTGTTAATAGATAAATGTGACTGTTAAGTGTAAAATAAAGAAATCTGACACCTAGGCCTAGGAACAATATCTTGGCTTTGATAAAAGAATAACTGCATGTGCGAATATATGCCATCATATTTTAAATATTTAAGATTTATAACAAATAATTATGTATGACAATTCAACTATTCCTCTAACACATATAAAGTAATTGTTTTCAAGATAATTTCATTGTCGCTACTCAGTGTAGACCTACTTATGTTACACCAGGTGTTTGTTGTTGCACTAACACTAATGATAGTCACAACGTCACACACACTCCCCTCACACGTTGATATCAGTAGGCGCATTCTACTTTTGTATGTACATATTTAAATTTTTTTCACATTGAGGTGTAAAAGCAATCAAATAGGACTATTTCAAATTTTATGCTTGCTTTGGAACAGCATTATTAATATTATGACAATTTTTTTCGTGTTTTTATTTAACATTGAACTGATGCTTGACGACGACTTCATTTTGGTCAAATGCTTCAGCGATGTGTGAATGAAAGTTTTGAAAATGTTTCGAAAGATTTTATTCTGAAATTTGGCTACACGTGACATTTTCTTAGTTTTGAAATATATGAGAGATTTCACTCCTATGAAACATATTGTATGGAATAATCGCGTTTCCGCATTGAAAAAATCGATAAATATGGAGCAAGATAGGTTGCCAGTTAGTGAATTTTGAACGAAATCCTATGGAGTATGTCGCATGAGATTTGAGCATCACTGTACCTATCATGTTTATCCTTGCATGAATACAAATTTCCAGTCTTTACATAGGAATTACCTTCAGCGTAAGGTGGAGAAACACAATGCCATGGGCACCCAGACGTAGGGGCAAGAGGAGGCTTGTCCCCCCCCCCCCCCCCTGAAATCCTGGAAAATTATATATATATAATTGTGTCTTGAATTATTCATCGACTGAAATTACCGGGTTCGCCAGATCTTGTTGGCATATAGGCTCACCTGAAGGGACAGCTCCCAGCCCTTGCAAAGGACAGGTAAATAGGCACAAACAAGGTTTTTACAGATTTTATCACAAAAATTAATGCTTTCTACATTAACAACCTTACACACTCTTAACAACAATTTCCCTCCCGCTTAGATGGCCATAGTGAGCACGTGGCTCCTTGATCAGGGACCAAACTAACTTTATTCCCAAATCACGAAGGAAATCACTGTACCCACATTCAGATCAACGGAGGTCACTACAATTTTATACCAATACTAATACCTAGCCACTGAAAACATTAACATATAGAGGACTCACAGTTACCACACGGTGTTGAAAGAATCTTGGCGCGAAACTCTGAGCAATTTTTATACGTCCCATCTGCTTGGATTCTCAAAAGGGAAGGGCGAACCGAACTTATCCCCGCCCAGCTAGTCAATTTTTGGGATGTCCAAGATTCTTATACTGACTAAAACTCTTCAATATCAATAATAATCTCATTATTATTACCGCAATGATCCCATTGATCTCACGTGAATTAAACAATGAATGGCACAGAAACATGCTAACACAAGAGAGAACCATTGCGTCTTTGCTGCCAACTAAATGAACTAATTTCTCATGCGATTCTGCAGTGGTTCCGAGGGCCGAGGCAGACTTAAGTCGAGGAAAATGGTGCGCACACATTTTTTTTTTTTTTTTTACAACAAATTGCTTTATTCATTGAAAAAAATGCAGGTGCTGATGCAGTTTTTGGAATTAACTTGCTAGGTCAAAGGGTCAAAAGTGTTTCTGCCAGACACCAGAAACTATCCATGTGTGCATTAAGGAGATTTGCCCCCACCCCATCCTTGGAAAAGATGCTGCATTCGCCGCGTCACAGGAGAGAAAGCTCCGTTTTCTTTCATGTTTACGTTTTGACGGGGGATTTACTTATTATATAATAGCATCACTTTTCGTATTTCTTAGGAATTACCCAAGTCAATTATCATCTAAAGGAAAAGGCAAGAAGGAAAAAATACAACAGACACTTATCGTATTTGATCTTAATTAACCAGGAAATAGTATTTTGATAAAGATGGCCCATGTAGTACTAGGTATATATTGGCCGAGTAGGTCAGCGCAACTCTTCCTTTTTCCTGGTGCACTGAAAGAGGGAAGAAGTGTGTGTGGCCAAGCCAGTTAGAATCTAGATTTCTAGAAAACCTAGTATCTTAACTCACTTGTCGTTAGATTAAGCCATCCTTATGCTGGCACGGTTTCTTACTATTCAGCAGCCCGCAAAACTTGACTAGGCCAAAATCTGATATTTAACCACATAAGTTTGCCAATAGTTGGGCAGTCATGTCAAAAGAGTAATGTAACTGTTGCTTACCCATTCGGCCGTAGATTCAGATCATTGTTGTATTCTAATGAAAATTCTTTTTAGCGATTTTTCCACATTTGCAAAGTGATTTTAGAGTAGTAGTTTTTATTGCTGAGTAAGCGATCATTTGTACTACACGGTTTCATGTTTATGTTTGGGTAAGCCGTGATGCATTTAAATTCCCTCATCTTGCTAAATTTATGACAGTTTAGTCTTATAATAAAATCATTGTAGAAGACCATTCTTGTTCCTCTTCGAAGTTAGGGTGTCCGTCCCATAACATCCGAGATTAAACGAATCGTTGAACAGTCGCTAAAATTCGAGATAATGTATGAAATATCATATTTCTCCTTCACAACAGCATATAACTTAAGTGAAGACTTTGAAGACACAATGTGGCTCCTTTGAAGCTGATACAATAGTTGTCTATTCTTTGCTCTCATTAGAAAGCACTTCTCAAAATGTAGGCTGACACTCGAGCTTCCTCTTTATTTATTGGGTCTTCTCTCTAGATCAGGCAAACCATTTCTTCTTATCTTCGTCTTTTTGGGGAAACTAAAGCATTTAGTGTTGTTTTCTTTACTCCTCACGGGAAAAGAACCAAACACAGCAAGATTATGCGGCATTGTATCGAAAATGAAGCTCTCTCAGTGATTGATTCACCATGTTAACTTGCATAGCTGTCAGTTTATCGTTGCCAATTTAGTGGAGTTTCACACTTACGCCGATGCCTTTACAAAATGTTTCCATCCATTCTGTAGCTGTCATAGTAATGCAATAATGATAAAATTGCTGTAATATTTATGTGTATGTACTACAAATATATACACTAATTTCACTTACATCCACAAAGTCTTATACCCAGTTTGGAGGATAAACACATTCCAATTGGCAACACTGTCAATGTGACCGCCTCCAGCAATGACGTCATGCGCGCAACGGGACGTTTTTTTCGACTCGAAGTGAACAGGCAGAGTATGATTACAGACGGTTGTATACGAAAATCCTCATAATACAGGTTGGTTGGTTATCAATCATTATTGTCAGGAAATAAAAAGTATTTTTTGATATTGGAGAAACGCTTATATATTTTTCGCAGATGAATAGTATTAGGCAGTAAAAAGAGATTAACATTTTTCCCTTGAGTTGCCATTTAGGAAAGGTTCGCCGTCTTGAAATCAATTTGAAGAATACGCCCCCAAAGAATATGACTTTAATGACGTAAAGAGAGACGTTTAGTTTATAAAACACCCTGATGACGAGAACAGTAAATAATGTTAAAACTAGGAGGCACATCTAATGAAAATATCAGAGTTCGACCTTTTAGGACGAACTGGACGGAACGACTTGACTCGTGGTCTGCTCTCGCGCATGCGCACATCTGCTGTCCGTATTTTCCAGTGTATATTTAGCTTTAAAACGATTGATTTATATGCCTAAAGAGAATTCTTGGTTTTGTTATTTAGAAACATAAGAAGAGTCGAACTGCGCATGAGCAGACTGCAAGTCAAGTCGTTCAGTCCAGTTTGCACAAAAACTTAATCTTATTTTCAAAATATATGCTTTGCTTCTTATGTAATCATAGCATTTTGTAAATAAAAATGTCTTTCTTTACAACACATAATTATAATTTGCTTTTTGCTTTTTCTTCAATTTGAAAACGGCGACCCTTTCAAAAATGGCCTTTCAAGGGATTAATGTTCATTTTTTTCTAACGGCTTTGTACAAAAGCAAAGTAACCTATATCTAAATTTGTTTAAAATCAAGAAATATATTATTTTTCCTGGTAATAAAGACTGATGATAAATTAATTTGTGTTATTCGAATTTTTGTATAAAAATATCCAAAAGGAAATTCGTGCTCTGAGTTATTTTAGCTGAAAAGTCTGGCAAAAAACAACTCAACCTAAACCATTATCATATAAAGCAATGAATATAGCGAAAGCTATCTTTGCCTGGATTTTGTCTTCCATATGATTACTCATAAGTTCAAAATGAAAGAATACCCTGAATTGATGCAGTGTTGCCACATATACAAAATAATCCTAAATATTCAGTTTATCCAACCTGATTAAGATTTCCATTTTCCAGATTTTCTTGAAAAATAAGCAAATTATAATTTTTTAGGAGGCAACACAAACCGAGTGTATTTTCCACTGAGTTCTCTAATTTCCAACCAATTATATATATTACTAACAAAATATACTGTCTAACTCTAACATGAAAAATTGTTGTTTACTTCAATTCCTTAAAGTTAAGTGCTATGGTGGAAGTGTTTTGCATCAATAAACTGGAAAACAAAAATATTAATTTTTTTCTCTTACTTTCCCTCAGCCATTTCATTTCCTCTAAACTACATGCCGTTCCAGTAACAGTGCTAAAAAGTACGTTGGAAAAATCCTCAGATTTTTTATATATATATATATATATATATATCATATATATATATAATATATATATATATATATATATATATAGGTTAATTTTGCAATGTACAAATTTATTAAGATTTTCTTCAACCAATATGCAGCTTATAAAAAAGAGGTAATGCTAGGGCGTACTCCGTAAACGACGCACTGAGACATCGCCCTAACTCTGTGGTAAGGCGAGGGCTAGTGCATCAGGAGCGGGTGCAGCTAAAGAAGAGAGCTCACATTGGGTTTAGAGTATGTCAGCTAAATGTTGGGTCCATGACTGGGAGAGGTAGAGAATTGGCTGACTTGATGAGAGAAAAGAAAGTAGATGTTGTGTGTGTGCAAGAAACTCGGTGGAAAGGAAATAAAGCTAAAGAGTTGGGAGATGGATATAAGCTATATTATAGTGGAGCAAATAAACAAGGTAGAAATGGAGTTGGCATAGTATACTGTCTAGTGAACTAAAGAACTCAGTAATAGAAGTGCATAGAAAGAATGACCGTATACATAGATTGAAGATGGGCATAGTACTGTCTAATGAACTAAAGAATCGTAATAGAAATTGCATAGAAAGAATGACCGTATCATCAGATTGAAGATATGTTATGGAGGAGAGATTCTGAATATTGTAAGCGCATATGCACCACAAGTTGGTTGCACAGAAGAAGAGAAGGGAAATTTCTGGAGAGACATGGATGGAATAATGGAAGAGCATGAGAGGGTGATAGTTGGGGCAGATTTGAATGGCCATGTCGGAAGTGAAAATGAGGCGATTGGGCGGGTGCATGGGGGCCATGGAATTGGGGAGAGAAACCCAGAAGGAGAGAGTGTAGTGGACTTTGCTGTGTCATTCGACATGGCAATAGTAAACACATTCTTTAAGAAGAAAAGGGAACACCTAATAACATATAGGAGTGGGGGAAGAGTCTCCCAGATAGACTATTTTTTGTATAAAAGGATAAATCTGGTGGAGGTCAAGAACTGCAAAGTTATTCCAGTCGACTATGTAGCCCCCCAACACAGACTGCTATGTATGGACTTGAAGTTAAAAAGGGAAAGAAAAACCAAAGCTAAAGGGATAAGGAAAATTAAATGATAGAATTACAGAAGGAAGGGGATAAGAAGAGAGAGTTTAAGAGGAGGGTTTTGGAGGATATTGATATAGGGATTGAAGATGTTCAAGAATGGTGGGCACGAAATGCAGCAGTAACTAAAAGAAAGGCATGGAAAGGAGCTGCTAGGAGAGACATCTGGTATCATATGGGAAGAAAAGGAGAGTTGGTGGTGGGATGAAGACATTGAGAAAGTAGTAAAAGATAAGAAGGAGGCAAAGAAAAGATGGGAAGAGTCACAGTCAGTGGAAGACAGAAATAGGTACAGAGAGAAAAACAAGGTGGTGAAAAAGGTGGTAGCCCAAGCTAAAGCAAAGTCGTATGATGATGTGTATAATGAGCTGGGGACAAAGGAAGGATTAAAGAAGATGATCTAGCTATCAAAGGCTAGAAATAAGAGCACCAAAGATATAACACATATCAAACAAATAAAGGATCAAGATGGTGTAGTACTTAGAAAGGAGGAAGACATTGTGAAGAGATGGAAAGAATATTTCGAACAGTTGTTAAATGAAGAAAATAATAGACTAATAAGAGAGGATGGGCAAGTGAACATTGGCATGGTAATGAGGTTTTCTAGGCAAGAGGTACTAAATGCACTGAAGAAGATGAAGAATGGGAAGGCAACCGGGCCAGACATGATCCCAGTGGAGGCATGGAAAGCATTCGGAGATGAAGGAGTGGATATACTGTACGATCTTATGATAAAGATCCTTGAACAGGAAAAGATACCAAATGAGTGGCGTGGGAGTATATTGATCCCAATTTTTAAAGGGAAAGGCGATGTCCAAGAGTGTGGTAATTATAGGGGCATTAAATTGATGTCCCACACTTTGAAGATACTGGAAAGGATGATAGATGCTAGACTGAGAGAAGTACAAATAGGTAAAGAGCAGATGGGATTCATGAAGGGAAGGGGAACAACAGATGGTATATTTTGTCTGAGGCAAATAATGGAGAAATTCGGGGAAAGACAAAGGGACCTACATATGGTATTCATTGACCTTGAAAAGGCTTATGACCGAGTCCCGAGTAAAGAGGTATGGAGGAGTCTGAGGGAGAAGATGGTGCCAGAGAAGTATGTGCGATTGATACAAGAGATATACCGGAATGTATTTACCAGAGTGAGGAGCAGTGTTGGGGAGACAGAAGGTTTTGAGGTGAGAGTAGGATTACACCAGGGGTCGGCTCTGAGCCCATTTATCTTTAACATAGTGATGGATGTTATAATAGAGGAAGTAAGGGAGACAGTACCATGGAACATATTGTATGCGGATGATATTGTTCTGTGTGCAGAGAGCAGGGAAGATCTGGAAGTGAAATTGGAAAGATGGAGACAAGTACTGGAGGACAGAGGAATGAGAATAAGTAGATCCAAGACAGAATATATGTGTACCACCACTGAGGGGGATGATAGAGAAAGTATTCAGCTTGGTGGAGAGCAAATAAGGAGAGTTGATAAGTTTAAGTATTTGGGATCATTTGTTAACGCTGGAGGAAGTATGGAAGAAGAAGTAAAACATCGGGTACAGGCAGGCTGGAACAACTGGAGAGCGGCCTCGGGAGTTCTTTGTGACAAAAGAGTGCCGCTTAGGTTAAAAGGAAAATTTCACAAGACGGTGGTAAGAACAGCAATGCTGTATGGTACGGAAACAGCAAGCATGAGAAAAGCAGAGCAGAAGAAGATGGATGTGGCAGAAATGAGAATGCTTAGGTGGATGTCTGGGGTGACAAGAGTGGATAGGATCAGAAATGACTACATAAGGGGGTCAACGTAGGTGGTGGAAGTATCAAAGAAAGTGCAGGAGGGGAGGCTGAGATGGTATGGACACCTGTTGAGGAGAGATGAGGACCACGCTGGGAGACATACTATGGGGGTGGAGGTGCAAGGAAGAAGAAAAAGAGGGAGACCAAGAAAGAGATGGAAGGACTGTGTGAGAGGAGACTTACATGAGAAGGGAATTGATGAGGCAGAAGCGCAAGATAGAAATAGATGGAAACGGCGACCCCATATAAAAATGGGAACAAGCTGGGAAGAAGAAGAAGAAAAAAAAAATGTGGCAACACTGAACAGACGCTTCAATGGAGCAGATCTACTGCACCAAGAGGAGAAAGAGAAACCCTAGCTGTCCGCCTCTTGAATCTTGTGTCACTCATTATAGATAGTTCCGATCAGAATGAGATCTGGATGCAGACACGGAAGTCGGCCATGTTGAGCAAACAATCATGATAAGAACGATTTTTGGGGATTTTGCAATGAATTTGGACCTATTAATTCTTTAAATATGATAAACACTTGCAGTGTGTTTGGGTGCCACAATAAGTCAAACAGAGACGACGAATCGTATCCCTCAAAATATTAGTTAAAGGAGATCACTGGATTTCCAAGCTACTTTTCAGCCGTCAAGACACAAAACTCTGCTGAGATCACTTAAAGTGATGATTGTTATCAATTGTTAGTGTCGATAATGATAATGGGTGCAATATCATAATATTTCAGTCTTATTCTATCATCTTTCCTATAATAAAGACTTGACTGAGAGAGTTTTCTTAGAAGAGACGACCCGCAAGGCTCCAACTAGAGACGACGCTTTCTAGGGAACTCCACTAATAATGATGTTACTAACTATTGTCCAGACTATTAGGCATTCGTATTTACAATACTATTTACATTATCCTACTAAGATAATAGGACTTACTGTGACTGTATAAGACCGACAAATGACATTGTTTATATACCAACTAAAAACTCCCATGCTGGCTTCTGCAGTCACCCTAGGTAGTAGTACCCACTCTAAGTATTGTACTAATATTATAATACCCATAACTGTAACTAATATTTGACATTTTTTATGCGTATACCACATTTAATTGGCGACGAGAATGGAATATCGTTAGGACCTAATGGGAATTTTTTTCTTTGTCAGAGATTAAGCTAATTGCTAGGATTGTTAGGCTTAGATAGGCTAGATAGATGTTCATTCCTTTTGTGCTATTTACTACGCTAAGTTTTGTTCTATTTGTAGTTAACCTGCCTCATAGGCTAGGCTAATGCTAATTCTAAGCCCGCATTCCACAATAAAGTAGACTATTGCAGTTGATGTTTTCCTATGTTATTTTACTTACGGAACAAGAATTTACAGTAATATCTATTCGGCCGACTGTATTTAAAACGTAATTTACCTGTGAAGACTACATGACAGTACAAGGGGTGCGATGTACCGACATACATAGTTCAAAGGTAAATAACAGATTAGTTCCATCGAGGCCGGGCAAAAATATTACCTCAAACTCTTGTAAAATGAGTAAAATAACATAGGGAAAAGTCAACTGCTATAGTCTACTTTGACTGAACAATCTTCGAAGTTTTAGTTCGGGGCCAAGAAAATGTGAACAAACCGCCATATTTGAATTCTGGTAGAGGGTGTGTGATACGTTACCACCAGGGAGCCATATGTCCGGTAAGGGGAGGACGGGATTGGGTATTTATAGGTTATAATACTACCCTAACCTAGTAGAACGTGTTACCTGACCGGGGTGGTGGAACCCCCTTAAAGGAAGGGAATCTGAAACAAAAGCTCCCCTATAACATGACGCATGCGTGGTACGATTTGGTGTCATAATAGCAGTAGTAGTAGGTGGATTTTGGCTATGTAACGGCTCCATTATTGGTTTATTTATCGCTTTATTTCAGCTTGTATTTCGTGTTTCAAATGTCATAAATAAGAAGAAATAACAAAAAAACATGGCAAAACCTTCCCCCAAGTGTTTTATCCCACCCACAACCCCACTTTCCCATCAGTCCCCCTTACCATAGGATAGAGTTGTAAGGCATAATTCTAACAAGTGTTTTACCCCACCCAAAACCTCGCATTCCATCGGTCCCCCTTTTAAAGGTAAATTACAGCTAATTACAACCTGCCGAAAAAATATTACTTTAAATTCTTGTTCAGGAGGTAAAATTCTATAGAAAAACGTCAACTGCCAGTCTAGTTCGCTGCGTTATATCTACCTAATGTTTATTTTTGTGGGCTGTAGGCAAAGCTAGGTTGGGCTGTCTTGTAAACTAAGTTAGGCTTAGTTTATTGTCATAGTATTGCTGTTGTCTTTCATGTTTGGTTAGGTCTGTACTACTATATTTTTGAAGATGGCAGGTATTATTGGTTTAATCTGTACAATGAAGCAGAGGAGGATTTTGACTCCTATTGTAGTATAATTAATATGTTGTATTTCATAGCTAATGAAATTAAAGATGTTAAGAAAGTTGTTGTATTTTTCACGTTGGCAGGGCCAAAGGTTTTTAATTTGGGTAGGGATTCACTCTCTCCAGACGCCTGAAGAGAGCTCTTATGATCAGATAATTGCCACTCTGCGTATAGTCACTATAAACTTGAACCTGCTCTCATCTATGAGCGTTTTAAGTTCTAGTCCCCTGCTCAGAAGAGAGTCTGTTAATGATTTTGTTGTGGTGCTAAAGGCCCAAGCCCATATTTGTGAATATGGGGCAACACTGTCCGAGATGTTAAGTGAAAGGTTTGTAATGGGTCTTGCCAGTGATAAGGTTCAGCAGGTGTTGTTGGCTGAATCTGACTAAACATTTGAGAAGGCCGTTAGCATGGCCACAGCTGGGGAAGCTGCGGCAAAGGATGTACTAGTGATGGCGAGTGCTTCGGTGCATGTACAATGGTTGGCAGTGGTTCCAAAGAAAACTTTTTCGTCTAATGCTAAGAACCATTCTACTGGTAGTGTTACACCCTCTAATTCTAATCCTAGTGTTGGAACTAATATTCTAAGATTCCCCTACATTTTGTGGTAAGTTACATTGGAAAAAGGACTGTCCTTTTAAGAATGTAGCATGTCATGGGCAGAAAGGTCACACCAAGAAGGTGTGTTTTCAGGTCAAATCTATGCAGTCTTTTCGGAAAGTTCAGTCAAATAGATAAGTAAATTTCTCAACGGAGGGTGGTCCGTCTAATGAATCTGCAGGTGATCCGTGCTGTAATTATGTCTATTCAGTTGCTGCAGTGAGGGTTAATCCTATAATTCTTGATGTATTGCTAAATACAGTACATGTTCCAATGGAGGTAGACACTGGTTCTACTTGTAGTACTCTCATCTCTAAAGGTGAGTATGAACAGTTATGGTATTTAGCTTTGGAATGTCCAGTACTTAACCCACGATACAGTAATGACAAAGTAGTTATGATGAATTTGGTACTCATTTGCACGCAGCATGTGATTTTGTGACGTCATGCAAACCGGTTGAAGTGACAATTTACTGATGTAAACATAGGGATAATTACCTTTATTACACTTTGAAATGCAATTTAATAAATAAAAAAATAAGTTTTTTTGTGTGAAACTTAGAAGAGACTGACAGGATCCTGGAGATAGGGCACAGGATTTTTTGACAGTTTTTCAAAACTTCCTGCATTTGGAACCTTGTTATCAGTTGTTTTTCAAGTTGATTTCCTTTTGTGAGTTGTCCATTGGAATGAGTCCGCCTTTCAGTTCATGTACTTTGTTACCTTAAAATAGCTTAATTTTGTAATTAAACTGTGAACTCCAATTTTATCACAAAATTAAACTATGTTAATTTAAGAAAATACATAAACAGAAAGGCAGACTCGTGCCAACATATAACTCACAAAAGGAAATCAACTTTAAAACAGTTGATAACGAGATCCCAAATGCACACAAGGCCAAGACAAGGAAGTTTAAAAAACCCGTTGAAAAATCCCATGACCTCAAACTCCAGGATCCTGTCAAGTCCCTAAAAGTTTCACACGAAAAACCTTATTTGTACAACATTTGTCCTATTCAACTTCTCCAATAACGATATTCTCATAAACTACAATATTTCATATGTCCAAAATCTTATTCACCGCTTAAATCTATGGACGGATATGTATTAAATCGCATTTCATAGTGTAAAAAACTCAATTAACCCTATACATCAGTAAATTGTAGCTTCGACCAGTTTGTGTGACATCACAGATTATGGTCGGTTACATAAAAATACACCGGACCTGCATGTGTTTCTATATCGTGATTCAACCCAACCCATCTACTGTTAGTCTAAAGGTGCATGGTGGTGCTGCACTTGAAGTGGCTGGTGAGATTGATGTCTGTGCAAAACTCATACATGGTTCGTTGTTGTCAATGGTGAAGGTCCCTGTTTGTTAAGGCATGTCCAGACGAGCGGCCGGGAGTGATTGGCTGGCAAGCATGGCATCGGGTTCATATACTGGGCAAACCAGTGAAATGGTCATCCCCGTGTTGAGCAAAATCACCAGTTGGTTCCTGGTGATCTGAGGCAAGTACATACTGGAGGTAACCAACACTGCCAGACTTACATTATCATAGGGTACCCCATAAAATGAAAATTAAATGGATGTTTTATCATAGATCTTTGTACCTTGGATTCGAAGGAGTATACAGTAGTAAATACTCATAATGGTTGTTTCAGGATAACCAGATAAGTTTTGGGATCTCAGCGGCTCCAGGAATTTTCTAGCAGGCTATGGAGGCGTTGTTGAAGGATATCCCTGATCTGTTCTGCTATCTGGACAATATTCTAATTATGTGCTACTGAGGTAGAAGATAATGTGTATCTAAGGTGGGTTTTAGCAACACTTCAGACAACCAGTCAAAGGTTGAGCTTAGAGAAGTGTACTATTGACGTCATTAGTGTTTCATACTTAGGCTATATGATTGACCAAGAAGGATATCCATTATACTGAGGAAAAAGTCCAAGCTATTGCAGAAGCTCCTGCCCCCACTAATGACACTCAGTTGTGAGCCTTTCTAGGGTTTTTTAACTTCTATAGGAGGTTTTTGCAACCAGCATCTAGTATGTTGGAACCCTTGAATCATCTGATAAAAGTACACACTCCTTGTGTATGGGGTAAAGAACAAGAATTGTGCATTTTAATCCAAAGTAACCTCTAGTGGTTGTTGCAGACAGTAGCTCTTATGGTATTGGAGCTGTTCTTTGTCATTTGGTGGATGGAGTGGAGAGATATATATTTTGTTTTGCACACACTAACT
This sequence comes from Macrobrachium nipponense, assembly GCF_015104395.2. Classification (NCBI taxonomy): domain Eukaryota; kingdom Metazoa; phylum Arthropoda; class Malacostraca; order Decapoda; family Palaemonidae; genus Macrobrachium; species Macrobrachium nipponense. The sequence continues at coordinate 42,441,156 of NC_087214.1, read as the reverse complement.
TCAGCAGAGCGTAATTATATGCAGGTGCAGAAAGAGGCCCTTGCTATTGTATTTGCTTTACGCAAGTTTCACTATTACTTGTGGGGTCAGAGTAATTTCACAGTTGTGACAGATCACAAACTCCTTTGGGAATCTTCTCACCTGATAGAGTATCCCTCCTATGTCTTCAAGTTGGATACAATGTTGGGCTTTACTACTCCAGCCTTATAAATTCATCGGTTGAGTATCCTTTTAAAAAGGTACTGCAGATGCTCTAAGTTGTCTTCCCTTAATGTCTGCTACAGACTACCCCAGTACCAGAGAAAACTCGTAAGGCTGGACTACAAATACAATAACATTAAATGATTCAGAACTTGCTCCCTATGTCAGGTGAAGGGATGAACTTTTTGTACAAAAATGGTTGTGTTCTATGGGGATCTCGAGTAGTCATTCCACTTAAACTAAGGGCTAGTTAGTTAGCAGAACTATACATGGGACATTTGGGTTCTATGCGTATGAAAGAGCTTCCACATAGTTATATTTGGTGGCCTAAGCTAGATAGTGGCTTAGAAAGTTTGATGAACTCGTGTCCTGAGTGTTTATCTCTAGGAGCAAGCCGCCTAAGGCGGAACTGCATCCTTGGGAATAGCATACTCACCCTTGGCGTTGACTTCATGTAAAATAGGTGCCCCTCTTATAACATTTTTCTGGGCCAGTGTTTCCTTTAAAATATGATTTCTTTGGTTTCATAAAAATTTTCATGTCCAAAACAAGATCCTGTGTTTTCGTGTGTTCACTAATTATGGCACATTGTTTTTTTGTTAAGTTCCCCAAATACGTGGTCAGATTGCCACACTAGTGAAATCTTCCCTGTACAAGACGTTATTCACCCTCCCACCACTCTTTCGACCAGTCACAGTCCTGATTACTTACCCAGTACAGCTAAACTAATTGCAGTTTTTTTATCAATTAACTACAAGTTCCAGTCCGTTAAACATCTTGGTCTTTTCATTCTTAAAGTAGCCGCATTTTCCCTGTTAAATGTGACAAGAGGTCTGTTTATTAAAGTTCTTTCAGTTTATATTATTGCAGAGTTACATAAAATTATTTACATTTTACCATCATTACAGGTTTATCATTGAGAACGTTGGGTGTTTGCCTCACCCTTATGAGCCAACGAAATGGAGACTCATGGGTTCACTATTTAAGGTAAGTGCTTTTGTGATTTACAGTCATTATTCAAACGTTATTCTTGCTGATTGCGGTATTTTATAATTTTTTGGTTTAGTGTCGCCCAATTTTGTGTATTTTGTAAATGCATATTTGGTTCTTGAGATAAGTATTACCTTGGACAAAAGTTACGGCAAGTTGCTCTTTAGTGACGTTATTGTATCACCCCTGTCCCTGTTACAGTCCACCAATCACAGAACTTGTCAAGTGCACATCCAATTTATTTACGTCCAGTGCTCTCTACCGAACAACCAACTCGTACCTTCTGCACCCACCACAGCGAGTACCCTACCTCCCCTTAGCCGCTCCTATCCGTGGAACGTATGGCTTCCTGAGGGTTTGCATATCCCTCGCCCCCTACCAGAACACAAACATGGCCGTTTTGTTTACCTTTATTCTCCCCCACCCAAAACCCTGAATCTCCAAAGTCCACCATCATTGTTGGGTAGAGATAGGAGGTAAATAACAGTTGACCCCCAAAAGTTAACTACTGCTTCTTCATCAAAAGCCCTAGAACTATGGGAAAAACCAATTTCCAAGGTAAAAACAGGTGCGCCACCATTACTTAGAAATACTCAAATGAATTTGGTTGAAGGAAAACAAAATATAATAAACAATTTGCTG
>NC_087214.1:42400325-42438823 GCF_015104395.2 Macrobrachium nipponense | reverse complement strand
GGGATAAGCGAGAATAAGAAGTTGATGAAGTTTTTGGCTACGGTCCCAAAGAATGTGTATGAGTTTGTGAATTGGGAAAGGAAGGAAAAATTGAGGTGGACGAGTGAGATATTGATGTGGAATGACATGTTAAAAATAGTTGAGGATTATAAGTTAGATAGGGTTATGAAAGAGAGTAGAAGTGTGAGTATAAGAACTGGAGTGGATGAAAGGGTGCCTGAGTTTGGAAGTTTCAGGGACGCAGTTTTGAGGGGGGCCAATGATAGTGTGGTAGATAGGAGTGTCAGAGAGAGTAATGTGGGAATGGCAGCGAGGGCAAATGGAGGATTTGGACGGGAAAAGCAGTTTGGGAGGGACCAGAGCAGTAGTACGCAACGAGGTAGATCGGCTAGTGGTAGCCGTGAGGAGAAGTGTTTCAGGTTTGGAAAGGTGGGCCTAAGAAAAATGAATGTAGGTGGGCGTTAGGTGCATGTTTTGGGTACGGTGAAATAGGACATTTTGTTAGTGAGTGTAAGAAAGAAAAGGGGATTAAGTGTTATTGGTGTGGTATGACTGGGCATGTACCCAGTGGATGTTGGGGAAGTCGTGCAAATGTGATTTGTGGGAATTGTGGTAAGGATGGGCATTATGCTAGGATGTGTAGTGAGCAATGTGCCAAGTGTACTGAATGTGGTATAGATGGTCATGTGTAGGAAAAGGGAATTAAGTAAGCCGGAAACTTGTTAGTGAGAGGGTTCAGCTAAGTGAGTCCTCTTGTGTGTGGAGTGAGTGTGATGCATGTCCGTGAGGGGTTGTTACATGATGGAAGTGTAGAAGAAATTAAGGCGCACCACAACCAGTTGCGAAAATGGAAGGAAGTACCGGAGTATGTTCGAGAGAATGGGGTGTATAAGTGGTTGAAAATGAATGCGTGTGAGCCTAGTATGTATGAGAAGCTGGGATTGGAAGATAAGCAGTTGGCATTAGTTGAGTGTGGAAGGAAGAAAAAGCATGTGAAAAAGCCTGGTAGGCTTGACAAGAGGGTGAGCGTAGGGATGAGTGTGGATGATAAGTGTGTGAATACGGATGAAAGTTGGTTGAATAGTAGTGATACTTATAGTATCTGTGGGTTCTCATTGGAGGAGGTAAGTGAGAATATGGAGATGGCGAGGCAAAAAGATAGAAAAATATTAAGTAGTATGAATGATTCTTTTGTAAGAGTAGAGGGTGGATTGAATGAGATGGATGAGTTGCTTGCAGACATAATTGCAATTTTGGGTCAGGATGATAACGGGGAAGATGAGGTGGTGCATTACCTGTTGAATGACGTGAGCATGGATGGTAGCCGTGGTAGTGCAGCAGATGATGGTGATGTGGAAGAGATAGTTCCGAGAATATATGAAGGCCCCGTTACTCAAAGCAGAGGTCCTGTTCCTGAATACGACTGGGTGATGAAAAAGACCAGGTAAGTGGTCGTAACTTGGTGTTTTTGTTTGAAGTATTTAGCAAAGTAAGGGGGGAAGATTGTGGACTGAATTTTCTGTTTTGCCAAATTCTTCTGTTAGTGAGAAAGAGAGAGAGAGAGGTGGTTGGTGGTGCAGTAGTTTGTGATAGAAACAACTGTGAGTGTAATTGAGGTAGTTGTTTATTTTGTTTTTGTTTTTGTGGTTTAGTACGATAGCGAGTGTTTCGAGTGAGTGCTTTTTTGGTTCTGGCTGCAGCAAAAAGTGAATGTGTTTTTGGTTGCCTGAATTATTTATTGTGTTTTTGGATTATCTTGTCTTGGTTTTGACAGTAAGTACTTCAGTTTTTTAGTGTGGATGTGAGTGATAGGATTAGGTTGTGATTGTTTGTTATTTATTTGTTTATTTATTTAGTTTTGTTTATTCATTTAGCATTGGATTGCGGACTATTGCGTGGAATTGGACTACGGATTGGATTGTTCTTGGAAGATTGTACGATAGATGTTGAGAACTCGGAACGAACCTTGATTGTGGAAGATTGTGACCAAGCATATAAGATTGATATTGATGACGACAATGGCTGGACCTTGAAATTGGTAGTGGAATCGTTCTTGGAGGATTGATATTCCTGAAGCTGATGACTAGAACGAATTTGGATTGAAAGATTGACTGCGGATCATACTGATTGACCTAAAAGTACCGTTGGTCATGGTACGGTGCTTCAAGTGGCACTAATGTGGAGTGCTGTAGGCACTATTCGCCTATAAGGCCAACTAAATACATATCGTATAATCTTAGCTGAGTCACTTATGTTAGGTTGTGGGTTTATTTTTGTTATTGGGTTTGCTTGATTATTTTATATATGTATTTTGGTTTTGTTAAGTATTTTGAGATAGGAAATATAATGTCAAGGTATTTGAGTGGTTTAAATATCCTTTTATCTACGAGTCTGGTTACAGATAACATAAGTAGAAAGTTGTGTAGTGAGGCGACTATTGTCTGTAAGGGGGATCAAGGGTGTGGGGGTTGCTTTAGTGCATCCCGCCACACCATCATGTGCACATACAAAAGGGAACAGAGTCCCGCTGTGATTGTGCTTTCTCACACCTACAAACATACATATAATTAAGCGTACAGGATACATATTTTAATGGTATAGTGTGACGTTCTTTACTTTTAATTACTCTTCCTTAATTTAACCTGATGCCAGATGTAACGGCAAATGTCTTTGTTCACAATCATTGATTCAAGAACGGCACATAAAAAAATTTATTCAGTGATTTTCACACATTACACTTCACAGCTAAATATTTAGATGTTACTAAGTATAAGATTGTAATATACTTTTCAAACAAATACACTGTAGAAAACACAGCATGTAAAAGATATTAAATATAATATATAAAGTACTTACATATTATTTACAACACTTAACGCCAAACAAGTAGTAATGAAGAAGATAATCAAACTTAAGCAAGCAGTAAACCAGACTCAACTCTGGACATACGATTTACGTCCGAAGTAAACGTATTTTAAACAGAGGATTCTAATTTACAAGAAATTACACAAAAATTCCATTATATCGGTAACTAAACAATATAGCATCAATTAAGGATAAATGACAAATTTTAAAAGTAATTTCTATTTTTCCTAACATACAAACCTCAGGTCTTTATATAGGAATTACCTTGAGTGCAAGCTGGAACAGGCTATTCTGCACAACAAGGTTGTTCAGTAGTTGCACTACCAATGGGAGGGGTGAGGGCAGTACTCTCACCCTCCCTTCAATAAGTCGAGTAACCACTTGCCTTATAGTCCAGGTAAATGAATGAGGGGTGGCTAGAGGTGGACAGTTTAATTAAAGACCTCAGGTTTGTATGTTAGGAAAAATAGAGGTTACTTTTAAAATTTGTCATTTATTCCTACATGAATACAACCCATCGGTCTTTACATAGGAAGACTTACTAATTGGTGTGAGGATGAGTAGCTTTCCTAACCGACTGGAGGTTCTCATCACCTAGGACTTTTTCCTGGTCGAGCTAAGGAATTAGTGCTTTGCCACTGATCAGAGGAGAAGAAAGTGTGCTTGACTGCCAGACTTCTGGGCTTTTCAAAGTATAACAGGTTTGAAAGGAGCATTACTCCAAAAAGGCTATGAAGAACATTGTGTTGGAGGCAATAAAGCTAGGCTAAGTAATAAGTTAGCTTTATTGTCCGACCCTCTCTCCTCTTGCTAGAGAAAGGGTTAGATTTGCTTCTGTTAGATCATAATCATGAAAAAATAAAAAGGCCAATCACTCACCTGTATCTGTGTCCATCCGGCATATGACGGTCTAGGCACGTATCCTCTGTCCGTTGCGAGAGGAAGGTACAAGAAGGAGAAAGGAGGGGGGCCAGTCACCGACACATTTACTTCTATTACCGCTCATCTTATAACAGATGCTGTCTGTCATGCTAAGGGAACTGGATGAGCTACACAACTTATTGAGCAATGTCCCTCAGATAGAAGGTGAACGTCGTCTGACGTGACCACACGCCTGCTCTTGGCACCTGGTGTACCGACTGACTCTTCTTGAATACAAGGGAGGGCCCAATACCCCTAACTTAATGAGCTTTGGGCCAGAACATAATTGAGTCCTCATTTGACATTAAGCAAGCATGTTTAACGATTTCATGAAGCCTATAGATATTGTGTTCTTGGACACCTCTTTCTTGGATCTGCCAGTGCTAACAAAAAGTCGTTGACACTCAGGCCTGAGTTGCTAAGTCCTTTTAAGATAGCGCCACAACATTAATTAGCCATCTCATCTCGCTCATTACCTACAAAGTCTGCTAAGGAGGGGATAAAAAAGGACTCGAATCTGGTGTCAGGGACCACTGGATTCTGAGTCTTTGCCACAAATTCTTGGATAAATTCAAGCGAAACCAATCCCCATCCCGTTGAGTGTTTAACATTTTAAGAAAGAGCATGAAGTTTGCCTATTCTCTCCTCACTGATGTCAGGGCAAGCAGAAATACAGTTTTGAGGGTCAGAGCCCTGTCTGATGACTCGTAGAGGCTCCTAAGGTGCATGAGTTAAACTCCAAAGGACAAGTCACATCCCACTCAGGGAGCCTGAGTTTCCTGGGAGGGCAAGGCTTTTCAAAGTTTTTCATCAGCATGGAGATCTCCCAAAAGGAAGAGATCTATGTCCTTTACACATTGGACCAAGCCCAGGGTGGCTCTGTAGCCTTTAATTGCTGAGACAGAGAGAAGTTTCTCTTGACGAAGAAAGACTAGAAAGTCTGCTACCTGCTGAATGGTAGCTCAGAACAGAGAGAAACTCCCTTCACAACACCAACCACAGAAGATGGCACATTTCCCTTGGCAGACATCCACAGAGCATTTCCGAAGATATCTGGACACCTCCAATGCTGTTTGATGAGAAAACCCTCTCATTCACATGAGATGCTGGATAGTCTCCAGCCATGAAAGGATAGGGACTCTATGGACTGGTGGAACCTTTCTACATGTGGTTGGCAGAGAAGGTTGTGTCAAGGGGGAATTTCTCTTGGTGCCCCGGTTAGTAGAGCCAGCAGGTCCATGTACCACTCAGCATGTGGTCATTTGGGTGCCATCAGGGTCATTCTTAGATTCACAGTGATCATTACCCTCTTGATCACTTGACGAATAAGACAGAAATTGAGGGGACAGTGGATCCCTTGCTTGAGACCAGAACTCCTTCATCCTCCACTGGAGGGAGAAGAGGTGAAGTCGCCCACAAGGTACCAGCTTCTCTGAAGATGACCGGTGACCGAGAACAACTTAATTGTCACATTCAAGCTGGTTGTTCCTGCCAGGACAAGAATAACTGCTCTCTCTCCTTGAATTTGCTGATTTGAGAGTCTGATGGAAAGACTCTCACTGCTGCTGTGTCTATCAGCATGCCCAAGTATTCTATCTTCTATTTCGGTATGAGGTTTGACTTCTCGAGATTTATTGCAATGCCTAAGCTACAACAAAACTCGAGGAGACAATCTCTGTCCTTAAGCAACTTCAAACAAGAGCTTGCTGGACTAGCTAATCATCAAGATTTTTCAAAAGATGTATCCCTTGCAAATAAGCCCAAGTTAAAACAAAGGTGAACACTCACTCTCTTGAAGACCTGCAGAATGGTTGAAATCTGAAGCAAAGAGCCTTGAATCGATACACCATTCCATTGAGGATAAAGCAGAGGTACTACACTGAACTGCAGTAGAGGCATATTTGAACCTATAAGGTTACTCACAGATCTTATAAACTATTTATTGAATTACAGTACAAATGTAATTTCAATCTGCATTAATTCATATTCATACAGTTGACTGAACCAACTCAAAGCACCTGAACCATGACAGAAGATATTTGCAAATCAAGTGCAATTATTACTAGGAGGTAGTACATATATCAAGCTATGTAACATGTAACAGTCATACTGACCTATAATTCAGCATACTTATTTACATTGTACAATCTAAGTTAGGCTAGCCTATAAGAATAACTTTGACTTTCATAGACAGCCAAGACTTGAGCTGTATTTCATTGTCTGTGAGAGGGACAAATAGAAATAATCAGCATTCCTGAAGGTTACGCCAAGTTACGCTACCTTTACTAAGTCAAGGTTAGGCTATGATAAGCTACCCTTGGTGGTAGCCGATAGGCGATTACCCAACAGACAATTTGCCTATACAGGATAATAGGACGACAGGACAATCTGCAAAACATTTAAAATTGTTATACTAAACTAACTAATTTTGAATTCATTTTAAGTTCAAGATCTCATCCAGCTTTTCTTAACCCTGGATAGGTTTCGCTATTTTGGTACCCCTTTCAAGGTGCGTCGGGTCGAGCTCGGCCCGAGCGGCCAGAAAAATTTGTGAAAATTCCAAAACTGTAGCTATGCTATACATTTTAATTTCTAAAATCAATTTCACCATTGCCGAACGCTACTGAGAAGATAAATCATACCCATCAACAATATAAATATTTATTACAAATATATTAAAAAATAAGTATATACATAAAAATAATTTATGAAAATATTTTTAAAAAATACAAAATATGCTATATACACACAAAATTGAAGGAATCCTTTCAAAAACTAATATTTACAAAATGTGTCGGTACCTAAATGAAATAGGAAGTGCTAATTCTTTTATAGAATAAACTCATATTATCCTAGAACTGAATTATGTAAAAACATCTGCACTAAGATGTAATTTACTGTTATATCAGAAATGTTATTCTCTGTCTCTCTCTCTCTCTCAAACAATAATTTACTAAAATATTTTTTAAAAATACAAAATATGCTATATACACACAAAAATTGAGGGAATCCTTCCTAAAACTACTATTTACTATATGTGACTGCCAGAAAAGGTGTCAGACCCATAGAGGTCAAAATCAGAAAAGAGAAAAAAAAGGGTAAGTTTTTTGGCCCAAAAAAAAAAAAAAAGTCAAAATTTCACGAATTTTTATGTTACCTAAATTAAATAGGAAGTGGTTGATTTTTTTTTATAGAATAAACTCATATTATCCTAGAACGGAATTATGTAAAAAGATCTGTACTAAGATGTAATTTACTGTCATATCAGAAATGTTATTCTCTCTCCCTCTCTCTCTCTCTCTCTCTCAGAGTCTCCGTCTCTCTCTCTCTCTCTCTACAGTGTGTCGATGATTTATTTACATAAGGTGATGTAATCTGTCACCAGAAAAGGCACAGACCCACTACTTCCCACCCCCTCTCTCCCCCTCTTGTCTCGTAATCATTTCAATGTCATCTCCCTCACCTCCAACCCTTCATTACACAAACTTGAGCTTTTTGCCATAGAGTTGTCAGCAACCTCTAAATTATCATCAATATCACTTTCTAATTCCATTAGAAGTAAGTTGATGACATCCATGCCCAGAGATTACTGCCTGCTAAAATAAAAGCAAAAACTGAGAAATTGGCATTTGAAGGAAATTGGACTAAGTGGCAACATAAGGCATTTCAGTCACAACCAATGGCATGCATAATGTACACACACCATCTACCTACAGTTTCCAACAATACAAAACTATATAAGTGTCAACAGTGTTAGACAGGAAATGACTACTTGATAACTTTGCCTTTGTATCCCACACATGTTCAAAACAAACAATTACTCAGAAAAGGGGGAGGGACAAAGACAAGGCAAATGCAGGTTCTGACATGATTGTAGTGTGTGTTCTGCTGGCCTCTTGCCGGTCGATCACACCCAGATTCGAGATAGACAATGATTTATGGGAAAAAGACATGTTTTTTAAACACTCTTCGGGTCGTCCACGACCCGTTGCACCTATTCGGGGTTTCTTAAATTAGTATTTTTCAAAGCCCCTTAGTACTACGGATTTTGTCAAGACAGAATGAGGTGGCAGAAAGCTTTTGAAGGATACATATATATTATCAACAAAATGTGGCAATCAAAAACTTATTGGAGATGAGCGAACTGAAAATTGACAACAGTCGATGACATCATTAGTGGAACTCCATCTGGACCCTCACATCCCCCAATTCTGCTGATTGAAAATATCGCTTCAAAGGTAACAGAAAAAATAAAGCTTCTTGCTGAGCGATCTGAACAGTTGCCTTCAGTCATAACAGATGATGTAACTTCAGATATACCCTTCAGCACTGCCAGAGCTTCACCAAAAAAGGAATCTTTCAAGCGTCCAGTGCAGCGAAAAAGACCTGTTGTTATTGAGGATGGTGTATCTAAGATTCAAGGGGTGATGATTTTTTACTATATGAATGTGAAGAGATTTCTACATTTGGTGCCCTAAAAAATTGAGAAATTTTGTCCAAAGAAACAGTGGTTTTGTGATGGAACTTTTGACTTCACACCATTGGGTAAACAGCTATACACTGTTCATGCACTGATTTGTGAAAATAAAATCATGCCACTACTTTATTGGATAACAAACATCAAATCCAAAGATATTTATGATGTGATATTTAACTTCATTAAAAAAAAGGAAGGAATTTAAATTTGACATCAATTAAAGTAGACTTCGAAAGAGCAACTATAAACAACATTTTTAAAAATCTTCCTCATGAATCTGAGTATGGCTTTTTTTTTACAATGTATATCTTACGAGGGTCAAAATGATGCTCATTTAAATAATTGGAGAGAACTCCTAACTGGGAGTGATCTTACCTTTCATAGCGCTCTTTGTGCGTCACCTCTGAAGCTAGCTGAAAAATCAAATAACAAGACTCTAAGCAAATTGAAACTCCTGCTATTACAAAAATATAATTTTTATTTCCCAATTAGCTAACATGAAAATGGAATAAAATGAGTTAAAGAACATCCTCATAAATTGTTAAACTATCGTATTCTTCCCAAAATTATATTTAAGTAAGTACCCCCTCTTATCTCATTCTGTCTGACTTATCATAATCTATCACTAAGTCAATACAAGTCTAGAGATATCCATTTTTCTATATGGTGACTTCGAATCCATCTGAAAATGAGAATATAATTATCAAACAATGAAATGTTAAAGTTTGTCAATAAATGAGTGTCGCATCGCACTCCCCCTTCTCTAGAACTGAACTCAATGTCACTGCATAAAGTATCTATAACTTTTTCAAAATCTTTCACTTTACCTATTTGACGGAACTTAGCGCCTTCCCTAACGCCAATGTATCTTGTGACCACTATGACAGTTTGTCGTCTAATTCCCCGTTAATTCACATACTAGAGATTATATCTCATTTACTGTAACCTATGTACGTATGCACACCCACCAACAGACGTAAGGATACACGCATGCTATTGAACACACGAATGAACACACGCTAGTCTGTTCCCATGTACTCGGTAACCTGAAGTAACCTTCCCATGGTTTGCCTCAAATCTCTGGAATGTATCTGCAATCTCGTTCATGCCCATGGTGTGTTTTCCGATTCGTGTCTCACGTCGGCGCCTTGAAGAATTCACTGTCTAGCATCTCTTTCTAACCGGCATGAGCTAAGGTTATCAACCCCATTTATTTTAATATAAATGTCTAATTATTCCTCTGACCCGTGCACGGACATGATGCCGAATGCATTTTTGTCGAAGGACAAGAAAGCAGAAGCCAGGAAGCCGAACGGACAGAAAGCCGAACAGACATAATGCCGAATAGACACAATGCTAAACAGACATTAAGTCGAACGGACAAAATGCCGAATATTGCTAAGATTACGAAAGATAAATTTAAGCAAAAATAATAATAGGATGATAACATTTGCTGAGAGATATAGATAACTTTTCACTAATTCGATAATTACTATTTAACTGCTTGTTTAATTAAAAATGACCTAGTTTACTAATACTGCTTTGTAGTCACATATTTTTTTTCTTTATTCAAATTTGACTATAAGAAAAAAAACAATAATAGTTTTTTTTTCCTTCAGTCGTTAGAAAATCGATAAGAAGGCTTTTTCTTTGTTTGTTTTGAAAATTTCAGAAAACATATAAAAGACAAAAGGAGCAAAATAAAAGTAAAATGCTTGATAATTATTTTATTTCGACAATGTTTTTAAAAGTAAAATATTTAAAAATTGTGAGCCAGAGATCGTAGAAACGCTAATCCTTCGTCCTTATCATAAGAACAAAATATGGATTTTCTTCTATCGTTAATGGCATCGTATTTCTTGTTAGGTCGTGATATACCAATCCCTGCTGAAAGCCTGCTCAATTAGAATTTCATTACATGCTTGTTCATTTCTAATAACCTTTAGTAATTTGGTGAGTGTTGGATGGGTTACATTAATTCTCTTTATAAAAGCCTGATGCCAGCCTTCAAGGGAATTGTTTGTTCTCGGTAAATTATCATTAACTCTAGTGTGAACAGACCACAAATCAACATCAAACAATGGTTTCCTCCTTCGACCTCGCTGGATTATCCCTAACCACGTACTTTCGAAGTAAACCAAACAATCACTTAGTAATTCATCAGTTTCAGCATCTAAGGAATTCACCAATTTGTCAAATAAATCATGTACATCTGCAGGTGGGACGAAAGCAAGTGCTTGTAAGTGCTTGATGAAAATAGCATTACTGGGTTCAACATACCACTGCTGTAGACCACAAAGACTGGATATTCCGCCATAAACATTGGCCGAAATGAAAGAAACAACCTGATATAGATGTATTAGGAAAGTTCTTTTTAATGCTATTTATTGTTGCTCTTTCGAAATCAACAGTTATTGAATCAGGCTCCTAAACACCTCTGCTTTTTAAAAATCCAAAATTTCGTCAAATGTTTGTTCTTCTTTGCTATTACTGGCAATACAATACACCAATGGCAAGGTTTTACTTTTTAAAACAATGGCATGTATGGTATAAAGCTGTTTGCTTAAAGGAGCGGAGTCAAATGTGCTATCGGCAAACCATGCTTGTTTTTTAGATAATAATTTCAAGTTATTTTCTGTCGATAAAATTGTAACAGAGGTGGTTTCATAAAGACGAAAATTCTCGCCACGGGTTGTCACGTCCAAGTCTTCACTTTCTTCATTCTTTCTTGCTCGCCTCACCATTCTTGCAAGTGTTTCTCTTTTAGGTATAGAACCAGCAATGCTGAGCGGCAGGTCTTCCAAGACTATTTATTACACGGCTTGTTACCTCTTCTGTTTGTTCTGCTGTAGGCTTCATTTTATCCAAAGCGTTTAAAATGGTATTATGAGCAGCGTCGGGAGGATGTGAATGATCTGAAGCTTGTCCATGTTCGGTATCACTGATCGTTCTAATTCTACCATTGCATACTTTTCGTCGCTCACATCTCCAGTAAGTAGTTTCTTTAATAGTTTTATTATGAAGCAATTTTCGGCCACCACGTCCTGTCTTAGTGAATTCCATGGTTGAACTCGCAAAAAATAAATTCCATAGTCAAATTTGAATATAGAAAAAAAAATATACAACTACAAAGCAGTATTAGTAAACTAGGTAATTGTTAATTAAACAAGCAGTTAAATAGTAATTATCGAATTAGGGAAAAGTCAAACTTCATTGAAGAAAAAAATCTTAACTATTATTATTTTTGCTTATATTTATCTTTCGTAATCTTAGCAATAATATTCGGCATTTTGTCCGTTCGACTTAATGTCTGTTCGGCATTGTTTCCGTTCGTCATTATGTCTGTTCGGCTTCCTGGCTTCTGCTTCTTGTCCTTCGACAAAAATGCATTCGGCATCCCGTCCGTGTACCCTCTGACCAGTGCCTTAAGATGGCTCGGCCACCTATATGTGTGCACCCTTGTCGCACTCTACATTGGCTACTGGTATATACTAGTTCATAATGTCTTTAAATTTACCACATGATTTAGAGCCACTTCTGTTGCTGTTCTACTCCATCATCTGCATAGAAGTTTGATGGCTCCTGCAACACACATTGACCATCATTATCGCCACCATAACTGCAATCACTGGAACGGTAGCGTTCGTCGAAGGAGAATTCATCCCCACTGTTATCGGAACTTTAACCGCCCCATGATCCCCGTGAAAGTGTTTCATGAAGACTTTTGTCAATGAGTTGTAGACCCCGGCTGAGCACATGAACCATCTCGAAATGACTCTGCATGAGCCATTATTAAGGGTCTGTGACCTCTGTAGGTGAATTCTAACACCCTTGCTGCTGAACTGTATAGATTCGACATCTTCCGATGAAGGAAACGTAACCGCTACCTCGTTGCCGACTTGAGATATCTCGCGACTTCCATGCAAGTGCATCCTGTACCTGCCTCGTAGAAGTATTGTAGACTCATGATTTGTCCCAGAATTTATCCCAAGATGACCCATCGATGATATCTCGTCCTTGTAATGGCGACCTGTGACATCGTCGCCCGTGTGAAGATTCAACCTCTGGCGCAGTGGATCCTAAGTTGTTTTCGTTGTCACCACTCGTGTAAGCTTGGAATTCTCTAAAGTGATCGTGTGTCCGTGTTTCGTCGTTAATAGGTTCTAAATGACCCCTTGACAAGTCTAAATGATCTTAAAAAAATAAAGTCTTGCTTTAACACACGAATCTGTCATGAATTAACAATCCCAACCTCATAGACAATTATTAAAGACTGAAATTCTTCACTAAAATAAATATGGTCTTTATCTACTGACCCCTTTTAAACTTACTAGGAGAATTTTTATCACTAACTGACCACTCATTATAATTATTAATTCCGTATCTGACAAATATACCATCAAAACCCCCATAATGTTTATACAGCAAAACCCCTGTAGTGTTTATAATGCTAACCTCCATCAAACATAATGTTGAATATCCCTTCCATCCTACATATCCCAAGATAAATTCTACCTCCTCTCTATAATAGAAATCCTGTGTAAAGTTAACATAAAAACAGCTTAATCCCGATTACAAGTTTCCCTTGTAAAAAAATCATTCGACTTTTCCCATTACAAAATGTATAAGGAAAAAAAATAATTCAACTCCTTCCCCTGTTACAAACGTAGTTTGTATCGCCACACAAATCGCTGCCGCAACACAGTAGTATCATTCCCGAATGCAATGCAAACCTCTGAGTAATCAACTGCTAAAGAAAATATCAACAGTTGGTCTCATCCGAGACACCACAGCATTGTCACCACCAAACCACCTGTTTATTCAACATGTCCTCAAATCGCACCATTGACTTGTCTAGTCAGACTCGTAGATTCAGAAATCATCATTCCTCAAATTGGCCCCAAAAATCATCCATTTAATCCTCTCTCGGAATCCTCAAGAAATCTTCACTGATACTGCAGAACAACATTAAACCTTAAAATTATCCTCAGGACACCCTCATTGTCATCACAAGGGTACCTAAAATTGTCGTAAAAAAATCCTCTATTATAGCCACCAATATAAAATATACCACTGCTATACGCTAAATCCTAAGCCATTTCACCACCGATATACCTCAAAGTAAACCATTTGTGATACTGCCACATGTATATAACACCCAAGAAATCACCTCGTCAAGGTATAAGCCACAGAAAATCACAATCCACAAGGAATCACCAAATATCACCTCCAGGTATCCACTAATTCACAAAAACACCACCAGGTATCACTAATCACAAAAACCACCACCAGGTATCACTAATCACAAAAACCACCACCAGGTATCACCACCACCAAAAGTCATCACCTTATAATGTTTCTCAACTTCACGATATTTTCCCATATTTTTCACCCCGTTTTTCCGTTATGAAAATCATTACCTCAGGTTTTTTCGCCAAATTGCCGCAGTCTATGCATAATAAGAAAATAATAAAAGAATGAAAGAAAAAAAAATGTTACATAAGACTGATTAATCACATTTCGTCACCCATTTGCAAAATCTGGAGAGAAAAAAAAATGCAACTGCGCAATGTTACCTTCTTATTATTTTCCTGTTTTTTTCAACTTTGATATGTGTGTTAATTTCGACCGACTTGTCTTTTCTTCTAAGACTACAAATATGTCTCCTGTCTTTTCTTCAATAACTCTAAAAGGACCCTCAAACTTTGGACCTAACTTGTAATTTAGTTCACTTCTCACATTAATTTTTAGGAATACATTGTCTCCAGTAGCAATTTTAACATATAATGATTTCTCGTTGCTTCTTTCCACCATTTCTCGGGTCTTAGCCACGAGATTACGGCTGAGACAAGCATGTCTCTCCTTTGCTGTGGAAATTAATGCTTCAATTGTATCTTCTCCATGATGAGGTATAGTTAGCAAATCATATGAGCCTCGTGCTTGGCAACCAAACAATGCTTCGAATGGAGACATTTTAATGGAATCACTGACCATAGTATCAATGTTATGTCTAACTATATCCATATATCTATCCCAGTTTCTATCGTTTCCTCCTACAGTCTTCCTGAGAGCTTCGAGCACTTTTTTGTTTGCTTGTTCACATAACCCATTAGCTTCAGTTCTGTATGGAATAATTGTTACTTTCTGTATCCCCATGACTTCTTCCAAACACTCTAATGTCTTGTTTACAAATTATCTACCATTGTCGGTTAACAAAACCTCGGGTGAGCCATATCTGCAGATGACACCGTTGAAAATTGCTATAGCTACTTCTTTGGCTGTTTTATGCTTAAGTGGAAAAATTTCTACTATCCCCGTTAGTTCATCTATTATTACCAACAAATACTATTTCCATATCTAGATTCACAAAAATTTCCTAGGATATCAGATATGTATTCTCTGAAAAGGTCTACTTGGTATTCGATATGACCCTAATTTGCAAGAAGTTGCCCTTGCGGGTTTGCAAGCGTTGCACACTGTACAGTTTATCACAAAATTTTCCACATCATTCCACAAATTTTTCCAAATATACTTATTATGCATCTCATTATACATTTTTTTCTATCCCCCAAATGTGGACTATATCCAAAACTACTAGAATTGGGACTTTCGGAATTACGACTCTATCATGTCTCCTTTACTTTCACTAGTCCTTAATCTATATTTAATTTCCCTGACCAACAGATTACTTTCTAATTCTAAACCTGAAAAAGGTAACTGATTCCCCTCTGAGGAACGCTTTTGCGTCTGCCAAAATTTCATCCTCATCTTGCCTTTGCTCTGAGACTTATATCCCATTGTATAGAATCACTAGTAACTACCCCAACTTGAAATCCTTCTGTATCATAAAAACTTCTACTAAGGGCATCTGCAACTACATTTAACTTGCCTTCTATATATTTGAGCTTCGGATCGAAGTCCCTGATAGCCATCGAGCTCTTTTGGGTGACAAATCGGGTTTATTAAAAAGATCCAATAATGGCTTGTGGTCTGTAAGAACTTCTACTTTATTCCTCATCAGTAGCATTTTAAAATTAACCAAACTTGACAGCACTGCAAAGGCTTCTTTATCTACGGTAGCCATTAGTCTTTCATTGCTGCCCTTTGTCCTAAATTTCCTACTGTGAAATGCAATGGGATGGAGCTTTGCATCAAATCTTTGCATAAGGTAAGCACCTATACCCTCCTGACTGGTATCAGTCACTAATGTGAATGGTTCGCTGAAATCTGGAAATTTCAGAACTGGGGGATTTATTAATGCATCCTTAAGTTTCTGAAAAGCTACTTGTTGCGGTTCTCCCCAATGAAATTGAATGTCTTCCCGCAATACATCTGTTAGAGGAGCTGCTATGTTAGAAAACCCTTTCACGAAACGTCGAAAGAACAACACCATGCCTAGGAATGACCTAATTTGTTTCTTTGATTTTGGGGCATGTAAATCTTCAATTGCTTTGACTTTATCTTCATTTACTCTAACTCCCTCTTTAGATATGACATGACCTAAATATGTAATTTGCTTCTTCAAGAAGGAACACTTAAACTAGCTTTAATTTTCAATTCCTGCTAACCTAAGTCTTCCGCTAAAGTACTTTCCGCTTTAGCACTTCCAAGTGTTGCACGATCGAGTCTGTTGCAATCAATATATCATCCATGTACACAAAAACATTTTTACCTAATACCCCGTGCAAAACTGCATTTACTAACCTCGTAAAGGTCATAGGACTACCTGACAAGCCAAAAGGCATATTCCTTGCTATTTTTGCCAAGAGGGACCTGCAAAAAACCCTGAACTAAATCAACTGAGCTATAAATATAATGTCCCCCAATTTCTACAAAAAGATCTGGTATGCATGCGACTGGGTAACCATCAGGAATTGTTTTCTCTTTCAAACGTCTAAAATCGACTCATACTCGGACAGAACCGTCCTTCTTAGGCACTGCTAACAGAGGAAAGTTGTATGGAAAAGCACTAGGTCTATTAATTCCTTCCTCTTCCCATTTACTGACCTCTTTCTCTACCTGTTCTCTCATTTTGAAAGGTATGCGGTATACAGGAATAAAAATGGGTTTTATACCTTCCTGTAAGTTTACCTTATGTTCTAACACATTAGTCTGTCCCAATTTATCCCCTCGTAACGCTACTGTGTCTCCAAATTCTGCCAAAAGTTCACTTACCACTTCTATATGCCCTTTATAGTCTGCATTTACTAAATGTTCTTTAAATATTTTCTTCCTTGATTGCATGTGTGCCTCTGAAAACTCAGTTTCCCCCTCTACAATAGCCACTGAATCACTATTACTATTCCAATCTTGGAGGTCTACCATATATGTATTCTTCTGGTATTTCCTAACTGTATCATTACAGCTCAGTAATTCTATCTATGTAACACCAGTGTTTGATACTCTGTCCACAGATACGGTGCTAATAACCCCTCATAGTTTCTCACTAGCCTCAATTACGCATATCTCCCTGAGCTTTTTCACTTCCCATAGTCTTTGTACCTGGATTTAAAATAACATCCTCTGATAAAACACCTTTATATTTGTGGTTAGTACTTCCAGGTTCCACGTCCCCATAAATATCACCACCTGTGGTTATCATTGCATCCACCAGGTCCCCATTGTTAGTATTAGTATCAGTATCAGCATTAGTATTAGAATCATTATCAGCAACACCACC
Organism: Macrobrachium nipponense; assembly: GCF_015104395.2. Classification (NCBI taxonomy): domain Eukaryota; kingdom Metazoa; phylum Arthropoda; class Malacostraca; order Decapoda; family Palaemonidae; genus Macrobrachium; species Macrobrachium nipponense. Next base: position 42,421,880 of record NC_087214.1, on the reverse strand, counting down.
CATACCACCATTGTTAAAACCGCCAAAAATTTTCACCACCGTGGCCCTCAATATCCCGTTCATCATCACCAACACCACCGCTGTTATTCCCCGTATCATCAGTGTGGGTTCCGATATCACCAATCTTCATATCCTTGGTATCATTACCATTATCATCGCCAAAAGCGCCCCCATTTTCACTGTTCCCCATATTAATCTCAGTAGTCTTAGTTCTACCTGTATCCTCATATGGGATGAAAACCCCTGGTATTCCAACCGTTATACCACTAACACTTGTATGGACCGATATCCTGTGTCTACTACATGCAGGATGGCCCAGTAAAAGTCTATTGCCCAACGCAACCCATTTTATGACCAAAAATGGTTCTATTAACACTCTGTCACCAAGAATAGACTGTATTCTGATAACCCCCAGGGTATTTAATTTATGGGCTTGCAAATCACACACCGTCTCCGTTGAAGATTTCAAAGGGTAATTAGAGAACATGGACTGATACAGATCATGGTCCATTAAATTCACTGACGATCCTGTGTCAATAAAAATTGGGATCTTCACATCCTCCACTGTTCTATTGGCCCGGGCTCTGGGGCGTCTCCCATGAGACCACAATGACACATACAGCTCATATATTTTGTAGATCATTGTTGATTTTATGCTCAATTTTGGCACTGAGGATCTCGAGTTAGCACAAATATGAATATTTTGCCCTATTGATAAAACTGATTTTTGAGGAAACATTTTCTTATTTTTGCTTGAGAGAACATTACCATTCCTGCTTTAATGCAATCATGCATTCTATGTTCTAATGGGAAATATGAATCTCGTACTCTGAATGGACATTGTATGATTAATGCCTTTCATTTTTGGTGTGATATTGTTTAATTCACAAATTTATACAACATTATATGTCCTGCATCTTTTGAAGTAACAGTGATCATTTGGTATTCTTGATGGCTCTTGAGTAGCTGAGGGCATTAATTGATTGTATGATTCTCTATTTAAATTCTACCGAATTGCGTGAACTAAGTAGGCATTTATTGTTGCACATTAATTTGTATTGTAATTGATGTAAATGTGCAAAAGTATCCAAGGTTTTAGAGTCCTTGGATTCCAAAAAAAGAGTAACTGCCACCGCGGTGTGGATGAGCCTACAGAACCAGGATTCAGCCTTCTCCTTCAAGCACCCAATCAGGCAGGATACGCAGTTAGGGTCATGTGTTCATGTTAGACCTTTAGCTTCATTTATGGAAGTTGATACAACTTGTATAATTTCATAGTCAGTGCTTTATATGTATGGGAAACTCATTCTGGGACTCATGTTCATACTCTTGATTTTTGTATTTCGTGTGTAGTGCTAAGATCTAGTTTGCTGTGTGTCCCTTAAGGACCACGTGGTACCAATCATGTGTGACTTGCCAGTCGTAATGAGTGTGTTTGTTCTCTGGGATCATGTAATAATAGTGTGTATAATGGTATATTTTTGCAATAAAACCTGTGAAACTCGCACCATTTTTTTCAGCCTTCCCTCGGGGTTTGCTAGCTTTGCCTATAGGTTAGGTCATCAATTCCACCAACACCTTGGAAGAACCAGAGCTTGGTCGCAGAGCTATAAAATTGCAACAGTATCAGTTCAGTTAAGAGTCTGCCATTTGTCCTGTCGACCAATCGTCCTGTCGGCCACGTATCCTTTCAGCGAATTGTCCATCAGTGAATTGTCTGTCGGCTAAATTGTCTATCAGCCAACTATCCACACACAACCCTTGGTTATTTGATGACCAGCCCTAGTAGCCTAGCTAGTTGATAAAGTTTACTTTTAAAGCTATAATGTAGTATTAATTTGAAGTATCCATTTGGGTAAAAATGATAATGGCAATATTGAAGAATAGGCTACCTTTAAGTGTTCTGGCAGATCCTCTGCATACAAGGAGGTCTGATAACTTACTGATAATGTGGTAAATAATAGTATAACAATTCATTAACACTTAAAACTGCAATAGGCCTAGGGCTAAGCCTCATGATACTATGTTACATTGTAGTATTGGTAGTTGGGAAAATTGTCAGACTTAACCATGGTTATATGGACTGATAGTAACCCTACATGCCACTTTATTAAACTACATGAGTTTAATGTCAAATTGGCTTTTAATAAAAAGCTAAGGTAAATGTTTAGGAGAGGGCTGCACCAGTTTTTTAAGGTTTAACGACGAAAAACGGCAAGTACCCACCAGATTGGTGTTGAAATGTGTAGAAACATGAGGAAACTCTTTAAAAACAAGAAACTATCACTTACTCTTACACACACAATCTAACCCTAAACCTACTACTACAATTATAGGGGACCCCAGTGGGAACTGGGGTTTTCGGGTGGGGGGAGCAGGAGAAAAGTGATTTGTGGGGCACTACCTAACCTAACCTAGGGCGCCGTACCCCTACCTAGGCCTAGCGAGGGCTGGGGCTTCACCGCAGTGCATCCCCCCTTAAGGGCACTACGTCTCCGCCACAATTCCACAAGTTTTTGTGTTTTCAGAATACATTAGACAAAAATCACCATACCTTATACGAACTGGATATTGGTACGGCAGCCATATCCCTGATTGCGATAGATATTGGTATGGCTGTGAATTGCGCATGCGCGAACCCTCGTTTACCGCCTCAGGCATATCAGTGACAGCAATAAAATGACAACCTAGCAACGTGAACCGTGTAATAATACATCAGTTTTAGCTGAAAAACAGATGTTTTCAGGTTTCAACAAGCTGAAAAAGGCAATAGACGTCTACGAAGAGTCAAGCTTCCAGAAATTATATATCCGTAGGTCACGAACAATCGAATCGGCCCTGAAAAGAGCTCCGAAAAGGAGATTCAAAGAGGGTTTGAAGCTTAGCGAGTAAGGTAGTGCAGCAGTCAGTAGTGAGTCCAATATGGGAAACATACTGTTAATATAGACCTGATTTGGATGATTACTTACGATTGATTAGGCCGTTTACCAGAGGATCGACTTTGGTAGTTTTCCTTACTACCATGAATACAGGAGAGCATGATTTCTGTGTACTTCAGGTCTTCTTTGAATCTCCTCTTCAGAGCTCTTTTTAGGGCCGATTCGATCGTTCATAACCTACAGATATACAATTTCTGAAAGTTTGACTTCTAGTAGACGTTTATTGCTTTTTTCAGCTCGTTGAAACCTGAAAACATGTTTTTCGGCGAAATCTGATGTATTATTACACTGTTCAGAGGAGATTCAAAGAAGATATGAAGTACACAGATAGATTTGTTTATTTTTATTTTTCATGTATATAGTCAAAATCTAAATATGTTTAAGTATTATTGTGATTTTTTATATTTTCATTTACTGTCAAAATATTTTGGTGCTTTGGAGATGACAGTATGGTGCTTCACTTTGACATTCTGAATTGAACATGTTCAGCGAAACAATTCAGTTTGACTATTATTACTACTGTCGCTGATCTTCTAGTGCCGTACCTATAGCTCTTAGCAAAGTGTACGGCAACTGCTGCATGATTAGCAAACTGCCGTACCTACAGCAAGTCAATAGCGCAATACAGCACCACTGACAGAATCTGATGTACCCACACTACACTACGTTATTTGTACAGCAGGAAGTCTGAAATTGACACATGCGCAATTCACTGCCGTATCAATATCTATCGAAATCAGGGATCCAGTGCCTAACTTAAATAGCAGTCACTACAAGATGCTGAATTTCGTCAACAGGATCTGGAATATTATCCCATAAATGCCAGCTCCATGTCTAAGAAGGAACTGAAATAGCGTTGGTAGGATAATGTATTCTTGTGCCGAGAAAATTTTCAAACACCTACATCATTGGCCAAAGTTTCTGAGGTGTCAAAAAATGAAACGTGTGATTGGCCAAACGTGAAAGATGTCATAGTGTGCTCGTTTGGGGGGACAGAGCATACTGTGTCCACCCCCCAACTCGAACTTTTGGGGGACACGTCCCGTCCCACACCCCCGCCCCGTGAGTTACGCCCCTGTTAGCGGGTGATCGACTGTGGATCTTCTTGCTATGTCACCACATTGGAACCAGTTTATCTTCTGGTTTATCTCCTCCCTTGTTATTTCCATCCTCACTTTTTCAAAGACTTTCCTTATGTTACTAGTATTGAATATCCCTCTCTTGCTTTCTAATTCCGGTTTGCTTCATTTTTTATTCTGTGATCATATTTCCATTTTCTCCCATTCGTCTGCAGTCTTTAATTCCTCTTCAAAGTCTCCAATTAAGAGTGCCAGACTTTCAGTCATTACTGTACGCATACTGTTTATATGATTATATTATTTTTACCTTGATTGTCCGGGGGGTATTTATGCTTCAGGTTCCGTCCTGCTTTTTCCACCTCGTGAATACTTGACTTTTTGGATTTTTTTCAGGTTTTCCAGTCCCTCTTATGGACATCCATTTCTGGTACTGGAGGTTAATTTCATCTGCTAGCCTGCCAATTTCATCTTCAGGTTTACCTAATATGAATAGATCTTTATAGTAGTGTTCATATTCTCTTTTAATTTCCTCAACATTTTCTATTATTTTTTCCCTTCCTTGCTTTTTACTGCCACCATATTGTTTGGTTTTGTGCCGTCTAGTTTTTCCTCGAAGTCCCAGAAGGCTGCTCCCTCCATTGACTCCCCCCTTGAATTCTATTTCGGCTGCTGCTCCCTTCATTCTGACGCCATCTTCCTTCATTTTTCTCTCCTAACACATTCACTTATTAATCCCTACTGCACCTGCCATCACCTCTGCTTTTCTGTACTACGAAGCTTTTTTCCCTCCTTATTAATCTTCCTTCCAGTCCTCATTAGGTCTCCTAATGCTTTTGATTTGCAAACTTTTTCACTTTGCTCTTTTCTTACTTTCTCAATATTTAGTCCAGTTCTGTTTGCCATTTGCTGTATTTTTTTTTTTCATTTGACCATTTCCCTTTGCTATGTCTACCAAGGCCTGTCTGTCTTTACAATCTTTTAGTTTTCTTATATTCTTCTTTATATTTTCCACTCTTGCTTCGCTCGCATACCATTCTCCAGTTCATGAGGTCCACTCTCACAGCACAGTGGTCAGAGTGCACTAGTTCTGAGGATATCCTGTATGGAGTTTTTTGTTTTGTTTCATCTATTTCTTTTATCTGTACTTCTCCGTCTTCATCTTCTTCCCTTATCATTACATAGTCAAAATAGACTTCTGCATGTTTTTTTGTATTCTTGACCATGTTCCAGTGCATTTTCTATGATTATTTGATAACATTATCTTATATGATTTGATTAGGTTCAGCAGTGCTTTTCCTCCTTGAGTCGCTTCTTCCTTATTGTTGGAGATGACTCTTCCTACTTCGCAGTGGAAGTCCCCAAGGATCATTACTTTCCTCGTTTTCCTCTGCTTTATTTATTTCTTCTTCTATTAAGGTGCAGGTGCATGCTTATCAGCTTGTCATTTTTCCACTTATTTCCCTGTGGGGTATAAATAACACCTAACCTTATCTTATTTGTGCCATTGTTAATACTGACCCAGACAAATTCTTTAGTTTGTATAGTGACGCTTGCCAGTTCATTCTTAATGCCTATAAAGACTCATCCTGCATTTCTCCTTCTGTTGTTAAGGAACACCTTGTAACTAGTTATTATTTCCTTATATTCCTGTTCGTGAAGGTGATTGAGTTTCTATTAGGCACATTATTAGGGTCCACCTTTTCGATTGTTTCTTTAAAGGATTCTAATTTTGACTTGATACCCCTAACATTAGTTAGTGTTTAGTCTTTTCTTCTTTATACTTCTGTGGGGTTTCTTACTCCTTCCCATGACACTGGGTTTAGCCTCTCTGCTTGAGTAGTCCTCATTTCTAAATGTATCTTGTTCGCCACTTCTTCCGTTCTCTCCTAATATATCCATTTCATTTTTTACTATTTATTCTTTAGTGTTTTCCCCCATCTGGCTTCTGAAGCAGAAGCCATCTTGTTCCAAGGACATGGTTCCCCATTTATAAAAAAAAAACTTGCAGCTATAGTCATCCTCATCTCTGCTCACTTTTATTCTGGCTCACAGACAACGTGTGTCTCATTTCTGGGTACCTTTCTTTCCATTTACTAGATATAGATATATATATAATATCATATATATTATTCTCTATATATATAGATATATATAGTATCTATATATATATATATATATTATATTACCATACTTGCAGTGCTCCTCTTAAAGTGCTTACTACATTTTAAACTTTGGCCTACTTTATTTCCTCGTACTATAGTCCTATACTGGCTAATGACTCTGTGACTAAATTCACAGTTTCTACCATATTTGCAGTGCTCCTCTTTGAAGGGCTTACGTTCTAACCTTTGGGCTACTTTATTTCCTCGTACTATAGTAATGACTATGAATGGTTTTACAGTTTCTGCCATATTTACAGTAACCCTCATTGTAGAACTTACATACTGTCCTTGAGCTTACCTCTTCTCTGTCCTGACTGTTCTGGGATCTCTTAAAGATTTTGCTTTACCACATATGCAGGTACTCACCCACATATGCAAGTACTCACAAGACTCTCCTTTCTTGCACTTTCCTGCTCTGAAGAGCCTCCTCTCTGCTCTTGCTGGCTTATCCTTATAAAGCTTTAGGCGCACTTTGATTTTCCATGGATTCCTTGCTTTCTTTCAAAACCCTTCTGTTGATCATGGTCCCTGTTCATGGCTTCGCTAATCAAGTATTGCTCGTGATCAGCACCATAGATATAGAGAGGAGAGATTGGATACTGTATAACAGTCAAAGCAATCTGTGACGTGCACTGCCTGGCGCCATTGCTATACGATAATTCTTATGTAAACAATAGCGCAAACACTTCAATCTTATGAGAAACCCTGTACTACTCTTTAAAATGTGTTTTCTCGGATCTCCGTCAAGACTGTCAAATGTTTTATGCACCATTTACTATATACAATATGTACTGTATGAGAAATAAAATTATTTAATTTTGCTGGTATATTTCTTCTACGGTTTAACCATAAAGTTTTGTAGATATGGCAATTACATTATGGTTATTACCTTTGCAGCATTTACCAATGACAATGTGTACTACATGTAGAAATAAAAAAATTTATTCTGTCTGCTGTAGTTTGTACACACTTGAGCAATATAACTGACCAATTTGTCGACATTATGTGCCTTTCTTTCCACCATGAATTTTTATCCTAGACGCAGAACTAATTATCGTTCAAATTCAGCAGAGTTCTCTCCATACCAGGTTTGAGAACTTATGGATAATATGTAAATAGGGTAAAATACCGAATGGCCACCTGGCGGCCTCCTCTACCGTAGCGCGACCACCTTCACGAAAATCGGAAATTATGGCATTAATTTCTGACTTGAGAGAAAACACTTACTTCGAGAGGAAATTAGAGGTCTTGAGGTATTGCTTCGACTGACGCTGGCTCTTGACTAATGTCTATCCTGGATTACAGTGCGTTAAAATACTTTTTCGGGAAGGTGGTCACGCTACGGTGGAGGCTGGCCATTCGGTATTTTGCCCTAACACTAACATAACAATTCATTAACGCTTAAAACTGCAGCAGGCCTGGATCTAGGCCTCATGATACTAGCCTATGTACGTTGTTGTAGTAGGAAAATTAGTCAGGCATAACCATGGTAACCCTACATGCCAGTGACTTGTCAGGTAGATTCCAGCACACTGAACCACTTTTATTCTATACAATTTGTCATTTGGAATAATATTTTACGAGCTGTAGGCACGTACCACGGATAAGCAACACCCCTGTTTTAATAACAAGTTTATGACAACATTCCTTACATATTTTATTAGATATAAAAGCAAGAGTGAAGTTGACTGCGATCTAACGCACGTTTACTTGTCGTTATTTCAACAGTCATAAAGATTCTCATGGATGAAGAAAGGTCTCTTACTTGGGAAATGCGATCCCCTGTTCTTTTGTGAACATGTTCCTGTAATTGACAAAGTTGATGACCCAGCATTGGGTGCCAGAAGTGGCTTTTTTTTTGCCGCTGGTCTCCGCAGTTGATACCGAGGCCTTCTCTGACAACGATCGCATAACAATGACGCGGCGGCGCTTGTCTGTCCAAAATAAGAGCGGGAGCGCCCTGCGCATGACGTCACGGGAAAGAACGAGTGTTGCCATATCTCCCATGTTGGTTGCCAGTTCAGTTTTATGTTCCTTACCTTTTCACTATTAAGAGTAGTTAAACATCAAAGTCCTTTAAAAAAAATCGATAAAAACATGGATTTCATGAAATAAGTAAAGAAAAAAAATAACTTCTCATTTTGTATTAAATTATTGCACAATTTACTCTTTTTTTTTTTCATCTCGAGTTTCTTATTTAGGTATCTTATCCTAAACGACACAAAATTCAGCAAAAAATTGAATGACTTCACTGGCAAGATCGACACCAGTAGCCTTCATTTCACAGGCAAGAATTATTATACGTGAATGGATATATTTTATATGTTTTTTGTTTGTTTGTCTGTCTGGTGTTTTTCCGTTGCATGGAATCAGTAACAAATGACTGGTTTGATCTCATGAATTCATCATGCATGATTGTTTGTTCTTGTGTGTTTGTTTGTGTGGTGTTTTTACGTTGCGTGGAACCAGTGGTTATTCAGCAACGGGACCAACGGCTTTACGTGACTTCCGAACCACGTCGAGAGTGAACTTTCATCACCAGAAATACACATATCTGACCCCTCAATGGAATGCCCGAGACTTGAACTCGCGGCCACCGAGGTGGCAGGCCAAGACCAACCCGACCACGCCAATGAGGCGCTATATTTTATATGTTGCTGGTTATGCGAATTTCTAACGCAAAATTACGTTCCTTATAGGATTTGGCACCAACTCAGCTGATAAGCAATCGTTATTTTCATTCCTCTTATTTACGTTGGTTTTATCGCTGGTTAGTGCAACATTCTTACCGAGAAGCAACTTTCTAATTCTATATGTATTGTTAACAGCACCCGGGTGATCATGCAACACCGAAAGATCTTTCTAGCGGGTCCTGATTCAGTTATCACGTCAATTATATACATTCTAGATCACGCTCTTTTGGAAATTGTAATGTGTGCTTGATCTTGCGTTGCAGACTCTCAATTTTGTCATTAAATTGATAATTTCACATAGAAGAGTTTTCTGGTTGTCTAAGTCAGTTCCATTTCCTTGATTTCACACATCTCCAATCATGCATGATGTAAAATCAAGGAATGCTTATGGATCTGACTTAGACAACCAGAAAACTCTTCTATGTGAAATTATCAATTTACATCTCCAATCATGCATGATAGCGCCTCAGTGGCGTGATCGGTATGGTCTTGGCCTGCCACCTCGGTGGCCGCGAGTTCGATTCTCGGGCATTCCACTGAGGGGTTAGAGATGTGTATTTCTGGTAATAGAAGTTCACTCTCGACGTGGTTCGGAAGTCACGTCAAGCCGTTGGTCCCGTTGCTGAATAACCACTGGTGCCATGCAACGTCAAAACACCATACAAACAATCATGCATGATGAATTCATGAAATCAAACCAGTCATTTGTCATAGAGATAAATTACACAGTAACTCTCCAGATACTGCTTCCCAACAATCACCCCCCCCCCAACCATGAATATTCAATAGACTTAGCATATTTTAAACACTCAAGTTCGGCTTTTTCAAGTTTATACGAATTCCACTAATCTTGTGAGCTAGATAGACTATATTGTGTGTGTATGTCATTTAACATTTCCCTCATACAAGATTCAGAAATCAGTATTCAATCCTTAGTTATAAAATGATTTCTTGTCAGTTTTATGATATGTGGGGCATCGGCAAATAGGAATAGTTCCCTATCATGACATGTTTTTTTTTTTTTTTTTGTTTTTTTTTTTACTGCAACTTGCTTTAATTTCATTGGGTCTATCCCAAAGGCTGCCATAATTTATGATTGTTCTGCACTAGATCAAGAACATAATACGTAACTACAGGGTAGCCTGCATTCTCTTCTTCCACAGTCATTCCTATCACCATCTCATGGGCACATGATTCCATAAGGTTTATTTAATCTATATATGTTCCTCTGCCGTAATTCCAGTGTTTTGCGATGTTCATTTCATCAGAAGATATTACGGCTAGCCTTTCTTCTACATTAAAGTTTCAGCTTTCTTTTCATTAATGAGGGTTGCCAGATGTCCCGATTTCGCGGGACATGTCCCGAATTTGATCATTTTGTCCTGAGTCCCGGATAGACCCTCCCGGGACGGCCTTTTGTCCCGGATTTCGTTCATCATAAAAAAAAAAAAGTAAATAATGAAATAGACTAATAATAAATGAATAAATCAAATAAAGATCATTACATTATAAAATAAATTAAGTAATGGTTTTCAGTTGAAATTATATTGATGAAAATATAATTTGAAATAACCAACAAATCAACGATGCTGCCAAAAGTTACGTGACGACTGACGCAGTCAATCGCGTTTGCAACTTGTTCGGTTGCTTGGCTGCGGTCCGGTGAGTGGCGAGTTGCACAGTTGCACTCCTGCATCAGTACTGTATTAGCCTCTCATTCAAGTGTGTGTGTCGTTACTGTTTGCTACGGCCTACCTTTTTCATCTTTAAAACAAGATGTCAAAACGTAAATGTAAGTTTCGAGATGAATATTCCAGCGAATGGACATTTATCAAACAAGGCAGGAATTGTTATGAAGCAAACTGTCGATTATGCCATTGCAATTTCACTATTGAACATGGTGGGAAGAATGATATCAATTATCAAGAGGCACATAGAAACCACAAAGCACAAACAAAACGTTTCCTCCACTTCAAAAGATGATAAAATAACAAATTTCTTGATCAAGAAAAGCACAGATGAAGAAACTAAGATAATAGCAGCAGAAGTTGCCATGGCCTTTCATACTGTTTGCCATCATCAGTCATTCAGTTCAAATAATTGCACGAATGTACTACTGCCAACAGTATTTCCTGATTCCAAAATTGCAAGCAAATTTTCTAGTGCTAGGACAAAATGTTCTGCAATAATTAAAAACGTTCTGGCTCCACATAGCATTGCCGAAGTTGTTAAAGATATAAATAATTCTTCTTTTTATAGCATATCTACAGATGCAAGTAACCATAATGCTGAGAAAATATTTCCGTTGATTGTACAATATTTTTCACGGAAGAATGGCTTGCAGATAAAATTATTGCGAGTAAAATCCCTTCCAAATGAGACCTCGGAAACAGTTTCAAACTTCTGCAGAGAGAGCCTCATCGAATTAGGACTGGATGTTAAAAAATGTGTAGCTTTTGGTGGCGATAACACTAATACTAATTTTGGTGGACGTTTACGTAAAGGCACAAATAATGTCTTTTCGAAAGTCAAGGAAAGCATGAATGACTCGATGGAAGGTGTAGGATGCCCAGCCCATATTCTCCACAACACAATGCTGCACATACCGTTGCCAATGTCTTGTCTATTGATGTTGAAGTAATCGTTGTTAAAGTGTTTTCATACTTTAGTATTTACACTGTTCGAACTGAGAAACTGAAAGAATTCTGCGACTTTGTTGGCGTTCAATATGCTTCAGTTCTCTCTCATTCTAAAACTCGTTGGCTTTCTTTGATGAGGGCAGTTGAGAGAATCCTTAAAATTATTTGAAGCACTTAAATCTTTCTTTGCTTCTGAAGAAAAAGCTCCTAAAATTCTTTTAGATTTTTTTTAACAATCTACTGAGCGAAGCCTACCTATATTTTGTTTACAGTCTTGAGTATGAATTTAGCAGCAGCATTATGAAGATTGAAAAGAGAGATAACAGCATTATTGAAGTGCTTGGCTGTTTAAAAGAAATAGTTGCTTTAATAAAGGCAAGAATAGATGAAAAGTTTATTCCTCTTAGTCACTTAGTGTTAAACGGTGCCTTAAAGATGATGCAATCACATCTCAAGAGATAAAATATTCCTACTTGAGGTGGATAACTACTACGTCACTTGCCATGACTATCTTAAGAAATGGGCTTCATCGTTAGAAAGTTTTGATATCTTTTCATGGATTGTTATTTAGATACACTTCCAGCATGGGAACAAAACAAATACAATCGTCTTGTCTAGTGTTAAAAAACAAAGGTGTAAACATTGACGACAACATCCTTTTCTGTCAGTGGTCAACATTTAAAATGCTCCTTGATAAACAAATGCAGAGTAAACCTGAAGAATGCATGACCAAGATGTGTCATGAAGAATGGCTTTCTATCCTACAGCAGTTCGACTTCGAAGAGCAGTATTCTGAGATATTAATTTTGTGTCAATATTTGTTTAGTATACCTGCGCATAATGCAAATGTTGAGCGTGTCTTTTCTATGATGAGTGCTCAGTGGACTGACGAGGGGAATAAATTTGATGTGACAACTATAGAGGCTATTTTACAGTGTAAGTGGAACATAAATTGTCATTGCAAAGAATTTTACTGGCAGGTATTAAGAAATATGGAACTTCTAAAGAAAGCAAAATCATCCGAGAAATACAAATAAAATAAAAAGTTCAATTTTCATTATTTTTGTGCATACAATTTTCTTATTTTCATTAATCTTCAGTTTTCATGTGAAAAAGATACTTTGGTATCTTAATTATTTGTAATGATTACAAATTTTCTGAATTAGTTTCCGTTTTTTCAGTTTCTTTATTGTAATTTGCATTAAATATTAGTTTAAAAAAAAAAATTTCTTTATATCCTATTAAAATACTTGCGTCTGTATCTATTTATAATGTTTATCTGGGATGTCTATGTATTAGAGAGATTTTAAGAATGTCCTGGATTGCTTATCTTGAAATCTGGCAACCCTAAGCCGCCCCGGCCCTCAGTGACAAAACTTGTCTGGATACCTGGGTCACAAGGAAGAAAGTCTTCCGCGTGACGTCATGTCTCCGACTGCGAGCCAGGCAGCCTGCGTGTCGCCTAGACCATGGCTATCACGTCATCACGGTTAGGTGAGTCATTAACTGGTCTGGAGTCGACATTGATTGAGTGTGACTTTCCGTGGATGTATTTCTTTCCTTGTTTTCCATAGCCTTCACTAGGTTTTTTTCAGGGTTATCAGGTCTTCTATGAGACTCCGTTGGTCACTGACTGTTCTCTTGTTTTCAGCAATTTCTCCAATTGCTTTTCTCGTTTTTCTTTGTACGATCTGCTATCCTCTTTGAGGGTAACTGTAGTTCTTCTCCCATTGATTTATTCTCCTTTTTTTAACTTCCTCCGCACTTTTTATTCTACCAAGCACCATCCTTTCCAAATCCTCTCTCATAGCAATTTCCTCGGCCTGACTGATTTGCCACTATTTTTCTGTAGTAGGCACGGTCTACGTACCTACTACCACGGTCTAGGTCTGAGACCGTTGTAGTGGGTACCCTCTCTCGCTTTCTGCACAAGTAGCTACCAGAGTTTTACTCCTCATAGTATCTCATGCAATACCAATATGGATTATTTCATCAGAAATACTTTACTTTGGTCTAAATAACAAGGTTCTGCCGTCAGAACTAATATTCTATAGGTTTAAATATAAATTTCAGAGTGGCAGAATTGTTTGCCGCTGGGCAGTGGCGTTAACATAATTTGCGCAATTTTTTATGAATTCGTGTATGATAGTCAAACAAAAGTAGTTAATTATATCCTGTAGCCTGAGAGGAATTACTTTATGGTCAAACATTCTGAAAACAGAGTGATATTCGTTCATTTTACCTGTTATTTTGTGTTAGGGTACTATAAGCGGCACTATAATATTTAAACCAGTGGTTACCAATTAAGTTCATCCATAGGCTTAAGATTATGGTTACACACACACATATATAAATAAAGGTTTTTTGCCACGAAGGAAAAAATGAAAAAGCGAGATAGCCAAGTACTTTCGGTCCTGTTTGCCTCAGTAAAGGGTCCGAGCAGGACCGAAAGTACTAGGCTATCTCGCTTTTTCATTTTTTCCTTCGTGGCAAAAAACCTTTATTTATACATAGCATCACGTTTATATACTCCGTGATCAAGTACACACACACACACACACACACACACATATATATATATATATATATATAATATATATATGTGTGTGTGTTAAAACCGCTTTGTTTATTCATATTTGTGAGGCGTGGTAAACACAAAACAGTCCTTTCCTGGGAAGTTTTCTTACATCGTGAAGTGAAAATGAAAAAAACTAATATAAATCATTTAATGTATTTTCAAACTGAACTTACTGAATTAGAGAAAAAACACTGTATTTTCTATCGACTTCAATAGTAAATTCATGAGTTACCCCTCATAGCTCATACTATTCAGGAGCCTAAGAAGAAGGGCAGGCTTAGTAAAGATTACAGACGTGATAAGAGAGTCACGATCGAGATGGTATGGGTATTTGTTGAGGATGGACGACGAGGAGACGGTGAAGATCGAGGGCTTGGGAGGAACCTGTTAGAGGAAGAAGATTCAGAGGGAGACAGAGAATTAGATGGCGGGATAAAGTGAGGGGAGATAAAGGGAGGGAGGAGAAGGCGCGTTAGGCAACCGACCCCGTAATGTAGGGATCACGGTGGGAAAGAAGAAGATTCGGAAACCTTTGGGTACTTCTCCATAATATTGCAAAAAAAAGGGATAATAGAGATGATTTAAAATAAACCTTCTGAAGTAACATAAAGTAAAGTTAACCTAAATTATGAGTAAAGTAAACAATTAAGGGAATAAAGCTTTGCACCTCATAGACAGTGTAGTGTGCCCGCAACTGTGTTTGTGGAATGAGCGCTTATGAACCACGAACCATATACCTCTCTAGACCTTGCTCCATACATCCTGAGGGCAATGGGACAGAATACACAGCTTGCAGAGAAATGCTGTCCTTAAGGATCACTCGCGACATCTAGAATTTGATCTGATCTCGCTGACGTGGTGTCTAACTGTGTAGGTTTCTATTCCGGAATCAGGTTTTTCAGGATTGGTTGCTTGCTATGCGGCAAGCATAGCGCTACGCTCGTTCATCAAGGCAATGACTCAATGCTCCGTGATGTCATTTTCACAATAGCACCCAAACACCTATATAGGACACGGATGCACCTAGGAAAGAATGACATTAATTTTTTTTTCTTTTTTTCTGGAATCTGATTATACCAGAAGAAACTTGATGATCAACACCACCCGTGCGTTGGTTCTAAACTATAACAGAATCAACATCTAGACTAAACTTTATACTGCAGAGGTGGCCAAACAGTCGAATTTATATATATATATAT
Source organism: Macrobrachium nipponense (assembly GCF_015104395.2). Lineage (NCBI taxonomy): Eukaryota > Metazoa > Arthropoda > Malacostraca > Decapoda > Palaemonidae > Macrobrachium > Macrobrachium nipponense. The sequence goes on along the minus strand of NC_087214.1, from coordinate 42,406,591 downwards.
ATATATATATTATATACTATATATATATATATATATATATATATATTATATAGATGTATACACACACACACACATATATATATATATACATATATATATATATATATATATATATATATATATATATATTCTTCTTCCTAGCTTAAACCCATTTTTATATGGGGTCGCCATTGCGAATGAGTCTTCTCCATCGATTTCTGTCCTGTGCCTCGTTCTCATTTATACCTTTCAATACCATATCTTCCCCTATACAATCACGCCATCTCTTTCTTGGTCTTCCCTTCTTCCTTCTACCCCGCACTTCCATTTCCATCGTATGTCTTCCAACATGACGTTCCTCCCTTCGTAACAGGTGTCCATACCATCGAAGCCTTCCTTCCTGTATTTTCTTCGATATTTCAACTACCTTTGTCGATCCTCTTATATACTCATTTCTAATCCTATCTTCCCTTGTTCCTCCCGACATCCATCTCAACATTCTCATTTCTGCTACATCCATCTCACTTAAGAGTTAGTTATTAGTTGTTTTCGCTTGTTTTTGTCGGGTAGTCATTAGCATTGCCTTTTATTTCTTCAAATTCTGTTTCCTATTATGTAACAAAGCAAGAAGGACCTCATTAGAAAAGTATAACACCCTCGAAATGGATCGTGCTATTTATCAGAATATTGTTAAACCTTTATTGGTAGAAGATCCTCTTCCGGTAATAAATTGGATGAAGCGGCATGGACTTTTAAGAAGAGAGTTGAAGTGCAAGCACTGTGATAAGAATATGAAATGGACTAACCGTTCTGTACTACAAGATAGATATGCATGGAAGTGCCAGTTTAAAGATTGTAAGAAATATAAGAAATATGAAAGTATTCGTAAAGATTCATTTTTCTTGAATCTTTCGAGAGTGACTGTGATTGATATCCACAATTTCTGTCGTGAGGCGTGTGCTCAATACTTCGAAAACAATCAAATCAAACTAGGTGGATCTGGTGTAACGGTACAGATTGGCGAGTCTTGCTTCTCGCACAAACCAAAATTTCAAACGGAATGGCTCCGATTGAACACAGAGTGAGAAGCCAATCATTCCCGTCCGAGGAAGAAGATTCTTCCACTCCTACCACCGTTGGCCGCGAGTTCGATTCTCAGGTATTCCATTGAGGTGTGAGAGATGTGTATTACTGGTGATAGAAGATCACTCTCGACGTGGTTCGGAAGTCACGTAAAGCCGTTTGTCCTGTTGTTGAATAACCACTGGTTCCATGCAACGTAAAAACACTATACACCAAACAGAAAGTCTTTTGTCATGACCGCATTAGAGAACTAACTACTAGAGACTGCAGACGGCTCTGGACTGGATCAATCGACCGACTGACTTCTTGGTTACATCGCTACCCACAATCGACACCTCCTCCTAAATTACTCTGGCTACAAAAAGTAGAGACTCGAGGGTGATTAGCATTTCTGCCATATTTTCTCAAACCCGTTCAAACTTTTCTGGAAAAAAGGTGACAATTTGGTAGACTTGGCCTAATGTTAAAGCGGGGCTTCTGCCATTTCCTCGTGTGTGGATGATTAAGGAACGTGACTGTCAAGGGTTGCAGTAATAAGAACTAGGTAATTCCGTTGTTGATGTTCGAATTCCCGTTTGCTATTCTGCTGGAACGTCTTGTGGGCTGTGTCGATGCTGCTGCATGGTGTTCCCCTGGCGGCGCGGCTGCAACCTTGCTGGACGAATTTTGAGTCAAAGTGTTCACTTGGCTGAAGATGAACCAAGTACAAGGTTCGAAAGCTTTTAATATCCATTTAAGACCAAATACTCAAATGCTATATTATTGTGGACCTGCAACCACTGTCATCATTTTCGACATGGAATACTGCGCCCAATAAGAAGATTGTCTGTCACCTTCCTCCATTCGTCGGTACAAAAGCAAATCACGGAGATCAGAACATTATATTTATAACTGGACCTTGTTGTACATTTTTCGAGTTGCTTAACGCAAAATTGAATTAGGGTAGATATATATATATATATATATATATATATATATATATATATATATATATATACGATATATATATATATATCATTCGAGCTACAAATGTCCTTTAATATCTAATTCGCTCTACTCGGAATTGATATATATTTTCATATATGTACCGAAGGGGAATTTTTTAGTTGATAATAATTTCGTCCCCTCTTGGGATCGAACCACCGTCCAGTGGACGGGAACGAAATCAGGAACGGCCAGTGACGTTATCCAGTCGGCCAACTGGATAAACGTCACTGGCCGTTCCTGATTTCGTTCCCGTCCACTGGACGGTAGTTCGATCCCATGAGGGGACGAAATTATTATCAACTAAAAAATTCCCCTTCGGTGCCAACTGGATAACGTCACTGGCCGTTCCTGATTTCGTTCCCGTCCACTGGACGGTGGTTCGATACCCATGAGGGGACGAAATATTATCAATTAAAAAATTAAAAAACCCCTTCGGTACATATATGAAAATATATCAATTCCGAGGTAGAGCTTAGATATTAAAGGACATTTGTAGCTCGAATGATCTATATGAATCACGGTGATGTGATAATTATTCATATATATATATATATATATATATATATATATATATATATATATATATATATGCTTAAAAATCACAGTAGATACACGGATGACTCACAAAATAAGCGAATACCACAGGAAAAGGATAGGCAGAAATCCAAGTACTGTTGTCTTTCTATATATATATATATATATATATATATAATATATATATATATATACAGTACATACTATATATATATATATATATATATATATATATATAATATAAACAACCCTAATTAAATTTTGCATGCGTGTGTATATGTGTGTACATATAGTATATACCTTTTATACATATGTGTTAAACATAAGCATACATACACATGGCATATACTACTGTGAATAGAAGCCACTTGTGAATAAAAGGAAATAGCTCGTTTATGTCCACTCTCCGGGTCGAGCTTAACCTCGAGGTCAATCCTGAAAATGTCGTTCCTTTTTGGATGAGGATGAAATACCTCCTTTGGCAAGATAGGAAAAACGTCAACATCGCAACTAGATTATAGTAGTTCTCAACAATGACTCATTGAAACGGATGTGCTTGAGGTATGCTGTAACCTGAATAACAGATGCTTATTTAAATGGTGGTTTACGCTGCATTCACTTCATCTAATAGCTGGTATATCATCAAATATGAGTTTTCTTAGTGCATCGTAGAAAGTTTTGTCATGGATTAAAGGTACGTTTGCATAAAATGGAAGCTTAGGCACAGTAGGTAAGGAGACTTTTGGAATAAAAACGTTGTTAAGAAGTTTAAAAACATACCTGTGAAAAAGTGTTGTTAGTAAAATATTGACGTAAAAAGTTGATTTCTTCGTGGAAAAAATTCCCAAACTAAATGTCAATGAGAAGGCACGATGAAGTAATGTGAATAAAGAGTTTAATTTAAAACCATAAAAACAGTGACTATAAAAATTTGAACCTAGTCCTGTAAAAGTTCTCTTCCTGTAAACTGAAGTGTTAAAATGATCATATTGTCGTAAGACTAAAACATCTAAGAATGGTAGTTTATTATCACTTTCGCACTCCATAGTAAATTTTATATTTGGGTGTGCCCTACTAATAAAATTAAGAAACCTTTCAGCGTCATACTTGGATTTAAATAGCGCAAGGATCGGAATTGATTGCCATAAGGGCGTTAGCTATAGAATTGGTGACAAACTTGCTAATCCTGAATTTTTTTAACATTAGACAACACGCCAATAAATGCAAACAAAATATACAATACAAAGATTTTGAAATATTGGGACGGGCACCGAATGGCAAACGACTGACAATTCTGGAGTCCTTGTTTATTAAACAGCTTGTTCCTCCATTGAATACTGAGCAGTCTTCCTCGAAAACTTTTTACCTTACTTGAGCTGTTGCCGGTCATTTCTGGTTTGTTCCTCCTGACTTTTGTCCTTCCTTTCTCTCTTGATGGTTGGCTCTGCTACAACTAGTTTTAATTTTTTCTTCTCTTGTCGTTTATAATGTATTATGTCTTGTATTTATAATTTAGCGCTTTTAATGTTAGTTTTATGTCTTTACAGCTTGAAAATGAAACCTTTGTGTTTTGATACGTTGCAATAAATGTATTTTAAGGACCACCTGAGATGTACTTCCTCCTACAACAAGGTATATCTATATAAGATATATATATCTATATATATATATATTATATATATATAGTTATTTTATAGATTATTATTATATATTTATATTATATATATATATATATTAACTAATATAAGATATATAGAAAGGTATAAGCCACGAAGGAAAGTGAAACACTGAAGTTTCTGCAAGATCTTTCGACTCACGTCGGTCTGCTAAGTAAAGGTATAAGCCACTCTCCTTCGTGGCTTATACCTTTGTTTATGCATTTATCATGTTCCAAAGTTCCAAACTTTCGTGATTCAGTTACATATATATATATATATATATATATATATATATATATATATATATATATATATATATATATATGTGTGTGTGTGTGTATATGTATAATCTAGCCACGTGTGGGGGCAAGCCAGCCTCAATGGGTGCCGTTCCCAAGCCCGGATAAATAGGGAGGGTTGGTGTCAGGAAGGGCATCCGACTAAAAACCCACGCCAGAACCAATGAAATGAGTCGTGATATTGATGAGAGTAGTGCTAGGGCGTACTCCGTAAACGACGCATAGACACATCGCCCTAACTCTGTGACAAGGCGAGGGCTACTGCATCATGAGCGGGTGGAGCTGAAGAAGCGAGCTCTAAATGTGATCAGAATAGGCCAGCTCAATATTGGGTCTATGACAGGACGAGGAAGAGAGTTGGCGGAGTTGATGAGGATAAAGAGAGTGGATATTTTGTGTGTGCAGGAAACTCAATGGAAGGGTAATAAAGCCAAAGAACTGGGGGATGGATACAAGCTAATCTATAGTGGAGCAAATGAGCAGGGTAGGAATGGCGTAGGTGTAGTGTTGTCATGGGAAATGAAGAATGCAGTGACGGAAGTGAGTAGAAAGAATGACCGCATTATGAGATTGAAGATATGTTGTGGAGGGGAAACAATGAACATCATTAGCGCTTATGCTCCACAAGTGGGCTGCACAGAGGAAGAAAAGAGCCGTATTTGGAACGAAATGAGTGAGATAACGCAAGAACTGGAAAAGCAGGAGAGGATTGTAGTAGAGGCAGACTTTAATGGACATGTCGGAAATGAAAAGGATGTAATTGAACGGGTGCATGGAGGACATGGGATTAGGGAGAGAAACCCAGAAGGAGAGAGTATAGTTAGACTTTGCCGTGTCCTTTGATATGGCAATAGTGAACACATTCTTCAAAAAGAAGAGGGAGCACTTGATAACATCAGGAGTGGCGGTAGATGCACACAAATAGATTACCTCCTTTACAATAAATCAAGGCTGGTGGAAGTTAGGAATTGTAAAGTTATCCCAGGTGACCACGTGGCCCCCCAACATAGGCTCCTTTGTATATATTTAAAGATGAAAAGAGAAAAGAAAACGAAAACGAATGGGGTAAAGAAAATCAAGTGGTATAAATTGTTAGGGAGGGATAATGATAAGAAGAGAGAGTTCAGGAGAAGAGTGATGGGAGAGGTTGATCTGGGAATTGAAGATGTGGGAGAATGGTGGAGGCACAATGCATCAGTGATTAGAAGACATGGAAAGGAGATACTAGGGGAAACATCTGGAATAGTATGGGAGGAAAATTAGAGCTGGTGGTGGGGAGAAGAGGTGGGGGAAGTGGTGAAGGGTAAAAGGGAGGCAAAGAAGAGATTTGAAGAGTCACAGCTGCAGGAGGACAGGGAAAGATTAAGAGAAAGAAACAAAGAAGCAAAAAGGGTGGTAGCTCCAGCTAAGGCAAGGGCATATGAAGAGGTTTATAATGAACTGGAAACCAAGGAAGGGTTGAGTAAGATGCTCAAACTGTCAAAAGAAAGAAATAAAAGAACAAAGGACATCACCCATATTAAGCAAATGAAAGATAGGAATGGTATGGTCATAAAAAAGGAAGAAGACATCCTGAAAAGATGGAAAGAGTATTTCGAACAACTGCTAAATGAAGAAAATGAAAGACTTGTAAGAGAGGATGGACAAGTAAACATGGGAATGGTAATGGGGATATCTAGGGATGAAGTGATACGAGCCTTAAAAAGAATGAGGAATGGGAAGGCAA
>NC_087214.1:42297825-42395325 GCF_015104395.2 Macrobrachium nipponense | reverse complement strand
TCACTGATGCGCTTGTGCATGTTTGGGAAGGAATATTAAGTTATCCACATGCAAAGATCTCTATGAAATTACTATACCAAAATATTTAGTATAAAATGCAGATAGGGCGTCAATCTGTTGACACTAATTCCCAGTGTCAGGAAATCCTGCCAATCCAAGAATTTTCCTTTTTGCCCACTTTGAAAATAATGTAACAGTGTTCGCTATTGTACTAATTAATAAGTTCATCTTTAGAGCATTGCATTCAACCGTATTTATTTGTAAAATGCAGATATATTAAGAAGAAGACATATATATATATATATATATATATATATATATATATATATATATATATATATATATTATATATTATATAAATATATATATATACATATATATACATACATATATATATATATCTATATATATATATATATATATATATATATATATATTTGTTTTCTTTATTTACCAGGAGGCAGAGTTCGTTTGCCCGTCAGATGAAAGTCTTCCTAACGGCAAATTGTGTACTCTACATTAGTCAAGTTTCTCTACAGAGGGAGTTATGGCAAACTCGTTTTGTACAATGACTCAAAAACAAGATTATTGTAAATATGCAAGAACTTGCACACTGATAAATAACTAATAAGTTTTCCCCTATGGCCAAAATGGGGTGGTATTTTAGAAAGTACGCTTGAAATGAATAAGGCACCAGTTGAGTCTTTTTCTAATTCAGTGACAAAATCCAGAATGGTACAGAAATCCAGACTTGCTCCATATCGTGAGAGGGAAACGGCGGGTATATTTTCTAAAAACCCTTTACTTATCTAGGCAGAGAGGGGAAAACATGATTACGACAGGTCGTTGCAAATGTGTCCGTATGGTGAAGAGGAATCCCTGCCACAGTCTCGGCGCCTTCAAACATCTTGTTTCTGACGAATTTCGTCATCATTTCCTCTCTATAGAAACTTGTCTGATGCAAAGTAAGCAATCTGCTGTGCGAAATATTTAATCCATGACATCAAAACGATGGCAATTTCAATAAGATGGATTTCATTGCCAAAGGATATGTCAGAATGCTGGGATATCATCCCAAAGGTTGGTTGAGTCACTCGCAGTAAGGGGGCCTTATACCAACCCAGGTTCCTCGACCAGAGACGTCCTCTGGGAGGCAGAAAAGGGATGGAAGTGAGACAGAGGCCCGGAATCCCCCAACTAGGAAATTAGAGCATCGCGCATCCTGTAGGCGCAGTTTCCTTGATGTTTGTTGGCCAAGCAGGAACTAAAATACCGTGACAGTTTGACAGCTATCTCATACACTAGGAAAGTTCCTTCGAAAGCTGATTGGGGGATCTCCCTGGGCGTGTACACGCATTCCCAAGGCACGCACTGCCCATGATGCCTTGACAACTGTTTCTCATGCTACCAGGGATTCACTGCTTAGATATGCTCGTCCTGACGTCATTAGACCGAGTACAGAATCTAGGCCAAAGTCCAAAGTCCAAGGACCAGCAGGACCTACGCGGTCACACGGCGCTGGAACGGAAATGGACAGTAGAAGGTTTGAAAGGCTTCATTAGCAGGAGGAAAACCTCAGTGCAAATGCACAGCGAATCAGTTGTTAGCAGAAGGCGGAGAGAGGTGCGGTAAAAGGAACGAAGGGGTTGCAGGTAGGGGCCGAAGGCACGCTGCAAAGAACCTGAGATAATGCCTACAGTTCACAGCACGAGGTGAACTGACGGCACTAACCCACTACGGGGGTGACGTCATAAATTGTTACTTTAGGCGTGAGACTTTCTCCTCAAGTGGGACTTTGAGAGTCATAAGATATTCTTATACATATTACTAAGAAGAGGAGTCACTTTTAGCCACTGGGAATGTTTAGGTGTCGTGCATTTGTGTATATACTATATGTATATATATATATATATGATATATATATATATATATATATATATATATATATATATGTCTATATATATATATATATATATATATATATATATATTATATATATGTATATATATATATATATATATATATATATATATATATAGGTGGTATTCAGGAACGCAGACATAAGAGGTTCAGGAGGTCCATTGATACTTCACATGAAGGCCAAGATTTACTATAATACGTTTCGCACATCAACTTTATGCATCTTCAGTCTGTTAAAAGAGAAATGCATATATTAAAAACTAAATATAAGGATTCACAATAGTATTTATGTTGAAATGCAATCAAAATATAAATAGTTAAAAAAGAGAAGAAGAACCACTGAGGCACCAACCAACTAGAAGAGAAGGAAAGCAAGGAATGACTTTTGAGAGAGCCAGGTCCAAGACGTTGACTGTGTCAGATGTAGAGGTGAAGCCGAGGTTTTATTATTCAATGGGGGGAACCAGTCTTTTAATAATTAACGATTCCAAGGTAGTCAGGTGGTCCGGGTTTAGTGTAACCTACTATCGAGAAGTGTTGCTTCGATACACTTATTTTGCATTTGGCGGTATGATTCTTGATATTAGAAAATTCAGGATTACTAAGTCTTTGATCCTGTTCTATATCTGAAACCCATATGGCTACAATATCTCATCTGCAGTATCTTCGAGTAGATCCCACGTAAGTTGCAGGGCATCCTGCGCATTTGAATTTGTATACAACGTTGGATCTCATAAAGTCCTGCAGACGATCTTTGAAATTACAAAGTGAGCCAATTTTGCAAGGATTGTTTGAGATGAGTTTAAGTTTAAGACAAGGAATTTCTAGTTCTATTATTTATGTGAGTCTGAGAGAAAACTTCGAGTTTGTTATATATGGATTCGACGTATACACAGTCTCTTTGGGACATCCATTAGCGGAGGAGGTGGTTTGATATAGCTACCTACTAATTTATTAATTATATTATATACAATGTCTTTGGCATAGGAGTTTTTTTGAAAAAAGGTTATTAAAAATTCCATTTCGTTATAAAAAATGTGCCAGTTGGATGAGTATTTCAAAGCTCTATAGACCAGTGTGTATATGGTATTTATTTTAAAGGTTTTCTGACAAGAACTATAGAAGTTATTAGCTAATCCCGTGAACGTCTTTTTTCGATATACTGCAGTCGTGAATTGACTCTAGTGACACAATTTTTGGAACATATCAACTTACAACTTCCCAACATTAAATTCACAATGGAGATAGAAAATGGAAAACAAATTACTATTTCTAGACATCCTTGTCACTAGAGTCAATATATATATATATATATATATATATATATATATAATATATATATAATAGACATGGTATATATATACATACCAATATATTAAATATATATAATATTTATTATATATAACATATATATATAATATATTATTAATAATATATGGTATATATATACATATAGAATATATATACATAAATATATAGTATATACATAAAATATATATATATAATAATATATATATATGATATATACATACATAGTTTATATATATAGATATAATTTTATATATATACATATATATATATATATATATATATATATTATATGATATAATAATAATATAAAGTATATATTATACATATATATATATATATTAATATATATACATATATATATATATATATAATATCTATAATGCTATATATTTCTTATATATAATATATGTATATATATATATTCTATATATTATATCTATATATATCTATACATATATATAATGCATATAGATATAAATATATATCGGTATATATAAATTCATACATATATATGTAATATCATATAATATATCTATACACACATATATATATATATATATACATAACCTAAATCATTCATGTATACCTGCCTCAGGTGCTATGGCCTAAATTTTTCTTTGAAACTCGCTACTCCAATGTCGGCATATCCGAAACCTTCTGTAATTTAGAGGAAGACGTGCTCCGACAACCAGCTTACTCGGGGCGCGTGCTAAAATCTACAGTCAAATAGCATCTTGGCTCATCAATGAAAATTAAAATAAATACGCTATATTTTATAAAATAATAGTTACGTCTTGTTTAAAATGCACATTTTTTAATTTTTTTACATTTTCATTCTCATAAATAAGTCCTCAATATCCTATCCTAAAATTTCTGTGTCTTTAACTCAAGGCAAAACACCCATTTTCCTCTTCTGTTGTTGTTCTTGTTTGGGAGGGGGGGCAGGAAAGGTCTATGGAAGAGCCTCAAAAGGTCTGAAAAAGGTTCTTCACATTGATTCAAAGATATGTGATGTCAATGTTAATCATTTTGTCGAAGGTGTCGACGGTGGTGTTGGATTCTTCTTCCCGAGCAAAAGTTCAGATGCACCAGGAAGAAGATTCCCAGTTATTGGTTACAGACGATGGGACAGAAAAAGTTATAGACTCTCGGCCCAAGGCCAAGTGCTGGGACCTGTGCTGAAACTTTCATCCACAGCCAGGTGATGGCTATAAGAGATTCACATCGCCCGTACGTCCGATGTCTAGGCCAGTCCCTTAGGCCGCTCCTGATTGGCTGTGGATAACCAAATCACAGGGCTGGAAACTCTCAGTCTCTCAAGAGAGTTCACATAGGCAGGATGTATGCTCCATCTCTCCTGAGGGATACTTTTGAAAGACGCATTCCTCAGGAGAGGTGGAACATAGATCCTGCCTATGTGAACTCTCTTGAGAGACTGAGAGTTTCCAGCCCTGTGACTGGGTTATCCACAGCCAATGAGGAGCGTCGTAAGGGACTGGCCTAGACATCAAATGGACGGGTGATGTGAATCTAATATAGAAGCTGATGGCACTTCCGGCACCACCAATATTATTTTCAATTTCTAATTGATCAGCTTCGATGTTTCTGTTTAAAAAATTCTCAGTCAAATGTCTTTCTTGAATACTTATCTGATGATGAATCAATTCCGAGTCACCTCTGTCCTCTGTTGGTGGCGTTTGGGAACCGATTGGTCTCCGCCTCTGACGAAAAACGTCATCCACTATCCCCTTAGGAGGGGCAGTGCCGTCAGTGCACCTCATTCGGTGCAATGTAGGCATTACTTAAGGTTCTTTGCAGCGTTCCTTCGGCCCCTAGCTGCAACTACTTCCATTCCTTTTACTGTACCTCCGTTCGTATTCTCTTTCTTCCATCTTACTTTGTCCTTCTTCGTGGGTGGAATTTTTTTTTGTAAAACTATAGATTCTGACACAACGTTTAGACCTTGTGGTTCTCTGTGGCTGAGATACGCGGCTGTGCGTGCTCATCTTGTGCGTGTGGCCTCTGACACCAAAGAGTGAAAATTCAATTCTTTGAAAACCGAACAATTTGGGGAAATTCTGTTCATTTCACTCTCTTCATTTCACTCTCAGGAAGACAAACGGGGCCTTCTTTCGCTCACCATCCTCCCTATTGTCATACATCCACCATTTTATGCACCTCATGCGGTACACTGTAGGCATGATTCGTAGTGCAGCTGCAAAAGGCGTTCCTCCTGTTACGCCTTTCTAACCTTTTTAGTGTCAGTTTCCGTCTCAGCTCTTATTATTTTGAGCCTTTGGCCTGAATACATCAGGTCGACAGGGCTCTTTTTTTTTTTTTTTTTTTCTCCTGTGTTTTGAAATTGAGAGCCTCACGTTTCTGCACAAAGCTTTCCTTAATGTTTCACTGATTGTGATTTGCAAGAAACACCTATAGAAAGACCTTTTCATTCAGTCACCACTAGTGTGGCTTTCGACAGTCAAAATGTATAGCTATACTACTTATTGGACCCTATAAAGTGGCCTCAGCTGAATGTGCTGTCACGAGCTGTTAAGTGAATGTATAAGCATATATATATATATAGTGTGTGTGTGTGTGTGTGTGTGTGATTCAAGGGAAGGTGAAATGAATCGTGGAACTTTAAGTCAAGTGTCTGAGTCACCTTCTACGTCAGGATTCCGGAAATCTCAGGTCACTACTGAAAAGGTCGTAGGGGGGAAGGGGGGGGCGCCGAGTCATTTGCGTCATCAAGAGAGCGACGAGGTCGGGATTTTACTTCTGGTGTGTTGTGACTATAAAAGAAATATTGAAAGAAAGTGCGACAGAACCTCGTCGGCAATGCAAGCATGGTCATCTCTCCTACTGGAAGGAAAGGAGAGGCGAGAGAAACACTACACAGTTCTTCATCGGAGCCTCGACGTGATTCCCCAGTGTCGGGAGACACCTCAAGGCAGCAGCCTCCCTCCCGTTCCGTTTATTCGCGTTGATGTCTGTGTCTGTGTGTGAGTGCTGACGAAGTGAGTGCTCCGGTGCCTCTGTGTCCCCGCGATGGATCCCTATATGAATATCAGTGTGGAGACGTCCAGCAGTTGGTTCGGCGACATGGACCTGGAAGCGATAACCGAGATTTACCTGGGTGGCGACATGGGCCATCTTGCAGAGGAACCTCTCATGGATGACAGACACAAGGATGACAGCAGGTGCCTGGACGAGGTAGGTGATCCTAGGGGCCTTCAGGGGTCTCTGTCGTTATAGTGGGCGGTGGTCTCTTTTCCAGAATTCGTGTTTCCTTTATCCCACCTCACGGCGTTGGACTGTGGACCAGCATAGCTACTGAGGAGGTAGCCTCACTTGAGCAGCAGCAGCAGCAGCAGCAGCAGCGCCATTTTAGCGCCAAGACAGTCCAGCTTCAAAAATTTCAGCGCCAAAAGTGTAAAGAGCATCAATCGGGCAGCAATGATGTCATCAACGAAAGAGAAGGGAATCAAAATATTTCATCAGTTAAAATGACACATATTGATTCTGATACGGCGAGGCAATGAGTGCAAGAAAGAGGAAATGGGGGTTTGAAGCTCAATGGAGCTATCCGCTTAAACGATAAAAATGAAAATACATTGATGAAACACACGGGCAAACAGATGAAGAGGTTGAAAATGGCCCAAAATACAAAATTCGGGGAACCTAGTGTCATAAGTTATTCGCAACAGCTTGCAAATACTCGACCTGATTTCTGCCGGCAGGATCCGACACAATTTTTCATGTCTTTCGTCTGCCTCTCTGCTTCAGTCATGACCACCTGTCAGTTTTTCGAAATGTTCGCCACGCCCCTTTTTGGAATCGTTTCAGCGCCTCAGTGCTATTCCGAATCGTTGAATGAGACTTTCGTAGCTTCGTTGGCCGTTCCTCAATGGTCATCGGTTCTCCCTTCTCTTCGGAGCGTTTCCAGGATCGTTTCAAATGCAGGAGGGACTGACTGGCGATCCAGGGGTGATTCTTTCTCGCAATTCTTCTCTCCGGGGTGCACTGTAGGCATTCCTTTTATATTCACTGGTAGACATTAGAGGTGCCTCACACTGAGGGACCCAGGGCAACCCGAACGAGCAGTAAGGTAAGGTCTCTCTCTCTCTCTCTCTCTCTCTCACCCTCTCCTGACAGCTGTTTCAAAGTGCAACTGCTTTGAGGTGTTCCTCCTGTCAAATCTTTCAATTTCCCTCTGAGCGCTGAATGACTTTATAGGTCCCAGTGCTTGGTCCCTGGTGTGGGTGGACGACCATTATAATGTCGCCGTCTGCGAAGGAATCCAGAAGCGGAAGGAACTGGCTCCTCCTCATCCAAGTGCAATGTTAGAGCCTCCACATCGACTGTGAAGGTCGTTTGCTGGGGCAAAAGAAAGGGCCAGGTATCAGCAGTGCCCCAATCAAGGGAAGTCCGGGTGGGCACTAAACGAAGTCATGTGTGTGTGTGTTTGTGTGTTTGTGTGTAAAAGTCACAGTACATTCATATTTTCTTCAGTATTTGAGTAGAGATTATGAAATGGACAGCAATTCCCCGTTCTTTCAGAAAATATACCGGTTTCATTATTAACATCCTTAAGAATATTGTCATTATTATTATTGTTATTATAATTATTTTCGTCTTAAAAATTTTTTATTATTATTTATATAATAGACTTTTTTCCATTTTTATATTTCTCAATTATGTTATTGTTATGTAAATGTTCAATGATATTATTTTATCTTTATTTTTCGTGGTGAAAGGGCACGTGCCCAGGTGCCCTTCCGCACGGGCCCGTACCCCCGGATCCGCTAGTTTTGGCACTGGGCTGTGCACACGGCACCTCCTGCTTGATTTCTTCCCAGCATTCTCACACATGCAGCACGCTGCTTATTCTGCAACAGTGCACGCAGTGTTTTTGGGTGGGTGGTGGTGGGGGGGCGGGCAGGGGGGACACACCATGGAATTCCTTGGCTACGATCTCGTCAACTCGATCAGACACCAGACGATTGAAGTTGTTCGATCAGTGGTTCGCGACCTTTTATCGGCCACGCCCCACCTAATCGCCTCTGAAATCCTGACGCCCAATTGTGCTGATATAGAATTCTTATATTCACGTGGATGAAGCCTAGAAGACCATTAACCAGGTTTAAACCAGGGGGTGTTTTAATTTTGAGGGGGGGTGCCCGATTCGACAATGTTTAAAACAAGTGAATGGGATTTTAGGCTTCCTCCACGCCTGTGTAATTCAGAGTATATATATCACCACAGGGGCATCGGGAACCACTGTTTTCAAAATTCTCGAACTACCCCACCCTGCACCCCTTTGAAAATCAAATTACCCACTGGTGGGGCGTAGTGCCACCCTACTTTGGGAACCACTGTGATGGCCCAACCGGGTCCCCCTCCCCCCGCCCCCTCCGAAAATGCTCATTCTCTCGGGGTTAATCCCTGGATCCTCTCTCCAAAATTGGTCCTCAGACGCTTCGTCTTCTCCGAGGAGTTGTGATTCTTCAGTGGATCTTGCGGTGGCGGATTTGAGTTGGGGGGGGGGGGGGGGGGGGGGGCACCAGGTCTCACGAGCCGGCAGCCCTCTACACCCACCATCCCTAACAACAATGGATATGAACAATAGAACATTGTTTTCTTTCAATAAATCATTATCAGCAGCAAAAATTTGCTAGTTGATTATGATTTAAACAACCACTACAGTGTGTAGTATGTGTGTATATATATATACATATATATATATATATATATATATATATATATATATATATATATATATATATATGAATAACTTGATCACGAAGTATATAAAACGTGATGCTATGTATAAATAAAGGTTTTTGCCACGAAGGAAAAAAATAAAAAAACCAGATAGCCAAGCACTTTCGGTCTAGTTCTACCCTTTACTCAGGCACAACTGATTTTACAGAGGAAAAACATAGTCAAAAGAAGGCTTAATATCCAAACTGGCACTACAAGATTAGCAATAAGGTCGATTTCACTCTACAGAAACGAGGAAACGCCTGAGGGCAGCCACACATTGGAGGATACACGTGCGGTCAACAGACGATTCATCCAGAAAACAATACATTTTGAAAATAAGGAGGCATATACAACTTATTATCATGAAATTTAGAAAAATGTTCCAAAAAAAAATTATTAATGAAAAGACGAAAAAAAAATATAAATATATCGAGCAAGAGAGAGAAGGAGAGAGAATATCGAGCGACAGAGAGAGAGAGAGAGAGAGAGAGAGAGAGAGAGAAATAATAACTATATACATGTGGGACTAGTTTATTAGTAGTTCATTTATTTTAAGGTCCTTCATAAACATTTTACAAATATATGGGTCCAAATGGTACATTCCCGGACTAAGATTTAGGTTGTTTTTATTAGTGATTTGTATAATTGCTGATTCCAGTAAATTTCTTGAAACATAATCATTAGATCTAGCAATTACAGAGGTATCACCCCAATTAATACAATGAGATTTTTCACTCAGATGGATAAACAGTGCATTTGAAGTGTGGGCTGTTCTAACTGAATACATATGTTGCTTAATACGTACACATAAATTTTTACTTGACTGACCAACGTAAAACGATGGGCAATCCTTACAAGGAATTTTGTAAATGATGTTGTTATTTGTTACGGGACTATTCTTAATTAGCATATCTTTAATGGTATTGTTATAAGAGAACGCTACATTAACATTAAACGATTTAAATATTGATTTTATGGTTTCAAATCCACGAAAGTAAGGTAAGCTAAGTACATTTTTAGGCATTTCTTTTTCATTAATAGCAACACTAAAACTTTTTGTGAGCTTTTTGATAACATAAATCAATTAAATGAGGTGGGTAGCAGAGATCGTTTCCTATCTTTTTTATGTATTCTATTTCTTGGTCCAGATATTGTGGACTCGTGATACGCAAAGTGCGTAGGAACATAGAAGAAAAAATTGAAATTTTAATATTAAGATGGTGGCCAGAATAAAAATGTACATATGTTAAATTATTTGTGGGTTTTCTATAAATACTGAATTTACATTGGAAAGATTCTCTATGTATTAATACATCTAGGAAAGGGATGACATTGTTATTTTCAATTTCAACAGTGAATTTTATGGATGGCTCTAAATTATTCAATTTAGACAATTAATCATTTACATCGATACCAACAGGTAGGACGTTTTAACATCATTGAAGAAAATTCGTTATGTTATCAAAAAGCTCACAAAAAGTTTTATAATGTTGCTATTAATGAAAAAGAAATGCCTAAAAATGTACTTAGCTTACCTTACTTTCGTGGATTTGAAACCATAAAATCAATATTTAAATCGTTTAATGTTAATGTAGTGTTCTCTTATAATAATACCATTAAAGATATGCTAATTAAGAATAGTCCCGTAACAAATAACAACATCATTTACAAAATTCCTTGTATCCTTACAAGGAATTTTGCCCATCGTTTTACATTGGTCAGTCAAGTAAAAATTTATGTGTAAGTATTAAGCAACATATGTATTCAGTTAGAACAGCCCACACTTCAAATGCACTGTTTATCCATCTGAGTGAAAAATCTCATTGTATTAATTGGGGTGATACCTCTGTAATTGCTAGATCTAATGATTATGTTTCAAGAAATTTACTGGAATCAGCAATTATACAAATCACTAATAAAAACAACCTAAATCTTAGTCCGGGAATGTACCTTTCGGACCCATATATTTGTAAAATGTTTATGAAGGACCTTAAAATAAATGAACTTCTAATAAACTAGTCCCACATGTATATAGTTATTATTTCTTTCTCTCTCTCTCTCTCTCTCTCTCTCTCTCTTGCTCGATATTCTCTCTCCCTCTCTCTCTTGCTCGATATATTTATATTTAATTTTTCATCTTTTCATTAATAATTTTTTTGGAACATTTTTGTAAATTTCATGATAATAAGTTGTATATGCCTCCTTTTTTCAAAATGTATTGTTTTCTGGATGAATCGTCTGTTGACCGCGTGTGTATCCTCCAAGGTATGGCTGCCCTCAGGCGTTTCCTCGTTTCTGTAGAGTGAAATCGACCTTATTGCTAATCTTGTAGTGTCAGTTTGGATATTAAGCTCACCGTGACTATGTTTTTCCTCTGTAAAATCAGTTGTGCCTGAGTAAAGGGTCGAACTAGACCGAAAGTGCTAGGCTATCTTGCTTTTTCATTTTTTTCCTTTGTGGCAAAAACCTTTATATATATATATTTATATATATATATATATATATATATATATATATATATATATATATCTATATATATATATATAGAATATATATATATATATATAAATATATATGTGTGTGTTTGTGTGTGTGTTTGTGTGTGTGCACATACATATATGTAAGTGTGTGTATTAAGCTACAAATGTCAGTCAATATCCAATTCGCTCTAACTCGGAATTAATATTTATATTCATATATGTTAACCGCAGGGAAATTTTTGTTGTTGATAATAATTTCGTCCTCTCGTGGGTTCGAACCAGCGGACAGAGGAGAAATCAGGACTTCAGTGACGTTCCCAACTGTATATGTGTACATGTTACATCTATATATAATATATATATATATATATATATATATATATGTATGTAGTATGTAGTGTGTGTGTATACATATATATGATCCTGGGTGCCATCCCCGCCAAACCCTTCCGAAAGATTTCGAGATCCGCCAGTGGGAAGGATCTGGGGTTTTCAGGAACCCTGTTAGCTGCACTTTCGCCAGTGATTATGGAAAGTACCCGGTGCTTCACAAGTGTCCTCAGTGAATCATTAACTTTCTTCGGAACTGCTTCTTCTGATGTAGGGAATTCTAGCTCGACGTCCAAGACCGGCTTCGCGCCATCTCCTAAACAACTTGGCATTTGCTTTTGTCTTGCTTTCTTTATCAAACACACGCACGCGCGCACATACACATACAAACACACACACAAACACACACATATATATAAATATATATATGAAGCTGCTAAGGAGGATACTTGGCATTAAATGAGACGATTTTGTTAGGAATGAAGACATCAGGATAAAAGGCAAAGACCAGTCAGTATCAGGCTGAAGAGGGGAAGGCTGAAATGGTTTGGACATGTTGAGAGGATGGATGGGAACAGACAGCCCCGGATAGCACTGAGAGCAGCACAAATAGGAACAAGACCGCTGGGAAGGCCAAGAAGGATCTGAACAGACATAATTGTCAGAGATCTTGAAGATAAAATCCAGAACCTAGAGGAAGCGAGGGAAACGGCTCAGGATAGAGACAGACGGAGTGGAATTTTTTCAGCCTCATGCCACTGGCCAGTGGCGGGAAGATAAAGAAAAGTAAAGTAAGTATATATATATATATATATAGATATATATATATTATATATATAGATATATGTATCTATATATATATATATCTATATATATATTATATATGTATAACAGAATCACGAAAGTTAGGAACGTGATAAATCCATAAAGGACGGTATATGCCACGAGGGAAAATATACAACGGAGTATCCGCGAGAACTTTCGACTTTTGAACGTCGAAAGATCTCGCGGTTACTCCGTTGTTTATTTTCTCTCGGGGCTTATACCTTTATAATATCTATATATATATATATATATATATATTATATATATATATATATATATATATATATATTATATAATATAATTTTTCACTCGTCCTCTCTGGGTTCTGAATGATTTGCTCCATTTTTCACTAAATACAAAATCCAGAAGCGAAATTCTGTCGTTATAAATCTCGGTTTGCAAATGACTGACAGAAAGTCATTCCTTTAACATTTTCAGTCATTAAATAAGTAAAAAAAAAAATGCGCCAAAGTTCCTTGGGCACATTCGAGTTTCCAGTACAGCGTATATAAAATCAAGACCACCGAAAATAGATCTATCTTTCGTTGGTCTCGGCATAATGCTCTATGAGCCGTGGCCCATGAAATTTTAACAACGGCTCGGTGGTGACCTGGCCTACATCGTTGTCAGCCGCACGATTTGGTTAACTTTAACCTTGAATAGAATAAAAACTATTGAGTAGGCTGAAGTACTGCAATTTGGTATGAGATGGGACCATTCGACGCGGCCGATTCGCCGCCGACCATTAGCCTCCGCCAGTTCGCCTCAAAGGACGTTTTGCCGCCGCCTATTCGCAAATAGGACGTTTGTTTTCATTGTTTTGAGTTATGTTGTTTGGTTGTTAAGTGTAATGAATACACTTTTTTTTCAGAAAATATCGTTTTTGTATAGTGTTTAAAAACAAAGAAATCCAAATTTTTTCTTTTCCTAATAAATTTGTTCCAGTCTCCCTCAAGTCTTCAAAAGGAAACAGACATTCTTAGCAGACGTGGAAAAGAGAAGTTTCAACACGATGGCTTTATATACGTTTTTGAGAAATCTCTAAGAGTGATGCTCGGATCAAATTTTGGTGCTGCGAACAAAGGGGGCGATGTAATGGACGGATCCACACCAGGAGTAGCGCTGTGATAATGAAGATAAATGAACACACCCATTCTGCTTCTGCAGCCAGTGTACAAGTTGCCAAAGTGAAAGCAAATTTAAAACGCCATGCAGAAGAATCACAGGAAGTACCTTGTGTTCTTATAAATAAATGTATGTATAGCTGATGTGTTTTCGTCAGTCCAAGCATCTTCACCAACGTTAAGCAGGATGAAGAACATAATTCGACGAGAAAATATCGAAACGCGGACGAAGAATAAAAAAAAATTGTTCTCGAATACAAAGGTGAAAGAGACGCTTTGGAATATCTCAGAGGAATAGCCCATACCTATCAAATGAACTAAAGTTTCTATTTCTATATTTGTTTATTTTTTATATTTTTGTTATGATTTTTTAGTGTAAACCAATAACATTTATTACAATGTTGGAATATCTTGAGGCATTTTTTACTTGTTTCATAAGCCAATAAAATGTTTGTTTGTTTTTTTTACTTTTGTTTGTTTGTTAATTTGCTCCTTGTAGTAGTAAAGATAAAACTGACTAAAAAAATGGAAAGTTGTAGAAGGAAAAAACCAATTCACACTGTATTTATATTTCTGGTGGCGAATAGTCTCTGGTGGCAAATTGTAGTCTCCGGTGGCGAAATGACCCAAGTGGCCAAAAGCTGGTGGCGAACTGGTGGTGGCTAATTGTCGGCGGCGAATCGTCACCAACCCAATTGGTATGTTTGATGACTGGAGGGTGAATAATCAACATAGCAATTTGCAGCCCTCTAGCCTCAGTAGTTTTTAAGATCTCAGGGAGGAGAGAAAAAGTGCGGACGGACAGACAAATAGTCGTCTCAGTAGTTTACTTTTCAGAAAATTAAAACATGAAGTGCTGGTTTGGTGCCGAAATTATACAAACTACTTGATGGCTCTCAACTGCAGTTTTAGACAAAGCGATAATACAGCCTTCCGAACAATGTGGCATCCTCACGTGAGTAAGAATGCATCACTTCCCTAATGATATTCTCCTTATTTCAGTACATTTACATATATTCATTATTTTGTTTCATTATTTCTTACTTCTTAACAAGTGAGATCTCTTCTTTCTGCCTTTCCCTTTGCCTTCTGTTACTTCTTTCTAATGAACACCGTAATATTCTTTGGAAGCTTCTTGGATTTCAAGTCAGCGGCGTTGTTTTATATGGATAGGGTTCTTCACCTTCAATTATAATAAGAACCTCACCTCAGAAAGTTTTTCTCAGAACTGTGGATCTAAGACCTTCTGCAGCCACCCTTCTGAGGAATATAGAAAGCTGGAGAGCCTTTTGGTTGGAATGCCCCATAAGTGGGTAGGGCTGTTAGTGCACCTCATACAGTCCACTGTAAGCATTACTTAAGGTTCTTTGCAGCGTCCCTCCCTTACGCCCCCTAGCTGCAACCCCTTTCATTCCTTTTGCTGTCCCTCCGTTCACATCTTCTTTCTTCCATCTTACTTTCCTCAACCCTCTCCTAGCAATCGATTCGTAGTGAAACTGCTTTGAGGTTTTCCTCCTGTTGCATCTTTCCAACTTTTCTACTCTCGATTTCCTTCTCAGCACTGAATGACCCGATCATATGTCCCAGCGCTTGATAGTCTTTGGCCTCAACTCTATATTCTATTCTTATAGTGGATGGTGAACGGACAGTGTAGGTGTTTGCCTGGTGAAAGCTAGTTTAAATTTCACGTGTTCCCTTTCATTGTCCTTTCCAAGCACTCTGGCGGAAGGACCCAGGGCTCCGTGGAATCACAGGGGCATTACAGTGAGGACGTCGACTGGAGGAACCCGAGGACAGAAGAGGAGGAATCCAGAAACTTACCTGGAGAAGAAACGCAGGATGCAGTAGGTGAGAAAATATTGTTGTTTGTTAATGAATTTCCATCATTTTGGATTGGGAACTTCAAATTTGGCGACTCATTAGGACCCAGATGGGGGAGCAAAGGTTCCATGGCCCCACCCACCCCACTACCAGTTACAACTGGAGGAGCCTATTCTACCCTTCCCCTACTCTGGTTGTGTCATTATCATCTAATCTTGATTAGAGGAAAGCAATTAAAGAATGGGACATTCAGCATCTGACCCTGAATGTGGAGTGCTATCAGTGAATGGGACATTCATCTCTAATCCAGATTAATTGACACTTAACTAATCTTTAAAAAATGGCCTGCTTACGCCTGTTTAGATCAAGCCAATCTTTTAACAGCAGAGTCTTGACCCAAAGTGATGAATGGAATAAGAGGTCTGACATGACTTTCTGGACACTTCCGACCAACTGAGACAGTAAAAATATAATTTCAATCAGAAGTTTTTGCAAATCTGATTAAATTCCTCAGCTGATGCCTATGAAAGACCAACCTGGTGCAAACCAATACTCCTCTGTGGAGGACACGGCTTAGCAGAAGTTTATTTCGCTCTACTGCCAGGGTTGGGAACTTTTCTCTTTCCCTGCCTTTCATGACTATTATATTAGCAGATATTTAAGGATTCTTTGGGCTTAACACTCACCGACAATATTAATAGTCGCTTAACCAAACTACCAAGGCACTCCAGACAACAAACTCCCTACTGAGGATGTCGAGAAATTGGGACTTCGAAAGTTCAAGCGAAGACGCAATGCTTTTCTACCCTGATACTATTCTATTGATTAATTTATTTCTTACTTTCTAATAAGTGATATCTATACTTTCTGTGGCGGGCTTGTTCCATATGGATAGGCCTCATCTTCTGAATAATATATTAATAATAATAATTGAGACTGAAAAGGTGGACTTCTTCATTGTCAGAGAAACTAGACATCAGTTTGGGACGAGAACTATGATTCTGAATAAAAATTAGTGGACAGAAAGCCTTGGATGCCGTGCTTAAAGCACTCGGGTAGTACAACATAATACTCCTTGCACATGACCCACTGTATGCACTACTATGACACTGCAAATGCTGAAAAAGATAGCAAGCAAGACTATAGATCACAGAAAATGTTATTTAGGTTTTGCCTTGGACATCTCGTTAAAACTGAAGCTCTAAAAGAGTTCTGTTAAGAATCTGGCGTTCAATTCTGGTGTTCACATTGTTCCATATAAAATTTGTGCTTGTGCTCAAGTCTACGCTGGGGAGGCTGGGAGAGATTACACAATCAGATTAGCAGAACTGTGTCCACCAACTACTGTCTTGATTTCGACCATCAAATTCCAACTGACAAGGCAAAGGTTATCCGCAGACTCATAACACCAGTGAAAATATTTATAATACCAATGAAAAGGCTCATAACACCAGTGAAAGATCAGTCGAGGCAACACTCGTCAGACATTTTGTAATTTTTCATTGAAACAAAGCTTTCACCTCTGAAGACACTTTCACAAACTGCTTGATATGCCTGACAGCCAATCTGCAATTAAATATTTTAGAGGAAGCTCCACCTCCGGCCAGTAGATGACCTAGTTACTTATAAAAAAAAAAAACAAGGAAATGCATTCAAGAAACTATGATACTCTAGAAAAAAACCCAGACTGACAGTTTCTATTTCTTTCTAAATTTTGTAATTATTGTTTAGTACAGCTGAAGAGGACCTTAGTGAAGGTCAGAAGCTCTTGTTTCATATTCAGTCGCAAATTTGGGTTCTTGCAGTGACTTTTTTTAACCATTCAAGACAAACAGGAAGATTGTGTTTCTATTACTGGATGACCCAAAATCTTTCCTTTGCAGGGTTGTCTCGCCTTCAGGAGTCCTGCAGTGCGTACCCATCAGATGCTGACCCTCTAGGCAGAGCAGGACAGTCTGCAGCATATGAAGAAGAGGGGGCAAGTGGGTATGATGCCCAAAGATATGAGAGCTCTCATCATACGGACCCTGGGAGGAGTTGGGATGAACCCACCACCAGCAGCAGTGGAAGCAGAAGGACTACAGACAGGAGTGACACAATGCCAAGGAACGTCCTAGAGAATATTCTGGATTCCTTGGGGACTATGACATTAGGCGACCCACCTCAGGAACCAGTCATTTGTAAGCAACTCACTAACCTACAAGTAACAAAAGCAATATGAACAATAATGAACCAAAGTCTTGAATCATAATGAAATTTTTACCAGACAAGTACTGTGTCAACAGCCTCCGAATAGCTTCAATCTCCAGTTTTACCTGCGTAGACACACTTCCCCCTCCTTGCAACCATTCTCTGATTCAAATTCACGGCTTTTGCAACCTTCTTCTGTCAACTTTGTATCACATAATTTCTTGATTATTCATGAAAGTTGGCACCTGGGAGCTGATACGTCACCCAATGGGGGCCTCCGTTCTCTGAACCACCTGGTCAAAATGGCTCTAACTTTTTCATTCCTTGATAATTATTTTCATAAAATTTTGCACTTGGGAACTGAAGTCCCACCTAGTGGGGACTCCGCTCTCTAAACCACCTGGTCAAAATGACTCTTACCTTTTCACAGCTGGGGCACCTGTTGGGTCCAGTGCACCGACCCCTCACTCAGGGACTGTTCATATCCCATTGAACGACGTTCTGCCAAAAGTGCCTGCTTCTCGCAAGAGACGTGAGTAAATAATGTTTTATTGAAAGGAATGAAGACCAAGACTATCCCTTGGAAGTGGGCTTGAAGCCTAGGAAGCCTGGGAAACTGAAGCAATATATTTTGGAGTATATTATTAGAGTTCAATTTTTTATTATTTGTAATTTTAAGAATGTCAACTGAAAATCTGATCTTGGAAGCTCTCTGTCTTTGCATGTCAGCTTTTGCACGAATTTGGTCTTTTGAATGTACCCATTTTCAAGTGGATAATAAAAGTTTTATGAAATTCAAGGAGACAAGATTAACTCAAGGATTCCAGACCAACAATGTCACTCATCCCAAGACTGAATCTCTCCTCACAGTTCGTGGATACAGAAACTGGGAGTTCTTGATGCGTCTTCTGGTGGACCCCAGGACCAACCCGGCCCTCATCGAGTGGGAGGACGAAGTGCAGGGCACATTCAGACTCAAACGTCCAGCTCTCATTGCTCAGATGTGGGCATCGAGGAGGACGAGCTCCTCTGATGTATCCTACAACAACTTCGCCAGAGGACTGAGGTATACTTGGGTCTTCACTCTCTTGGAGGTTTCAGGGTTTAGGAATAGAATATAGAATTTAGGCCAAAGGCCAAGCTCTGGGACCTTTGAGGTCACTCAGTGCCGGAACTGAAATTTGCAGTTAGAAGATTTGAAAGGTAGAAAAGGAGGAAAACCTTGCAATTGCACTATGCAACAATTGTTAGGAGAGGTTGGAAAGTAAGATGGAAGAAAGAGATTATAAATGGAGGTACAGTAAAAGGAATGAAAGAGGTTGCAGCTAGGGGCCGTAGGGACGTTACAAAGAACTTTAAGTAGCACTTAGTATTCAGGGTATAAGGGTTGCTTGTGAGCCTCAGAGTCAAGGGGAGTCAGAACCTGAAGATTAGACGAACTAACTCACACTATAATCAGTGCCCAGTCAAGTCGCTTTCCACCCAAGTTAGACTTGGGGGAAATGGGGCAATGGCAACTGATGTTTCGGCAGGGATGGGGACAGAGGCAGCAGGTAGGATTAAAGACGATACAATCTAGTGGGTCTTAAGTTTAGTTTGTTATGGTTGGTTTTTTACGTTTGCCATTTGGAACCACAAGTGAGGGGTTATTCAGCAACGGGACCAACGGCTTTACGTGACTTCCGAACCACGTCGAGAGTCTAGTGGGTCTAAGGATTGCTCCCGGACTACTATGCAGTGTGAAACATCTCCACCCATCCACCAAGCAGTCACTGGGTACCAGCATTTGCTGGGAGTCAAGATGATAGCATAAGGCTAGCAACCTCATCCTTACTAAAGACTTGCTGATGTCTGAAGACTGTATCTTTCAGGCACAACCCTTCTGTAAGGGAAACTTGTGTGTGTGTGTATATATATATATATATATATATATATATATATATATATATATATATATATATATATACATAATACACACACACACACACACACATATATATATATATATATATATATATATATATATATATATATATATATATATATATATATATATATATATATATATATATATATATATATATATATATATATATATATATATATATAATATATATATACATATATATATTATACATATATATTTTTCAAATGTGAGGAATCTCTTATTGATTTATTAATAATTCTGTTTTTATTTATGATATAGATTACAATTTCCTGTAAGGAAAACAGGGTCATTACCTTTTCAGTAAGAGTTCACAAACTCGTTGCAGTTTTTATAGTTCACACACTACATTTTTATCTATTTAGTAACTTGTTAATTGTTCTTGTTTGATAAGTGAAATCTCTTCTTTCCGTATTTCCCTTGACCTCCTCTTGCCTCTTCCTGATAATAAAATCTATAAACTTTGGAGGCTTGAATTTCAAGCCAATGGTTCCTGTGGTGGGCTTGTTACATAAGAATAAGGTCCATCTTCTGAATAACAATAATAATGATAATAATAATAATTTATTTATTAAACTGTTCAGTTTTCTTTCTTTCATACTAACTGGTCTCTTCTTACTGTATTTCCAGTTACCTTCAGTTACTTCCTCCTAATGTACACCACGGTATTCTCTGAAAGCTGCTTAGACTTCAAGTCAGTGGCTTGTTCTCTTTGAATAGGGTTCTTCATCTTCTGAATAACAACAATGATAAACCTGAAAGAGCCAGCAAGTACAGCAACCTTGCAGCTGTCTTTCCTGAAGTCACATCGAGCACTCTCATGAACTTCTCTTCTCGTTCCAGATACAATTACAGAAAGGGAATCCTGATTTCATTCCCAGAGCGACACCTGGTGTACAGGTGCGGACCGAAGGCCCTGGAATTCCTTGAGGAACTCCGGCGCACCTTCTCTTGAGACTGGGGCCAGTTCTGCTCCGGTCGAACCGTCAGTCGAACATTTTAGTAATGCTTCTCATCTAATTGTTAGAAATGGCTTCAGTTTCGCTTCAAAATAATGAATGGACCACTGCCCAATACTTTAGACTTTCCTGGGGAAAGTCTATAGTAGATATTTGTGCGTGCACTCGTTGCATAAATATTTCTATATAATATATTATATTATATATATATATGTATAATTATATAAATATATATATATATAATATTATATATAATATATATGTGTGTCAGGAAATCTCCAAGAAACCAACAGCAGAGGAAGCCCCAACACAAACCATCATGACAAGGGTCATAGTTTATTATAAAAGATACGTTTTATGCTGACATCAGCACATCCTCAGTCTGCAAATACAAGTAATAATACTATAAGCGAAGTACTAAATACATCAGTCATTAAAATCAAGTTACACATGAAAATTAAAACTATGCACAAAATTTAAAGTAAAAAGGGGAAGGATGACAAAAATTAAACAACCTATTCGAGAGCAGAGAAGGAAGGAATGACAGCGAAGCGGCCACAAACGCCACAAGAAACTCTGGTCAGGGAGAGAGAGAGAGAGAGAGAGAGAGGCAGGAGAGGTATTT
The DNA here is from genome assembly GCF_015104395.2 of Macrobrachium nipponense. Taxonomy (NCBI): domain Eukaryota; kingdom Metazoa; phylum Arthropoda; class Malacostraca; order Decapoda; family Palaemonidae; genus Macrobrachium; species Macrobrachium nipponense. Next base: position 42,374,029 of record NC_087214.1, on the reverse strand, counting down.
GCATTAAAATCGATTGTTGGGATGGATATTATTTGCATAATATCCAAAAAGCGTTTACATTGCCATTGGTGCCTGAAAAGGACAAAAGTGTCATCTCTTATAGTAAGCCGGTTGAGAATTGGAGGGGGAGTCTTTCAAGAAACCATTTCCCAGATGTCCCATAAAAAACATCTGCAAAAATGGGGCCAAAAAGGGAACCCATGGCTACTCCTTCTACCTGCTGCAGCAAGAGTTCACCATTAGAGATAAATTGGAGTCTCGCACTGCAAACCCAATAAACGTTTGAAAATCAATCCTACTGAAACCGCAGAAAAAAATCGTTATCCTGAAAAACCTCATCCAAGATTATCGTATCAGTAGTTTCTGACACTGGCGCTATCTCTGTAAGTAAGGATTCGGCATCAAAGCTGCTGCTCATCACCAAATCACCATCATAGGAAATAATGTCACGTAGGAATTCCAAACCATTTCTCATAGTATATTGTGACAGAGAGAAATCGGTTAGAATTTTACCCAAAATGTAGATATATTATATGAAGGGCAGTTGTATGCCGCCATACTTGGTCTTAAAGGGATGCCTGTCTTACTTATGTAATTTGGGGAGCACATAGAGCACTCCAAAAGAGGAGTTCCTCGCTGGACGAGTTGTTTTCGCGCTCGAGTGCCAATCCGGTGGTCCGAAGTTCGAATCCCGGCTCGGCCAACGCGAAATCAGAGGAATTAATTTCTGGTGAAAGAAATTCATTTCTCGAATAAGTGTGGTTCGGATCCCACAATAAGCTGTAGGTCCCGTTGCTAGGTGACCAATTGGTTCCTAGCCACGTAGAAATATTTAATCCTTCGGGCTAGCCCTAGGAGAGCTGTTAATCAGCTCAGTGGTCTGGTAAAACTAAGATATACTTTTAACTCCAAAAGAGGACCGTGTAACAAATATAGGTCCCGAAAAGTCCCATCGGAAATAATACCTTCTTCTTTTAACTTCCTAAGGAACTGGTTGATCTTATCTTCCTTTTCATATAAATGCTCATAAAGTTAGGTTCACCAATTAGTCTGAATTTAGTTTCAACCGATGATATAGTATTCAGTTTTTTCAATGTGATTCTTTTTGTTATGGATGACCATCCACTCTTTTACCTTTATTGGGTTTGCAAACCACAATATTTTCATTCTTACCTAAGTTTTTTAGAATTTCAGAGTCTTCTCTCCCAAAGTAGGGAGCCCACTTAACCTTCAATTTTCTATAGTTACCATGTAACAGAACAGACAGTGCTCTATGGGCTCCCAGAAATACATAAGTAAGACAGGCATCACTTTGAGACCAAGTATGGCAGCATACAACTGCCCTTCATATAATATATCTACATTTTGGGTAAAAATTCTGACTGATTTCCCTCGCTCACAATATTTCACAGGATGGTGATTTGGTGATGAGCAGCAGCTTTGATGCCGAGTCCTTATTAACAGAGATAGCGCCAGTGTCAGAAACTACCGATACGATAATCTTGGATGAGGTTTTTCAGGATAGCGATTTTTTTCTGCCGTTTCAGTAGGATTGGTTTTCAAACGTTTATTGGGTTTGCAGTGCGAGACTCCAATTTATCTCTAATGGTGAACTCTTTCTGCAGCAGGTAGAAGGAGTAGCCATGGGTTCCCTTTTTGGCCCCATTTTTGCAGATGTTTTTATGGGACATCTGGGAAATGGTTTCTTGAAAGACTCCCCCTCCAATTCTCAACCGGCTTACTATAAGAGATGACACTTTTGTCCTTTTCAGGCACCAATGGCAATGTAAATGGTTTTTGGATATTATGAAAATAATATCCATCCCAACATTTGTTTGTAAAGCAAATATCTCTGCTGCCTCTCTCTCTCTCTCTCTCTCTGGCCAGAGTTTCTTGTGGCGTTTGTGGCCACTTCGCTGTTCATTCCTTCCTTTCTTTGCTCCCGAATAGGTTGTTTAATTTTTTTCATCCTTCCCCTTTTTACTTGAGATTTTGTGCATAGTTTTAATTTTTATGTGTAACTTAATTTTAATGAACGGCATATTTAATACTTTGCATATAGTATTATTACTTGTATTTGCAGACTGAGGATGTGCTGACGTTAGCATGAAACGTATCTTTTATAATAAACTATGACCCTTTTGTTGGTTTTCTGTTGGGGCTTCCTGTGCTGTTTGTTTTATGTGTATGTATGTTATATTAATATTAAAATATATATTAAAATATATATATAAGTATATATATCTATAATATGTATATATGATTATGGTAATGCAGATTCATTTCCCACTAACGGACATCATAATTTCTTTGTATATATCTTGCCCTCGGCTCTCAAGCTTTTGTAGTGACAAGCGTATCCAAGCAAGCGCGAACTCGAGAAGTTAAGGGGTAATGGAGGTACTGAAATTACATATATGTATATATATATATATATATATATATATATATCTATATATATATATATATATATATATATATATATATATATATTATATATATATATGATATATAGAATGTAACTTTATTTAGCTGTTAATACCAATGTAATTTGCAATATGTATTGATGCAATAAAAAGGTCTTTTGTCCAAGTTCTTTATAGAAAAATTGTGTATATTTTTTTCTTTCATTTAACCCTTGAACATCTGAATCAAGAAGTCTATTTAGGAACGGCTGATATCCAGATATCCACAATGAAAGACAGAGAGAGAGAGGTGGGGGTGGGGGTCAAGTCTATATAAAAAAGACTGTTGGTGAGTGTGGCTTCACACATTATATATAGCTAGTAGGGGATGGGGGATGGTTGGAGAAAGTGATCCCCCTCTACCCACACAGATAAGTGCCCCTGGGAGCAGGTGTAGGGGTGGGGGGTGTTTGCCTCTCTGCGACTGCAACACTGCGGCGAAGTGTTTGTGTAGTTAGGCAAGGGAACCTTAATGGACTCTGACGGAAGACGAGTGGCCCCCAATCCTGTGTGTTGCACCAGCCTCGGAATTTTTGGCCATTAGGTTAGGTTAGGTTAGGTTAGGCTAGGTTAGTTCACAGCTGCAATCTATAAATGATTTGGGTGTGGGAAACATAATGAGATTATTCTCGAGAAGAATTTATGGTTAGTTTTTAAGATATGGCATCCTGCTTTTTCAGGGAAGGTTCCGGTAATCGGCAACAGTTCGGGAATATGCGGCCTGTGGAGCCTTTAAATGGGCAGGCGGTGCTTAGAATCTTACAGTCTCCTAATTCTTTTATTCAGGCTAAGATTACTATAAAAACTGGCAACTGGAAGGTGGGAACGCTAAATCAGGAGAGCAAAATCGAAGGGTCAGTGGCAGTTTTTCAAAGTTATGACTGAGACGGGTGCTGTGACTGAGACAGTGTGACAGCAATCTATAAATTGCATTTGGAGAATAATATTTGATGTTCGTTGATGTCTGACCAGTGGGGTGGAAAGCATTATCAGGGAGTAGGATCGCCGCTGTTGGGGTGCAAGGCGAGGGAAGGCCCTGTGTGAATGGGCTCCAATGGACGAGCAATTGTTGTACCCACGGTTCAGTGTAAATGATGGTGACAGCAGCAGTTTGGTTGTGTGTTATGCACCCACTAATGATGCACCTGATGAAAGGAAAGACGCATCTCATACTAAGCTGCAGGAAGGAATACGAGGAGGCATTAGACGTGATGCTTTGATTAGTGAGGGAGACTTCAGTGCAATGATGGGCTTCCTAAAATGAAGGATTTGAGTCTTGTAGGGGTAAGATGGGTGTCAGTGTAGGATGAGAGAGAATGGACCAAGGTTTGGGAGTTTCTGTCTAGCAAATGACTAGTCATTGGGAACACACATTTTCAACACCACATTAAACGTGAGACGACACTGGAGTTTTCTGTACTTTTTTAACCACGGTCCGGTGGTGGCCTGTCCTATAGCATTGCCAGATGCACAATTATGGTTAACTTTAACCTTTTAACCTTAAGTGAAATAAAAACTACTGAGGTTAGAGGGCTGCAACTTGTAATGTTTGATAATTTGAGGATGAAGGTTCAACCAGTTCACAGCTCTCTAGCCTCAGTAGTTTTTAAGATAGGATGACGGACAGAAAAAGTGCAGGCAGGAAATAGTCGATGATGGATTTGCAATAGGAGACTCAAACTGAGTCTCCTATGGCGTGAGTTCATCGAGGCCCTATGCATCCCCGTGGGTGACACAGGAAACGATTGATCGATTGACTGATTTTTTTTCAGTCAACCCTTTAACAAGGCTACTCAGGTCCAGCTGGGAAAAGACGTGGAGGTCTGAGGAACCTTTGGGGGACATAATCAGAAAGAGAGGTGAGGCAAAATTAAGGAGTTTGGTGCATTTTGTTATTGATGAAGATTGAGTATGAGGAAGAACTAAGTACTTGAGTTTCGATTCAGAAGTTATAAGACTAAGTAAGAGAGATAAAAGATATGTTCATGAAAAGGTTGCGGTAACTGAAAAATAAATGAATGGGAATGATGGTCAGAGTCAAAGGATAGCATGTGAAGCAATTGGAGAGCTGAGTGGTAGTGCTGGTAAGTGCAAGGATATACCAGTCAGGGGAAGGTAATTTATAGAACAAAAATGTTGAAATCAGAAATAGATGGAAAGTGCCCTTTGAGACAGTTGTTAATAAACCAGTCCCGCCAGAAGAGGATATAACACCTGCTCAGGCAGATTTAAATCTTGATGAAGGTGAGATCAGGCTGGGAGAAGTAGTTAATGCAATGAAACAGTTAGAAAATTATAAGGCACCAGGAGGGGATGGTTTATTCCCAGAAATGTTTAAAGTGGAGGAGGATATATTGGTATTTGTCTTGGAGATAATCCCATCAGGCTGGACTGGAATCATTTGGATTCCAAAGAAAGGAGATGTGAGTAGGTGTGGCATTTGTAACTGGAGGGGAATCACTTTGACACCTGCAGCCTTGAGATTTTTCAGTTGAGTATTGTTGAACAAGTTAGAGCCAGTGGTTGATGGTACTCTGAGGGATGAACAGGCTGGTTTTAGAAAGGGGTGGGGATGCAGTGATCAGATCTTCATAGTTGGAAATTTAATGCGGTAAGCTCATGAAATGAGAACTCCATGAAGTCTTTGTTTTGTTGATTTCGAAAAGGTCTTTGGTAGTATTTCGAGGTGGACTATTGGGAAAATCGTGAGGCATTATGGAACACCAGAAAAGTTTGTGAGGGTTATAATGGACATGCATGAAGGCACATCTTGTAAAGTGATGGTTGATGGGTGTTTGAGTGATCCATTTGAAGTTGTTAAGTCTGGTGTGATTCAGGGAGACATTCCATCTCCTCTGTTGTTTGTATTGGTCGTAGATGACGTTATGAGAAAGGTCAACAGAGAAACGGATGCATGTACACAGGGGCGTTCCTAGACATTTTGGGAGGCGTGGGGGGTAGGGGGGGGGCACAGTCCCATTTGGGGCCCCTCTTATGGGGTGGTGAGCGAAGCGAGCCAAAGTAACTGGGGGAAATTTAATATGAGCAATTGAAGGATCATTTTAAAGGCACTTGTAAATCCAAATTTACACCAGATTTAGTTTGTCCTGCCATAGCAGCAATGGTTAAATTTCGCATTTTGGGCCCTCCCCCCTCACTTTGGGGCCTGGGGGACGATTTCAAATAGCCACCGCCCCCCCTCAGCCCTCAGGAAGGCTACTGCATGTACACTGTGCACTGTGGGCCAGCAGGTGGACAAAATTAAATTTTTGACTTTTCCAAATTATCATGAGGGTCATGAAAATCAAAAATACATACATTAGTGACAAAGAAAAACTTAAGAAATAAGTGGAGAAGTGTTTACAGAACCAGAAAGTTATTTCTAAATAAGTAGAAGGTTGGCTTGAAGCTAAAGTGTATCAAAACACAGAAAATGAAACTCCTAAGAAATTTCGAGGACGACCTACAACAGAGAGTTTTCAGGGCTTATCCGAGAAAACAAAACGAAGGAAAACTGCAGCGCTTGTTAACATATCTCCTCATAGGCTCACATATGCTACATCAAGAGTTCTAAGAAAGAAGGGACAATCAAGAATGGCTAAATCTTTAGCCAAAATTTCTACTGAAAACCAATGTACTTCATCAGAAAATATCAGTGTTCTTTTCTGCAAATGGAGCTCTGGCACTGATCTTAGACTGTGGCCTTTCAAAAAGAAGCTATCAAAATTTGAGGAATAAAACACTTGAGAAGAAATCAGAAGTTTTTCCTTCTTACAACAATGTTCGTTCTGCCGAAGAAGAGTGCTTACCTTCGCCTGAAAATTGGTTAGTAACTAATTATTCTGCAGAAGTGACCTTACAAGATTTATTAGACCACGCAACAAGGAGAATATTTGAAGTAGTATCTTTGAATGAAACAGATTTAGAAATAAAACCGTTTAAGTTAATTTGTAAAGTTGGATTTGATGGTACAACTGGTCGGTGTTTACAAGCTGATTCGAAGTGATAACCAAGAACGAGATGTCATTTTCGAGTCCTGTTTATTTGTTACTTGTATGGTACCTTTACAGCTGAGTGGAAAGACAGAAGCCAATGAGATAATTATCTTATGGAAAAATAATAAGCCCTCATCACCATTTTTTGTATACCTATAAGGTTCAAATTCATGAAGGAAACTTCACAGGTTTTAGTGGAAGAAGAGCAATACTTGAAAAATGCTATCCATATACTTAGACCAACTCAAGTTAAAAACGATGTTAGCGTCATTCATGATGTGAGCATTACAATGATAGATGGAAAAGTGGCATCTTCTTTATCCCTTGTCACCAACTCAATGCAATGCTGTTCTTTGTGTGGGGCATCACCTAAGCTAATGAATGACATAGAGAAAGTTTCAAAGGGACCCCTGTGAAATGATGGCATCATGTATGGACTATCAACATTACATGCTTGGATAAGATCTATGGAATGTTGCTTACACTTGTCATACAAGTTGCCAATAAAGAAATGGCAGGCAAGAACAAAAGAGGAAAAAGCATAGGTTCATCAGCACAAATCGGAAATATAAAAAGCTTTTCGTGATAGGACAGGATTAGTGATTGATATGCCAAAACAGTTAGACTTTGGGACATCAAATGATGGAAATACAGCTAGAAGATTTTTTCAGCTTGCTGAAACATCAAGTGAAATTCTTGGAATTAAGATAGAATTGCTGAAGAATTTGCACATCATCTTGTGTACTTTATCATCTGGGTTTGATATAAATGTCACAGCATTCAAATCCTTCTGCATCAATACCGCTAAAATTTACGTGGAAGAGTACAATTAGTATTATATACCTCAGAGTTTGCATAGAATTCTTATTCATGGAAGTTCAGTGCTTGAACAGTTTAATCTGCCAATTGGACTTTACTCCAAAGAGGCCCAAGAAGCCAAAAACAAAGACTTTAAGAAGTTCAGAGAATCATTTTGCCGGAAAATATCCCGAAAAAAAACTAATGAGGACTTAATCCGCCGGTTATTCTGCTCATCCGATCCCCTAATAACATCAATGAGAAATCAGACAAAAGACACATCTAAGAAAGATCTGCCAGATGAAGCTCGACTGCTCCTCATTACATATTCTGAAATATCAAGTGAAGGACCATAAACATAATGAGACTTGTACCTTAATTGAAGATCATTTACGCGCTTCTCTTATATAGGCTAAATGGCTTCTCCTTTTAGCATTTATTCTTGAATTCCTTATCATCTTCAAATCATTTATTTTACTTGCTTTTACCTTATTTCAATGATGTCATCTCTTGAAAGGAAGCTTTTTTTTTTGTATTTTTATGTTTTTTATTGGCTATTGCACAAAATGTATTACAATTAAGATATTATTGCTTTAGTTTCCATGAGTTCACTTATTTCCCAAGAAAATAAGATTTACAGAATTACCAAATTACAGAATATATGTGCTCAAAATTACCGATTTGTACTGATTTGATATTTTTTTTCCCTTTTATAATGGTTTAGAATAATGTTAATCCCAAATAAAGCTAGTTTTTGGCACTGAAAGTATTTTTGTCCCTTTAAGTCCCATTCTGGCCCACTGTGAGCTTTGGGGAGAAAATGTGAAGCTGCTTGACTTAGATTATGCTGATGACACAGCTTTCATCTGCGAGGGACCAGAAAAGATGCAGAGAACGCTGGATTGCCTCGTGAGTGAAGGTCGAAAGGTTGGTTTGGTTCTTGATAGTGGAAAAACTGAAATCGTGAATATGATGAACATTGAAAGTGCGCAGGATTGTCTGATTGAAGAAGTGGTTGTAGAGCAAGTGGATAAGTTTACGTATTTAGGTACTTAAATAAGGATGGTTCTCTGAGCACAGAATTTAAAGTAAAAAAAAAAAATGCTCATTAGGCCTTGCGAGTGCTTAAAAATATCTGGAATCATAGCCATTTTCCTGCTCATACAAAAATCAGAATCTATGAGGTACTGGTTGGGAGTATTTCTATTTATGGCCATGAGTCATGGTGCAGTAGGTAAATACAGCACTACAGTGACGTCGAAGAATGAATTCTTAGCGTTTGAAAGTAAGGTCGCTGAGTATGTGGGTTGTGGGGGGGAGGGGCAGAGGTCGGCCAAAGGAGAGGTTGTTGAAGACGATGACGTAGGAAGCAGGAGATAAACACGTATATGTTGGGAACTCTTGAGGAGGTAACCCAGGCCAGAATGTAGTGGGGTGAGTTCACCGAGGACCTACGCATACCCCCTACTCCGGCCCCCGCCCCCGCATCTATCTTGAGCGAGAGAGAAGGGCCGAGAATAACGTACATGAACGTTTGGGAGTTGGACCCAGACGTAGAATTTCCCGCCCTCTGGGTAAAAGAGTGACGATGTAACCTTTTTAGGAGGGAGAGGAAAGTGGGGTGGGCGCTCTTTCCGAGATATAGGAATGATGACGTTCTTAGCGGATTATGAGAGCGAGAGAGAGAGAGAGAGAGAGAAAGTCCTTCTAAAGAATTATAGTAGTAATACAAAAAAAAACGTTCATCGTAGAGGACAGATGATATGACGTCAACGGAAGACGGACTGGCCAAAAAACAGCCATCTCACAGAGCAACAAAGAGCGAAAGACAAAGTTGTTATCGGAGAGAAGAACAACGCATGTGAATGCGTTGTTCTTCTTTGACAAAAACAGCAAAATAGTAAGAAACAAAGTTCTAACTAGCAGAAAAAACAGCAGTTTATAACTAAAGCATAAGACAGACTGACAATCAAAAAAGAGAAAAAAAAAACATAAACTAGCACGAGAGTGGTTACTCATCATAACGCAACCATAAGCTCGTTTTCCTAGTGTCAGGTCACATTGGAGAGTGACCTTCAACACCGACCCAGCGGCGACCTCCCCCGAAGAACATTTAATGTCATTGTTGACGTCTGACGTCATTCAAAGGCTCCCGAGAGACGCCCCACGATCTGAAGCAGGTGTTGCGCAGCAGCGAGTAACAGATGCGCTGAAGTTTCCTCGGCGCCGTCGAGGTTTCTGCGCATCGCAATAATTAAGGTCGGCTAAAATAGACCCATCTATCTCTCTATCTCTCTGTGGTCTCGGCATAATGCTGTGCGAGTCGTGTCCCACGATGGTGGGCTGGCCTGTACCTTGTCTGTTTGTTTGTTAGTACGGTGTTTTGACGTTGCACGGAACCAGTGGTTATTCAGCAACGGGACCAACGGCTTGACGTGGCTTCCGAACCACGTCGAGAGAGTATTTCTGTCACCAGAAATACACATCTCTAACACCTTAATGGAATGCCCGAGAATCGAACTCGCGGCTACCGAGGTGGCAAGCCAAGACCATACCGATCACGCCACTGAGGCGCTCTGGCCTCAGCAGCCTTGCCAGACGCGCTATTCAAACAGCATAGAACTACTGTCAGAAGGACTGGTTTTGTATCTTTACAGATAATCCAGCTACGGGCTGCTCCAGGAGCAAGAGCCCCAGCCAGCCAGCACAAGGCGGCCTTAGTCTTCAACAACAACTGGAGGGCTGTAATTTGGTATGTTTGATGATCGGGCTCGGATGGTCCTTCTAAGAAGTCTCGGGAGTTTAGAAGGTCTGACGGAGGACTGTTGTTGTTTGAGATTAAGCTGGCCTTATGCCAGCACGGGCTCTTGCTCCTAGAGCAGCACCCCGTAGGAGGCAGTTTTGTCAGTTTCCAATTTGAGCAAATTTCTTAACCCGGTAAAAATGTTTTTGATCTCATTCTTTTTCATTGTTAGTTTCAGTTTAACAAGTTCATTTGCTCAGTAAAAAGGGTTAGTTTTGTTAACCCTCTGATGTTTTCAAATGATTTGAAAGATCATTTTAAAAAATTATATAAAAACAATTTTTTTTCAGGAGAAAATTCATAAAACTGAACATTTCAACTGAGCGAATGAAATGGTGAAAATGAAACTAACAATGAAAAAAAAAGGCGGCAGGTCAAAAATGATTCTGACCGGGTTAAGAAAATTGTTAAATTTGAAACTAACAAGAAATCATTTAGATTGAAGCAATTGATAAACAATAAACAAAACTTTCTCTCTTCGACCCTAAATATCCCAGAAGGAATAAATAATCTAGTGTGGTCTTTCCATGTTCATTTTGGGATTACTTTTAATGTCAAAAAATGACGCATGAACTGGAAATCAATCCTCACATGTATACATACGTAAAGCAGGGACATATTGGAGGGAAAACACGTAGACATCTGTAACCATCCCAGCGAGTAGCAAAGGAGGAAAACTTGAACACATCCTGGATAAGAGGGAAGGTTTGGAAATAGTATAGTCAAGGAAAATGAGCCGGATGTTACATTTTCACTGTTGGATTTTTCATCGTTGCTCTTTGAGCCTGCAGGTGTGCTCTCGTTTCCTGAAAGGTCGACTCTAAGGCGATGTTGAAATGTGTTATATATATATATATATATATATATATATATATATAGATATATATATATATATATATATATATATATATATATATATAAATGTGTGTGTCTGTGTGCTTGAAGAAATTCTGCACTTGCTAAATAATTTTCTCCTTATATTAACAATACACACACACACACACACACACACACACACACACACACACACACACACACACACATATATATATATATATATATATATAGATATATATATATATATATCCTTTTTTTCAAATAAAAGTACTCGCACTTCACGCTACTTGCTTCATACTTTAAAATGCACCACACAATCCTGCATTATTTTGATTAATAATGGCGTTTTCTTATTCCCATAGTCGTCATTTTCCTAAATCCGAATTCGACCTCTCCCTCCCTCTATGTCCCAAGGGCAGCTTAGCTCTGACGTCAATCCATTAAGAGAGTAACTTACAACGTAACTCAAAATCTGTGCCACGTTTAAGAACAAGAGAAGTGTTGACGTTGTTACCCAGTGTAAAATTTTTGCCAGTGCCACTTCCCACCCTTGGCCTGCCCAAAACGACGAGAAGGTGCTGGAAATACTTTAGCAGGACGCATCGTTCGAAGACGAAGGAAAATCTCTGCAGAGAGAGCCCAGTGTATCAGCGATTTTACTTTGCTCACCAGAATTTAATTAGGATGATCAAAGTGACGACTTCAAAGACCAGAAAGCTGAAGAACAAACAACGGAAGATGCCACAGAAGAAGAATAAGGGTTGCGATATGTTGTCGGTTTCTGCATGTTTCCACAACTGGAACACTTAGGAGCTGAAGTAACAAAGGGAGACGACACATAGACAGGTGCCATAAACTTTGGAGAGGGCAAACTATTGAAACCTAGTGTTCTTGATCATTTGAAGTGTATGGATAAGATGTTTGATTCTCACCCTGGGGGTGGGGGGGGGGATGCTTTAACAGCAGTACAAGGAAATTAGTGGCTCTCATTAGCAGTCACATCCAATTAAGTCCGGAAGTCATCAAATATTTTGTTCGTTGCTGGACATTCTTTAGAATTCGAGATTTGAACAGACACAGTAGTTGTTCCAGAAGAGTGGTGAATAAGATGAAAAAGTTACCGACATAACTAGAAATATGATGTTAAAATATTTGCGAAATGTGATTTTATGGAAATATGTTAAATGTGTATAATTCTAAAAATATATTTACATTGTTGTGTATAATGTTCTTTAGAACACCCTCATGATTATTTAATATAGTGGAATAGTTTTTCTTTATATATATTATTTTCCTGAAGAAACAGAGAATAGTCTTCAATAACGGAAAAGAAGAAGAAAGCAAAGGAAGGTTTCCTATCATTTCAATGTTATTTGGCGAAAACGTTCTAATGATTTCTCTGATGATTATTCATTTTAACATGGTAGAATGAAGAACCTTCATCTGACTATTACTTTAATTATCGAATAGCTTAGAGTACTTAGAAAAAAAAAGAGAAAGTAAAGGCAGGATTGCAATAGGTTACGTAGCCTGACTGTAGTTATTGTGACGTCACGCTCCTAGCCGTTTAATCTTCTACCAAAGTCCAGACCTTGTGGAAACTGGGCCCCCTTCCCCGGCTACCACCACTTCCCTGAAACTGGACGAATTTCTTACGAAAATAGAACTTGTTCTATGCACATGACCTATTTCCTACAGGTAAAATAAACCCCAGTCTAATGTGTTAGGCCACAGGTATAATAGGGTTATACGTATGTTTCCTCGCATCTCTCTCTCTCTCTCTCGCTTTTGCCTAGATTTGCACCTACTAAAAGGTCAGACACGAGGTTATCTCTTCTGTTGATAGGACGATGTCTAGTATGCTGTTTCCTCTAGTAGGTTTGGCAATCAATAGGTGGAGAAATTCATTTTTTAACAATTCTAGGAGTCTCTTTCCTTCTACGTTTGATGCGGAGGTCATCGTGTTCCAGTGAACTGCTGCACTGAAGACTCCCATTATTATGCAGTTTGTTGTTTATCTATTGTCCTAGTAGTGCATACAGCTCTTCGCTGGACATTTGTAGTTGGTGGGGAGGTCTATACACTAGTATTAGGGTTAGCTTCCTCCCTAGACTTCTTGTATAGTAGTAATTTTACACTCTATTGGACTGAGGTGGTCCCTAACATATAACATAACGCCTCCTCCTTTTTTATTGAGACTATCTTTTTGAACAATTTATATCCAGGTAACTGGTACTCTCCTACGAAGTCTCTTGTTGTCTCTTGTATCCATATTTCTGTGATACCTATTATGTCTAATTCCTCACTTGCCACCAATGCTTTGTTCCGAATTGATTGTGCATTAAACTGTGCCATTCTGAGGGACTCTTCTGTCTTCTCTTTTGTCCTCGGTGGCTTTATTAGTTTACTACCCTTAGGGTGCGTCCACGCCAGTGACAAAACACGGTGAGAACATTAAGACTGACAATTGGGGTAACAAGTTGTTAAGTCGTTGAGAAACATCGTAGTGAAACATCGTAGCAGACATGTTGGTACGGATTTGTTGGGCGACATGTTGGCAACCCTGCGTGGACGAAGTGATGTCGTCAGAGACCTCTCACCAACCAACAGACCAACATGGAGTGGGCAAGAGACAAGACGCTGCAGTTGATCTAGTGTTATCAGAGCCACACGTTGCTGTGGCAACCAAGCCATATGTTGTACAAGAACTGCATAAAGAGGTCAGATGCTTGGCTTGACATTGCCGTTCCTGTTGCATAATAACGATGGTCTTATCCATGCTTTACGCTGTTTTCTTCTTCTCCGATGGGCACACAAAACAACAAATGATGCAGCTGCCAGCAAGCATCCTGTCACACGACGACATGTCTGCCACTTCTGGAGACATGGTGTGGACAGTTTCACCAAGTCGACTCTAATTGCCGACATGTCTCTCAACACTGTGACAGATATTTCCCCATACATATCAGGAGATTTGTATCTGGATGTCTCCTACTGTGTCCCCCACAATGTTTCCAATTGGTCTCCAAGCAACATGTCACTGGTGTGGACGCACCCTCACTGTTACTGTTTTCTGCAGTGCTATTACTAACCAGATTCTGGGAGCTTTCCGACTTCATCCATTGAGTGTTCAGTTCGCTGAGGTGTTTCAAGAGGTTTTTGTTTAGAAGGTTCTAAGTAATTTTGCTCCTTCCAAATTTAATTGAGTTCCATCTCTTTTATATAGTTTTTTATTCCCTACAAATCTGTCCCAAAAGTTTAGAAACCCGACACCCTTTTCATGCCATATTAGTTCCAGTCTGTCATTGATTCCAGTTACCGTGCTGAGAGAGTAGTGGCTTACATTGGTTCTGGACAGAAGTCCTATAAGAATGCCGTTATCGGTTTTCTCACAGATGTTTTCTACAACATTCCTCAGGTTGGCTACAAGACCTTCTGTCTGGCCAGTTCTTCCATCTTTCAGAAATAAGTCGTTTCCTCCTCCCTGCACTATGATTGCACTTTTTCTACTTTTCACTTTGATTTTCTTCACTGCCTCGGCTATCTTCTTTGCTCCTGCACCTGAGTAAGAATGAACTTTTCTTGTATTTCTATTTTTGGCCACAAAATTTAACCCCTGATCTTTTACTAGAGTTAAGGTTGTTTCCTCTTCTGTATCCAAGAGCACCGCAAATCTATTCAATAAGTTTATCCCTTTTGGGGGACAATTATATGTCCTGGCTGTTATCACTCTTCTACCAACAGCTCTCTTGAATTCGTCATTTCTATCAATCCTTGTAAGGTTCTCTTTTGGTACCTTGTTGAGTTTTTGTTTCAGTTACATTCATGGTTCTAGTCTTAGCAATTGTTTTCTAATTTCCAATATACTCTTTCCATTTTCTACTATGTCGTTGTTCAATTCATGTTTCTTTCTCTTAAGGTTTGTCACTTCTCTTCTTAGGTTTCCAATTTCCTTTTCCATCTTGTCTTCTCCTCTCTTGTATTTGAGCTTATCCTTTGTCAGCTCCTTTAGTTCCTTTGATATTTCTTCTACTTCCCTCCTCAATGTAGCTATCTCCTGTTCTCGCTGACAGGAGAGACAGACACTAAGACTACCTAGCCTAGATAAGCATGCCTCTTTGTAGTCTACGCACCAATTGTTTACATTGTATTTCGTATATGTGTGCTTTAATTTTAACTTTACTTGAGTCAACTCTGTTTGTGTCTCAGTTTCCATATTTCTATCTGAACTTCAACTTAATATTCTTTCTAATGTGACCAGTTGGAAAGAAAAAAAGGGAGTCTGGTTGAGTACTCCCACAGTCACCCCATCCGCTTATCCATGGACAGTTCTCCATAGTTCGTCGCCAGGATACCTTTTATCGCTGCCACACTAACATATGGTCTCCCTGTTGTTAGATGATCCCAAACGTGTCGCAGCTCCTAACTGAGCAACACAATTAGCCTAAGCAAATTTTGCCAAGTAAGCAGCAGCATCCCTTAAATTGCTAAACATCCAACATCCATGAACAGCCAGAATCTTATTACCTGACTGCTTCTCCTCCAACCATGAAAATCCCCAAGGAATGACCACAATGGCCACACCAGCAGACACCACGGGTAGGAAGTTCCACAATCAATGGCACAGAGGCTCGTCTGGAGTTTTAGTTGGCTGGGACTCAAACAAGGCACAAAAGGCAACCTCAGAACAGTTTAGCCTTCACTCACAGGGTAGTGGTTGCAGGGGTGGTCATTCATTACACAAAGGAGTTAGCTTAACGGGGCACAATAGTAACACTCCATTTCTGCAGCCTCGGTTGCCCCAGGATCCCTCCAATCCTGGTCTTTGGAAACCTGCGAGCGTCCGCCCTGCGTTATTTAAAAAGGTTCCAAGCCTCTGTTCTGACGCATGAGGTAGCTGTCAGTTTCTTACACTAATCTTATGTCTATGTGCTATATATATATATATATTATATATCTATATATATATATATATATGTATATATATATATATAATATATATTATATATAGATATATATATATATTATATAGAATATATTTATATATATATATATAATATATTACTATATATATTTTTCAGTTGTATTCCACATAGGAAAATGAAAAAAGGTATATCTCAGAAAATAAAATGCCCAACAGTTTCGTCCTCCAATGGACCTCTTCTTGGAGCGTTTATTAATAAACGCTCCAAGAAGAGGTCCATTGGAGGACGAAACTGTTGGGCATTTTCTGAGATATACCTTTTTTCATTTTCCTATGTGGAATACAACTGAATTACTATATCTTCGTGCCTAAGAAGATTACCAGTACATATATTATATATATATATATATATATATATATATATATATATATATATATATATATATATATATTTCATTTTTTCATTTTTTATTTATTTATTTATATATTTGTATTTAATTTTATTCGTAATAGATGTAACAGGTGGAAGTCCTCGCATTTACTAGATGAAATAAATCAGAGAGTGGGATGGCAAGTTGGTAGAAAGACAGTTAGAACGAATATAAAGTGGAATATTCAAAAGAGGTCGCAGCTAGGGGCAGAAGGGACGCTGCAAAAGCCCTAAAGTATTGAAAACTAAAGGAGTATGTTAAGTACGGGGAAGCCTTTCTGGAGGAATACACAGAAAATGCTCTAGATATAATATACCATTAAAGCAAATACTAACAAATGGCAACCCTCAGCCTAGGTGGTTCAACAGAGAAATTAAAAATAGAATAAGAGAGTGAGACATATTAACACAATTCCATGAACCCACACCCAACACCAGAAGAAGAAAGCAGGCATAAAGAACTCTGTAGAATGGTGGACAAATTAGTAATAAAAACAAAGATAAATAAGGATAAGAAAATTGCATCAGTTTGTAGAGAAAACCCAGAAAAAATTCTTTCCTCGTGTTAATAATAGGAAACCAATAAACAACAGAATACCCCTTATGGGAATAGAGGAAACCTGGGGAACTCAGACTTGGAAAAACCAGAGTTATTGAATAAGTTTTTTACTAGTGTTTTCACAATTGAAGACACTGCCTCAATCCCTAAACCAGCTATTAAATATGAAGGGGCACAACCACTGGACAAAATAATATTTACAGAAGAGGACATTAAAAACTAAATAGACAAACTCAACAAGTTCAAATCTCCTGGCCCGGATGGGATTCATCCGGGAGAAATTAAAGAGTTAAAAGAGGAGTTCCTCACCTGTATCAACTCTACAGAAAAAGTGCAGAACAATGAAAGGCACCATAAGGGTGAAAACTAGGTAATGTGCCCCCAGTTTACAAAAAAGGTCCAAGAGAAGAGCCAGGAAATTATCGACCAATCTGTCTAACGTCAGTCCCTTGTAAGATTTTTTAGTCCATAATTGCAGATAAAATTGTGGATCACATTAATAGAAACAACCTGTTGTTAAACAGCCAACACGGTTTCAGACATAACAGATCCTGCCTATCATACATTTTTCATAACATGCTAGGTATTTACGACAGTAGTAGAGCAATAGATATACTCTGCTTAGATTTCCAAAAGGCCTTTGACAAAGTTCCACACAAGAAACTAATGATATAAGTTAGAGCTTTAGAATTGTAGGAGAAATAGCAGACTGGATCGAAGACTAGCTAACTAATAGAAAACAGAGTTGTAATAAATGATTAAGAATCAGAATGGGCAGATGTGACAAGCAGAGTTCCCCAGGGTTCTGTCCTTGGCCCGCTCTTGTTTTTTTATTTACATTAATGACATTGATGTAGGATTAACTAGCAGGATAGCCAAATTTGCAGATGACACCAAACTAGGTGTAAATCCAGCAGACCCAGAGACAGGAGAAAGTTTAATGATCTAAGGAAAATAGGAGAGTGGTCAAAAAGATGGCAGATGCCTTTTAACCTGGATAAATGTAAATTGTTACAAGTAGGAACAAACAACCCTCATGCCAACCTACCTTGGAGTCATTATTCCCAAGGACTTAAAATCCCCAAAACAATGCATAAAAGCTGAAAAAAAGCACAGAAACTATAATAGATTCACATCAACCGTGCATCTGATGTCTAGGCCCGTCCCTTATGACAGTCCTGATTGGCTGTTGATAAGCCAGTCACAGGGCTGGAAACTTGCAGTCTGTCGAGAGAGTTCACATAGGCAGGATATATGTTCTGACCTCTCTTTCAAACATTATAACTTTCATTACACCTCAGTTTTACCTGCAGAAAAGGAGTGTTTCCGAATTTCATCACTAAACATCTTCAGCCCAATGATTTATGGATTATAATGATATAAGAATTATATATTTCAGTAAACTTAATGCTAAAATATTTATAGTGAAATAAAGATGTTTCATCCAGTTTCGTAGCTTAAATGTCATGGAAGACAATGCTTCCAAAAAAATGTATAGACAGGGCTATCAATATGAAAATAACAAGCAAAAGATTAAAAATATTAATCTCTCTCTCTCTCTCTCATTTCTTATCTTCGTGTACTCAGGCTTATAGGGTGGAAAGAATATTGATTAAGATTTCATTGTCGTCGGTAAGAGGGAATTTCTTTAACCTACTGATTTTACTTTCCTACAATCAGTCCTCCTATATTCCTCTCATTATTGCTTTTTATTATGTATTAGGATTTTCTTCATAATTCTTATACCAATATAGTTCTTAAATCATTGGTTTGAAGATGTTTATAACTGATTCACTTAAGGTAGATTCTTGGATGAGCCCTATTCTCACGAGACGTTAGTTTGGCGGCCGCTGATTGGCTGGGAACTGCCTACCTCCTGGTACCAGCCAATCAGCGGCCGCCAAACAAACGTCTCGTGAAAATAGGGCTCATCCAAGAATCTACCTTAAGTGAACCAGCTATAGTGATGCAACAGGGAAACACTACATTTCTGCAGGTACAACTGAGAGATCAGAACATACATCCTGGCCTATGTGAACTCTCTCGAGAGACTGAGAGTTTCGAGCCCTGTGATTGGCTTATCAACAGACAATCAGGAGTCATAAGGGACGGGCCTAGACATCAGATGCACGGTTGATTGTGAATCTATTATAGTGGGATACATAAAGAGGTAGTTCAAATACAGAAACAAGGAAACTGTGCTGCAGCTCTACACATCAACAGTAAGACCTCATCTTGAATATGGAGTACTGTTTTGGTCACCAACACTAAGAAAGGACATAAATAGACTTGAAGGGGTACAAGCAAGAGCCACAGAGTTAATTCTATCAATCAGGCAAGTAGGTTACCAAAGACGACCAGACAGCCTGAACATGTATGGCTTAGAAACAGGACAAAAGCGAGGACAGAAACATTTAAAATACTGAAAGGCATAACAAAATTAGATGGTAACCTCTTTACAATAAACGAAAATCAGACAAGAAATAATGGATGTAAACTAGAACTGAAGAGATACAACACATCCCATTGTGGGAACTTCTTTACATACAGGATATGTGACACCTGGAATAAACTGCCACCAGAAATTGTAAACAGCAACAGTGTGGAAGAGTTGAAAAGAAAGCTAGACAAAATCATTAGGACTGTGAATGAACAGTAAAACCTGCTCCTAGAGATAAGTGAGCACACGATGAGTCGCCTTGGATGGACTAGCAAGTCTCCTAATCCTTTTAATTCTCCCTGGGTGATTTTAATGCTCCCTGAAATACCGATCCTAGACAGTTTTCAAATCACCAGAGAGAGAGACAGACAGAGAGTAAGAGAGAGAGAGATAACAAAAATTGGTGTTTTTGATCAATGGAGAAATAAGGTAGAGAGAGAGAGAGAGAGAGAGAGAGAGAGAGACTTGCAACACGCCTTCGGAGCCCTGAGCGAGCTTCAGTGGGTCATAATGGGTTACAATGAGACCTGGGGAGCCGAAAATCGGGTTATAGAAAATCGCAATTAGGGTATAATTGCCACAAAGTATCTTTCCCAGTCTCTCTCCCTCCCTCTCTCCCTCCCTCCCACTCTTTCTTTTCTCTCTCTCTCTTATTTACCCCACCACCCGTCTCTCTCTCTCTCTCTTCTTTCTTTCTCTTCTTCTTAATTCCTCCCCCAACCCTCTCTCCTCTCTCTTCTTTCTTCTCTCTTATTTCCCCTCTCCCCACCGTCTCTCTCTCTCCTCCACCTCTTCTTTCTTCTCCCCCTCTCTCTCTTATTTCGCACCCCCCCCCCCTCTCTCTCTCTCTCTCTCTCCCAGGCGTAAGCCGTCATACGTGACCTCCGGAAATATGCTTGGAAACTGTCGCGCCTAATAATTGGCCCGTTTACGCCCAGACACCCAGTGAATCCCCGTGTCTGTGCATTGTGACCGTCACGCAAGCAAGCGCGCATACACGCACACACAATTACAAACACACAAACACTTTTGTTAAGCTTGTCTGACACACCAACTTTTGCACAGATGGTCGATCGTTTTCTCTCGAACCACGCCCTCCCGTATTTGTGGTCACCAGTCCAAGGACTGGCCACAGCCAGCGTTAATCGAATGCCCAGGGATTCAGGGAGTGTATTAGCATCTGGCATTCGGGGCTGGGGTGTTCACCCATCCGAGAAGATGCCAAGCCTTCAAATAGAGTATCCGTAAGGAACTGCCTCCTGCATTTTAATCGACCTTCCGGATAGAGTTAACTGTGCCAACATATCGCCTTTGTGTGGTCTTTTTGTCAATCGAGAAGCATATCACGGGAAATGACTGTATTAATTGAGATGATCGGTTTGTCCGCAGATGTTCCCGTGGTTGAAATTTCTCCTGGAGTGACTTCAGCCCTTTCTTCCATTTGCCTAACATGAGGCAACACCACACATATATAGCGATGCAAACGTCATTCATAGCTATGACTCACAGGGAGATTCCCGAAATAAGGTATATAATCCCAGGTGTGACTCCAGCAGAAGTCAGAAGTCCTACGCTCGTCCTCGGCATCGGGTCTCAGAAAGTGTTGGGCTCAAGGAAAATTTTACTCAAATACTCAAGTCTCCAGAAACTGAGAGGAGTCCTTCCAGTGAGCTGGTCTGGTTCCAGTTTGACAGACCACAGATATTTGTCGCCTGGACGATACAAGATTCCAGGAACTGAGAGCCCCTTTCAGTGAGTTAATCTGATTCCAGTCTGACCGAGTGTAGACGCTGTTAAACCCGCCCGAAATTCGTGACATTTGTCTAAAAGTTTCCAGAAACTGAAATCCAGTTTGTCGAATATTTCGCCAGCGATGGAGCCGAATCAGCTGAACCTGTCGACCTACCACAACTGGTTCGGGAACGTCGACTTCGACCTCATGTGCAAGACCTACCTGGAAGATGGAGAAGACTCAGAAGATGACACCCTCCAGGTCGAAAATCAAGAAGGAACTGTACACGACTCAGCCTCCAACTGGTGGGAAGAGGTGAGTAGCTTTTTATAAGAAAAAAAAAAAAAAAAAAAAAAAATTGCACTTTGAAACAATTGTTAGGAGAGGGCGGAGAGTAGGATGGAAGAAAGAAAATATAAACGGAGGTACAGTAAAAGGAATGAGAACAGTCGCAGCTAGGGGCCGAAGGGGCGCTGCAAAGAACCTTCCGTAATGCCTATACATTGCACGGCATGAGGTACACTGATGGCCCTACCCTCCACGTGGTCATTGACCCGAGTGACCTATTCTTAACAGGGCACGCGACGGGGAACAGTGGGGGGGGGGGGGGGTGGGAGACACAGGAGGAATTTAACTAGGAAAATTAAGACTTGCGCATCCTGTCCCCAGTAACTGCAGGTACTAGGTCTCTCGGCCGTCCGTTTCTACATCAGAGAGAGACGAACGAAGGGAAGCGAGGAGAATATTATCTTTAGAAAATCTGAATCAACGAGCAGGGAGGGGGAAGGGGGAGACAATAGCAGCATTTCATCATATTTTGATACCCATTTTTTTTCTTTTTCTTTTCTTTTTAGTCACAATCATGAGGCGCCATCTTGGTTATTCAAGATGAAGCCAGATCAATTATCTAATTTTAATGATACCTTTCGGTAACTCGTGGAGAGAGAGAGAGAGAGAGAGAGAGCATCCGGGGAGAGAGCGAGAGAGAGAGAGAGAGCCAGCAATCCACAACGAGAGAGAGAGAGAGAGAGAGAGCCCCAGAGAGAGAGAGAGAGAAGAGAGAGAGAGAGCCAGCCATCCACAACGTGAGAGAGAAGAGAGAGAAAGAGAGAGAGAGAGAGAGAGAGCTCTTACTGGTAAACCTAGTCAACCTTCGTTTCATTCTCTTCATTCTCCTCCTCCCAAAGGAATGCGAAGTCTGGTCCCAGAACTTCGACCACCACACCCATCAGCATCTCGGGGGAGACGTAGACGCCAGCCAACTAACCGAATACACTACCTCAGCAGAAATTCCCTTACACGCCGGCAACGGGTTCCAACCATCCCATTTATCAGGTAAGCCACAAATAAAATATATATATATATATATATATATATATATATATCATATATCTATATATATATATAGATATATATTATATTATATATATATATGTGTGTGTGTGTGTGTGTGTGTGTATGAATAATTTTATTTTTTGGTCGGTGACTTATGACCATTGTTCCCAAATCCCCAGCTGTGTCATAGCCTAAGGCATTCGGTCATATGGGATGCGGTTGCTGGCCCAACATGCCCTATTCCACCCTACAGCTTCGATCCACCGTATTCGACTACAGTAGATTCACATTAACCGTGCATTTGATGTCTAGGTCGGTCCCTTACTACGCTCCTGATTGGCTGTTGATAAGCCAATCACAGGGCTGGAAACTCTCAGTCTCCCTCGAAAGTTCCCATAAGCAGGATGTATGTTCCACCTCTCCTGAGGGATACGTCCAATGCACGGTTAATGTGAATCTACTGTAGCTGCCAAAGTATCAACAAATATCCCATTTGCTGATGAGTAAAATGCTCCGTTTTTCAATCAATAAGCACGAGTTATTAAACACCCCCTCCCTCCCCGTCAAGGATCGATTGCGGGCTGTATTCAGGAAGGCTAGTAACCACTGGACCACGAAAACCACACCTAGATGTTAAGCATAGGGCTACCTTTTTTTTTTTTTTTTTTTTTTTTTAACCGGGGAAAAATTTTTCCTATGGCCAATAAAAACCAAATGAATTTAACTCGGCCTATTATAACCATTACATCATTATATTCACCTACTTTCAAATATACGATGTCACCTGCACGCATAGATTGTGGGCGCAGGCCAACCTTTTTCAGTGCATTCTTTAATTAAGCTGGGAAGGATTTTCTTTAGTGGATAAAAACAATTATTTTAACTAGGCCTATTCCAGCTATTATATTATCAATATTAACCTGTTTTTAAATACACGAAGTCACACGAATAGATTTCAGGCCTTGGCCTATTTTTTTAAACATTTGTAAACTGGGGAAAACATAAGATTAATCAGTGAAAAACCAAATTGCATTTCGGTACAATCCCCGAGTTCTCAAGGCCACTGAACTGGTACATTTGAGGCCTTGGGACTGACCTGGATCTTCTCCTTACTCATCTCGTCTCATTATCCTTGCAAATTCTTGTTGTTTCCACTCATTTCCCTTTCATAATGACATCATTCGTAATGCAAAGACTTGTCAATGTTGTAAAAATGATTTTCGAAGCGACGATGACTTACTTTATGAGTCGCTCCATTATAGGAATCCACTAGACATTCTGGTGAGAAAAACTACAATATCTATATGATTTGATTGATAATCTGTTCGTAATATATTGTTCAAATAAAGTATGTAAACACTTTAACGAAGTGTCTGGATAGAAGGAAAATAAGTACACTTCAAACAGCGGCGTGACGGACGGACGATTTCATACAGACACGCGCACACTCAAGGTTAAAACCAAACTACAAGTTTTATAGTCTTGTTATGACGTCCTCTGTCTGCCAAGGGGAGTAGCTGTGGCCAACCTTTGTTTATATTTACATCATATCGAATCTATTTAGCTTTCAAAGAGACCACCTTCCTTCATTCTCGGAGGACAAGTGGTTGGATGTTTGATAAGAGGGACAGAAGGGTTTGTTCAACAATGGAGAACTATCAGAATTACCTTTGGACTTAAACAGCCGAACAGTAGCAGAACAATTGGGGTCGTTACCACTTGTTAAAAACTCGTCTGAAATTATATGACGTCGTTATTATTATCGGAAATGCACTCGGTAACGAATTCACTTTGAAACTGCTTCTGGTAACGGTTTTCAGTTTTTATTCAAGACATGCTTTGAAAAATGTAGAAAAAATTCTGCAATGACAACATGATTCTCGGAACTTTGACTCACAAACAATTGTGATTTGAAACTGCTCTGGTAAGAATGAAAATTTTCACTGTCTATTTCAAAACTTCTTTGAAAAACGGGAATGTCGTCAGAGTTTCAAATCCGAATTTTGTAGTACTACTTCAAGAAGTTCTCGTTCCCGCGTTTTTTACCAACCTCTCAAAATACGAAAATATGTTGAAATGACTTTTCCTGTGCTACGATTGACAGCATTCTCACCGAACAAGCCCAGATACCACGAGTTCGATCCCTGGCCGAGTTGAAAGCTAAAGGTCGTTCGTTATTACGGCAACTTCATGCAATGCAAGCTGAATTGATTTCCTGGGCGAGTTATTTGAAGGCCAGGAAGGGCTGGGAGCTAGCAACTTCATCCTATATGAACAACAAAAGTGAATGCCTCAAATTTGGAAGTACCACCTACTGCGTGGCTTTATGGAGAACTATGAGCAGCGCAAAGGGTTTTTGCCTGGCTTTCTATCTTATTCCTTTAGCCTTTTTATTTTGGGCTTTTATACTACTCTGTTTAGCTAATCAAGTTTAACCTGAATTTGATTTGTTCTTTGATTTATATAGACATTTTCTGGCTACACAGCAGTGTTTTTAAATGACATTATTATTATTATCATTATTATTATCATTATTATTATTATTTTATTTATCCTTTTTTTTCTATCACAGTCCTCCAATTCGACTGTGTGGGGTTCCGGGTTGCATCCTGCCTCCTTAGGAGTCCATCACTTTTCTTACTATGTGCACCGTTTCTAGGGTCACACACTTCTGCATGAGTCCTGGAGCTACTTCAGCCTCTA
Organism: Macrobrachium nipponense; assembly: GCF_015104395.2. Classification (NCBI taxonomy): domain Eukaryota; kingdom Metazoa; phylum Arthropoda; class Malacostraca; order Decapoda; family Palaemonidae; genus Macrobrachium; species Macrobrachium nipponense. The sequence continues at coordinate 42,349,008 of NC_087214.1, read as the reverse complement.
GTTTTTATTATTATTATTATTATTATTATTATTATTATTATTATTATTATTATTATTATTACATTTAGAAGATATTGGAACATGTCCTCCAAAGGGGACCATTGACTTGAAACTCAAGGAACTTCCAAAGAATATTATGTTCCTTAGAAAGACGCCACAGAAGGCAAAGGAAATTATATAGAAAGAGGAAATCACTTATTAGAAAAGCACATGAATTAACTAATTAATTATCAAGTAAAATATAAGTTAAATATTAATATATAAGCTTACTTGTACTAGGGTAGTAATGCATTGTATTAATAATAATAACAATGAAAATAACACTAATGAAAATGATTTGATTTTGCACACCAGATCTGGAAAGATACCAAACTATCGGGGACACAGGAGATACGTATGGGCATTACGGCGCCACCCTTGGAGCGAGCACTCTCGATGCCCCGTACACCACCAATGAATCCCTAGATGGAACCTGGGCCCCGCATTACTCACTGGACCCAAACACCTCGGCAGTCCAGGACTGTTTCGAAGACCCTGCATTGGAAAGCGTCCTCCGACATCTGGGTGAGAGGGGAGGGGGAATAGGAGAGTCGCCCTACGATGTTCCAGGCGGTCTGTTGTTCCTCGAGGAGCCTGCTTTGCCAGCTACAGGTGAGTCATCATCATCAAACGGAATTTTAACAATTTGACTGAGGCTAGATCTGGAGGAAATTGGTAAATCTAGATTTAGGGACACTTTTATAATCCTCTAAAGTAATTAGAGCTGCCTGAGGTTAAATCTGAAGGAATTTTGCGAACTTAGAGTTAGGGGACCCTTTTCGTACATACATCTGATGAACAATTGGTTTCCCGGCTTAGATTTACTCTATCCTATACTTGTGAGAACATATATATCTGTGAATATCTCTGTCTTATTGACTTATTGATTGCAGACGACCAACTGGAATCTGCTGGACCAACGGCCACAGTCGATTCCCAACAGATTTCAGCCAGCGATGTCTTAGTCAAGATGAATGCATCCCGTAAGCACAGAGGTGAGGATAGTGTCCAGTTGCTTCTTCTTCTTCTTCCTTTCTAATAGTGAGAATCTGATTAGATTTGTAATTTATAAGCTACGCCACTCAACTCATGAATGCCCTACGGCTGTTTCACTGATAAAGTCTGTCAGTTCTTGCCCACTGTAGACGGTACCTACTACAGTGGGCCTTGAACAGTACACTGTAGTCAATCATAGAGGTTCTCTGTCTGGTCGATGTTCCCTCAAGTTCCATCTAAATTGGAGTCCCTTGATTCAGACGCCACTGTAGAGAGTACTTCCTACAGTGGGCCCTAAACAGCACACTGTAGCCCGTCTAAGAGGGTCTTTGCCTGTTCTCTGTTCCCTTAAGTTTCTTCTAACTCAGCTGTTCAACTCCTTCAGCCTGATCTTGCTCCAATTTCTACCCTTCGGGCAAAATCTTTGATAATCCTGAAATACGACTCATCTCTGTAAACCTGAGCTTGAACTATTTCATTCTTCTTCTGCAGTTCGAGGCCCCAAGAACTGGGAGTTCCTGATGCGTCTGCTGGTGCACCCCACGGCCAACCCGGCCATCATCGGGTGGGAGGACGAAGAGGAGGGTATATTCAGGCTCAGAAACCCGAAGGTCATAGCTCAGCTCTGGGCATCGAGGAACGAGAACTCGAATGACTTGTCCTACAATAACTTCGCCAGAGGACTGAGGTAAGTTTCAGAGAAAGACCTTTTTGCTTTTCGGGGTGAGGAGAATATTAGCCTCATTCGTGCCCTTTGCCACCTAGGTTGTAGCCCAAAATAGTCGATTGATTATTTGATTTGCACCTTACTGCTTAAATTAGCCAGGACAAAACTGGTTCAGAAACGAAACCTGGGTCTTCTTGATGTTTATCATTCTAACAACTGAGCCACAAGGCCCCAAAATTAAAGCATATATCAAGTTAAGAAAAAAAAAAAGCTTAAGCTTCATCTGAAACATTTCATATTACTTTCCCTATTCTCTAAAAGCGTCCAAAAGTCATACATCAGAAAATCGAGAAGACATGCCAAGCAATTTCAAAAAAGCTCTCTGGTCACTTTGATGTCATTTCTAAAAATACCACAAGCTATTCCAGACATTTACAATAAGTCTCTCTTGTCATTCCAGGCACCATTACAAAAAAGGAATCCTGATTCCAATTCCCGAGAGGCAGCTCGTGTACAAGTGCGGACAGAAGGCTTTGGACTACTTGAATCAAATCAGATGTTCTCAAGTTCCCGCGTGACGGATGACACACCTTATCGTTATTTAGATTTTGTAAATAATGACAAATGGTATGACGCTTATATTATATAATTTATAATCGTTCAAATGAAAGCACAAAAACGCTTATACATTTAAACTGACGACTTATCGACCTAAGAAAACACAAGTGTACCTGATTGGTATGAGAGAGAACGTTTTAATAAACATTTTCAACATAAGTACAGCATTTGGTATATATATCCTTAGAGTTAAATTATCTTCTTTATGTAGACGAGTAGTATTAAGCCTATGGACGTCTACGGTAAGAGGTTTTATGTATTATGTAGCCTATAACAGTATTCTCTCTCTCTCTCTCTCTCTCTCTCTCTCTCTCTCTCTCTCTCTCTCTCTCTCTCTCTCTCTCTCTCTCTCTCTCTCCACAGTAGCGTTCAATACTGCCCATTATGCGTAAGGAAGAGACAGACATTCATCATGAAGTTGGGTTTCTATCCTCTTGATATCTCGTTAAGGTACTCTTATCATTCAAACCACAGAAAACGTAAGAGTTAAGATAGAAAACGAAATTATTTATTTGATGAAAACCTAATGTAAACAGATAATTTACATGCTGAACTACATATAGCGTGAAATTTTGACATAGGCCTACTCTGTACGATTAAGCCCTGTATGATTTTGATTTTCAAACTGTTGCGGATTATAGAATTTGTGTAACTCTACAGTTCAGTAGTTCAAATCCCGGCATTACAGCGAGTCAAGATCAGCTTACAGATTTATAAAGTATTTTTTATTGTATCGTGGGAAAAAATTTGAAAAAAAAACAGCAGACTATCTTCTTACAGAAAAGAGAGTGTACAAAAGCAGATTCCTTAAAGAGGGAACGCAAATCAAACCAAAAACTGTCAGAAAATCGTAAATCTCTGCTTCTGTAAGCAGACAAACGCTTCATTTTATTAGTTTTCTCTGTGAAGAAAACTATGGTGCCGGCTTTGTCTATCCATCCCCGCTTTTTCTGCCCCCCCTCACATCTTAAAAACTTATGAGGCTAGAGGGCTGCAAATCCGCACGTTGATCAGCCCTCTAGCCTAAGAATTTTTATTTATCTATCTATTTAAAGATAAAGTTAGCCATTAACGTGCGTCTGGCAACGATATAGTTTAGTCAGCCACCGGACCTGGTTAAAGTTTCGTGGGCCGCTGCTCCTACCTCATTGTAACGTGAACTTTATTTTTTTTTTAGCACATTACTTCTTTGAAAATCTGTAGAAAGAAGAAACTGAATAGAAGAGAGAAAACTTAGACATACATAGAAGAGGGCAGTGAATTTGGGCCCCTAAAACTGTAGGATTACAAAAATTCGTGACGAATGCCTTTAGGCCTAATCATCTCAGTGGCCATAGTCTTAAATACCTTCGAGTAGGCCTGGGTATCCTTTGAAGGCTTTTTACTGGAATCGCCGTTATAAGGCGATCTGGTGTCGAGCTTCCTTTTGCTAATCGTAGGTAGGCCTATTGGTTCCTGTTTCCTATGGGATCACTCCACAATTACAAAAATAGTTGCGTCTCCGCTCCTTCTTCTTCATCCCTATCCTCCTGGTCTTCTTCTTCTTGATTCCTTTGTTCATCGGCGTTAACTACGCCTACAATTTTGCACGCACACGCTAAATTGTCATGAAAAAGTATATTATATTTGTAATGAAATTTTATTTTCCGGTTTTTTCGCTTTTGAATGATCGTCCCGTCCTTTATAATGACATTGATGATAATCTCTTTAACTACTTCCACTTTGGATCGAGCGATCAGTCCCACGAACACAGTTACGCGCACACTCGACTGGGCCCAGATCTTCATGGCTAGATATAGATTTTCTGGCTTTATACATTCCATTCCATATATACTTATAATAATAATTCATAATAACTCTTACTTAATTAATTATTATAAGTATTTATGATTATAAAGGAATTTATATGGTTAGTTTATAAACACAGTTTGTGCACATGACAATCGATGCAGTATTGTATCTCTTAAGAACGAGAATTTTAGCTTTTTACTGTCGAGTTTCGAGTTATTGTATGTAAATTTACAGTAACGCTCATTTAATACAACATTTGATATTTCCATCAAATATATTTATGCACAAAATGATTATTTAAGAAGTTAATTAATAGGTTTTCTAAAAATAACTCCATTTTCATCTCATTATCACCGAAAGAAACTAGAAAGAAACCAGAAATTTTGCAGTTTAAGAAATACATTCTATCTTTTAACTGCCTAAGTATTACTTAATAATTCAAAATAACACATAGTTACTGATTATATAACATATTTTCCCACCCAAATCCATTTTTAGACATTTTCACCAAAGAAACTTGAAATGAACCACGTCAGGTAGAGGACTTCAGAGTTTCAAATAGAAATTAAAGCTCTTTAGTTGTGAATTGTCATACATAAATTCACGACAGCGCTTATTTGACTATTTGCGTGATATATATTTCAATTTAAATCCATTTCTAAACTCATTTTCACGTTGAGAAACACCACAACGTCGCTATTCCCCAGGGGACCCGAGAAACAGCACTCCCCGCAAACTATGTGGGTGGAACCTCAGTAAAGTCAGAATGTAAACAAAAGATGAATCACCTTCGATGAGTTAATGTCGTTTCCCTTGGCGTGACGGTGAGTCCTTCGAGAGCCTCCGATGAGTCTTTCGACGAGCCTCGCCTGATATGAAGTGTGCGAAGGACCCGGGACTCTGACTGATACCCCTTTTGATGCTATTTGAGGTAGGTGGGCACTTTTTTCGAGCTAGATTTAGGGGGCCCACTTCGGTTCGTCGAGAGAAGATTACCACCAAGAAGGGTTGGTCTGTGCTGGGTTGGGCCCGTTTCGTGTGCTGAATATGATAATTGCTCAAATATTACCCATAATTATATTTATTTCTCTTTATTTTATCGTTTTTACTCAGTCTGCCTTTACCTGATGCTAGGCAGAGCCCGTTTTGCGGGGTTGGGGGCTACTTGCCTAGTCTCGTATTCTTATGATTATTCGTATTTTGGTCAGCTATACTACCTAATTGTATTTATGGTAATAATTCCGTGTTGGGTATTTTTTTGGAAATTACAGTTTCCTATACCTAGTACCTAGGGTGAAAAAATCACTGACGACCAACCCTCATCACGCTGGACGGGTCTTATTCACTCGATATTTAATTAGTGAAACAAGAGTACAATTAGGACTCTAAGCATACCATTCAAAAGATTGAAGTTTCGTCAACATAATGTGATATATGAAAGCCCCATACGAACTTAATTAAGCATTTGACGCTCTTCGTAAAATATGTTTTCAAGGCAGTTTTGAAATCCAATATGGCGGCTACCGTGGGATGTACAGGTTTTGATCAGTGACGAAAATCATCTTTCCCAGCCTTCCCAGCAATCATTTGAACAATGTTAGTGTATGTATGTAACGTTTATTGATCTTACTCAAGATTGCAGTTGTAATCAGCACAATAAAACAACATTTTGTTGCCTATATTACTGAAAGTATGAAACTTTTTATTCCCGGGGTCATGGTTTGAACTGAATTCATTCTTACCTTGTAATCAGTGGTTTTTATCCTTACTGCCATCACAACTGAAACTCCACAGTGCTTATTTGATTGTTATTATACAAATTTTGGTCTCAGTTCACTCCACATTGCACTTTGAACAAGTTGCTGTTCCTGGTTCCTAAGCGCGCTCGCCACAAACACGGTTACGAACAGCAGACGACGAAACTGCAAAGTTTTATTCCCTAAATTGTTTACTTAACTCGTTATTTAGTTGAAATTTACTTTGTTATTTAAAAATTTTAATTGAATTCATGTATATTATCCCTTTTTTGCAACCAAATTACCCCGAAAAATTACAGATATTTGTAAAGTAGATACAATCAAATGTTTCTAACGTTTTCGTACATCTGGTCACCGAAAACCATAGAGGAACGACTATGGATAAGTGAATTATATAATTTTTTTTTTTTTTGGCTTTTTTGTTTTTGCTAGCACTTCATTGATTTCAGTCTATATTAGTATTTTGATTTTCTTTAATAACTGTATGCCAGAAATAAATGTAACCTTTAATGTTTGCATGCTAAGAATGGCAAAATCATCGTTGCCACATTAGTGGAGCTTCACACATACGCCGATGCATTATTATAAACTGTTTCCATGAATTCTAGTTGTCATAGTAATGCAATAATGATAAAATTGCTTTACTATTTATGTAAATATACTTTCAATATATTGGCTAATTTCACCAATTTCCACGATTTGTGTAAGTCTTATACCCAGTTTCGAGGGTGAAAACATACCAATTGGCAACAGAGAGAGAGAGAAAGGAAGGCGAAGGAAGGAAGGACAGGGGTGGCGGTGTAGGGAGGGAGAGGGGAGGTGGAGCTTTTTACGCGTGTTCGTATCCATTTCTGGATAATGGAGTTTATTCTTTACGATTAGTGATTCACAATACCCTTATAAATTACGGCACTGGGTGTAATGCACTATAGCAAAATCTCGTTCTGATACGTGTGTTCGTTACAGAAATATTGCCAAAAAACGTGCTTGCACTGTCTCTGAAACCCATAGTAGGTATACTGCTTAGTTGTCAATCAAGTTTTTTGTAATAAAGTATTTTTTACAAGCTAGCTATTGCCCCTCAATGCTAACTTTCCTCTTTTAACGACTCTCTGGTCATTGCAAATTTGGCCCCATGATTTCTTATGGTGCGAAAACAGACAGAGGCCCATGGACCGAAAACGATTGCGTCACACTACGGCGATAATCAGGCAGTAAAACATCTTCATATATCCAAAAGGTAAATAATAAAGATATATATGCGCAATACGATTATAACAATTACATGAATAGCTGGTAACAATCTGCATGAATAACTGGTAAACTGTTCTGCAAGAAAGTTGAGTATAGCAATTATTTACAATAGGTACGAAAGTCAAGATGTCGTGACATCATAATACAGGACTTAAAAGAACGTTCCAATTCCGAAAAATAATTACTTAAATTTGAGTCAGAATCGAGTTACTTTTTCAATAACGAATATTTTCAAATTAATCATCATAAATATGAAAAATATTGATGTTTTACTATTTATTTAAAAAATTATCGAAGTGCATGCTTCGTCGTCGTCTTCTACCAAAACAGTTGTTTACTTAAAAACGTCCTGGTAAGGGACCGTGTTCCGATTGTTGTGATGAAAGTGCCCCAGTGCCTGTGGGTACAAGTGGTGTGTGGATTTATCACAGGAAATGGAAGTTTGTTGACACAAGCGACTCTAAACATCGAGATGGCGTCAATCTTCTAAATATTTCGAGTTGTAAGTAAAAATGTTGAATGCGTTTTGGTGAGATTTCCACTGCCGTAGCCATCCTTTTCACTACCCTCTGTTTAAATCTTAAAATTTGGCCTTTATTTCTAACTTTGGAGAAAATACTTACTTCGAAAGGAGAGTAGAGGTCTTTAGCTCTGTTTCTCACCAACCACAAGTCGCGACTGATGCCCATCTCCATTGTCAGGACGCGTTATAATGTACTTTTTCGGAGGGTGGCATACATTGATTGTCGTTGGCCTGCTGCAGGCCATGCGGTGTTTTACCCTATTTGGGTTGCTTGTGAAGAATTTACCGTTGTTTTTGGCGGCCGACTGTAATTAACCCCCAGGGGCAGAACTAAACGGTAAAATACATTTGATGCCCCATCCCCAATGGCTGTTGTATTCGCTGTAACATTTCTTGGGTAGATCTAGGGTACTAATCCGCGGCGGCCTAGACTATGGCAGTTGTGATTTTCTGTGCAGTTTTACCTACTGAACAAGAATTTTAAGTAATATTTATTCGGACGACTGTAATTAACCCCCAGGGGCCAGTACTAAACGTGGTGAAATACATTAGACGCCACAATTCCTGGTGGCTTTCGTATTCGCGGGGACGAACAATGCTGTCATGTGGAATGCTTCTGTAGAAATACCGTTTCTTGCAGTCCATGCGGAGTTATGGCCTAGAATTACCATATTTATTACACTAGGTAAACAACCAAGTGGACTGGCCAACTCACCGACTACCACGGTTTTGGCCATCCTCTGAAAAAGTACTTTAACATGTCCTGACACTGGAGATGGTCATTAGTCATGAATTGTTGGTGGTAATAACAGGCTATCAAGACCTCTACTCTGCTTTCGAAGTAAGTATTTTCTCTAAAGTTAGAAATTAAGGCCATATTTTAAGATTTAAACAGAGGGTAATGAAAAGTGTGGCCAATGCAGTGCATACTACCCCAAAACGCTTTCGAAGTTTTTCCTTACAACTCCAAATATTTCGAAGATTGACGCCATGTCGATGTTTGCGGAGTTGCTTGTGTCAACAAACTTCCCGTTTCCTGCGCTAAATCCACACACCACTTGTACCCATGGATGCTGCAGCACTTTCATCACAACAATCATAAACCCGACCTCTAACCAGTGCTTATCTAGTATTTATCTATGGGGACTACGGCATTCTTTGCGGCATTTTGCGCTCTTCAATTGTTCATCAGTGTTGTCAATTGGTATGTGTTTACCCTCCAAACTGGGTATAAGACGTACACAAAACCGGGGAAATAAGTGAAATTAGCTTATCTATTTTTAGTATATAAACATAGTACAGCTATTTTATCATTACTGCATTACTATGAAAACTAGAATTTCATGGAAACAGTTTGTAAATGCATTGGTGTATGTCTGCAGCTCCACTAGATTGGCAACGATGAGTCTTTTTGCCGTCGTCTGCTCGTACTTCAGAAATATCTGTAAAAAAGGGATAATAGACATGAATTAAATAAACATTTTGAAGTAAAGTTACACTAGTAAAGTAAACAATTAAGGAAATAAAGCTTTGCACCTCATAGTGTAGTCGTCTGCTGCTCGTAACTCTGTTTGCGAAGTTAGTGCTTAGGAACCAGGAACAGCAATATGGTTCAAGTGCAGTGTGGAGTGAATTAAGACCAAAATGTGTATAATTACAATCAAATAAGCACTGTGGAGTTTCAGTTGTGATGGCAGTAAGGATAAAACCACCGATTATTTTATTGTGTTGATTACAACTGCAATCTTGAGTAAGATCATAAACATTACATATGATTGCTGGGAAGGCTGGGAAAGATGGTGGATTGTCTGTGGTTAGAACGGCCAGCCACACGATTGCCACCATATTGGATTTCAAAACTGCCTTGAAAACATATTTTACGAAGAGCTCATATGCTTATCTTAGTTCGTATGGCTCTTTCATATATCACATTATATTGACGAAACTTCAATCTTTTGAATGGTATGCTTAAAGTTGTAATTGTATTCTTGTTTCACCAATTGAATATCGAGTGAATAAGGCCTGGCCAGCACAATGACAATGGATTTTCTGTGGTTGTTTACCCTATATTTAGTAATTTCATTTAAGCTGAATCTGCCTTGACTTTTTAGGGGGCCTACTAATTTGGTTTGTCAGGAGAAAAGGGGGTCCCCTCGGCTAGGCTGGGCTGGGCCAGTTTTTGGTGGTTTGGGGTTAGTCTCGCAGTCTGAATATTATGATTACTCATATTTTTCCTATAATTGTATTTATTATTCATTATTTTGTTCATGAAACTTACCTGTCAGATATATATATAGCTGTATTCTCCGACGTCCGACAGAATTTCAAAACTCCCGGCACACGCAGTGGGCGGCCAGGTGGTTAGTACCCATTCCCGCCGCTGGGAGGCGGATATCAGGAATCATTCCCATTTTCTATTCAGATTTTTCTCTGTCGCGGTAGTGAAAACACCTGTTTCCACTACCTCCGCCTAGGATTTTGAAACTTCATTAGCCGCTTAAGTATCCTACTTATTTTTTTGAATGATTGACTTGGATTTGTGGCTAGGCATACGCTATCATAAATTAATTAAAATTTTTTCATTGCATATGATGTCTGAATCTAGGTAGCCTAGTTTCAGATGTTGTTGTCTGCAACGGGTAAGGGGAGGCTACCGAAACCTTCGGTAGACACTCGTTTAGTATACATGACGTTTACATGTTTTCTTTGTTGAGAGATCAATGTAATTAGTGTAATGTTGACTGATTCCGAAAGAGACGTATGATTCGTATGTACGCAATTTAGAGCGTGATAGAATCAGGAGGTCTTCCTCCACTAACAGAAGTTAGGATAATGAACCTACTAACCTCCAGTAGACTTGATTTTGCCTAACCCTGTGGTATGGCTTACGGGCCTAGAGGAAGTTCTGTGAGAAGTAATGCCCTTTCTATTATTGTGGATTACATCAAGTAAGCTTGAAAAAGTGCTCGCTCTCCAATCAGTGTTGTGAGTGTAGTGATGTTGATTTTGCCCCTAGTGTTGTGGAGGGGGCGTCAGATCGGTCCTATAACGCTCTAGGTCTAAACCTCTGTCGGACTCCCAGGACCAGGGAGGGGGCAAGTTGAAAACCGAACGAGGAGGTTACGGGAAACCCCCCCACCGATCTGGCGTCCCTTCGGCAGGATAAGGCTGCCAAAGATCGTGCACGTGCACGAATCATGAAAGATTGATTCTTCGTCCTCCCCGAGGCGTCCTCCCCGCAAGGTTGGAAGCTCTCGGAAGGACTCGCGCCCTCTAAGAAAGCTTTAGAGGAAGAAGGACGGCTTCCCACGTCCTCTCTCGTCAGCAGGGAAACGTCAGATCCGCCCCATAACGCCTCTAGGCCTGGACCTCTGTCGGACTCCCAGGACTAGGGAGAGGGCACTGTCGAAAGCCGAAGGAGGGTTACGGGGAACCCACATCGATCTGGCGTCCCTTCGGCTTGACTTAATATCGATAAGCGTGACAAAGACGCAAAATGTCGCACAGGCGGCTGTCGTCTTGGTCAAGAGATTAAAAATGTCCTTAAGGCAGGACCCTCACAAGGACGCCTTTCGAGACATTCAACGCTCTATCGAGAGGAAGACTTCGTTTGCACTTCCTCCATCTAGACTGAAAGGGAGAGCTGGGATCTGGTACGAAACAGGAGAAGAAGCAGGATTGAAAGCACCGTCTTCTTCTCAAGGAGATTTCGCCAATTTGGTGGACGCTCCAAGGAGGTCTTATTTGTCATCGGCTAAGGTTTCCTCCTCCCCTCATGGCGTTATGTATACGTTATGTGACGTTCGCTTTACTACGAAACGGATTGACGTCCGGCAAGCTGATTTGCATAGTCAAACAGCTCGCCAAGACGCATCTTACTCGTCCCTAAGGGACGCTCTGTCAGCGGACAGAGATGACACTGGACAGACTATCCTAGTTTTCGACACGATGAGCGTGACAAAGACGCAAGATGTCGCACAGCCGGCCGTCGGTTTTTGTCAAGAGTGGCGAACGTCCTGAAGACTCGTCCTGATGATGATCACCGTACTTATGCTTAGGACGCTCGCGTTTCATGAGCGGCTCTCCCCTCGCCAGGAAGCCTCTCAAGTTACTCGTGTTGACGCACGTCATTCACTATGACGCTTTCCCTTGAGGTTCGTCGCTCTTCTATTCCGGACGCTCTTCAAGACGCTCAAAGAATGCAATCAGGACGTTCGGCAAGCACCTCGCGACGATGCCTTTCGGACGCTCGGCGTTCCTTTTTTGAGCGCGTGTCTGGATATGTTCATTTGCATTACTAAGACGCAAAATGTTGCACAGGCGGCCACCGTCTTTGTTAGAAGGTAACGAAAGTCTTTAGGCCGTCTTGGAGACGATAGCCTTACGTCTTCCTATAGGGCTCTCACACTTCAGGAGCAGTGTGCGGCTCTCCAGGACGCTTTTCGGGTGGCCTTTCAGAAGACGCTCGACGTCATAAACATTGATAAGCTTTTTGGAAGACGCTCGATGTCTTACACATCTGGACGCTCGCCAGGACGCTAGCGAGACGCTCGCCAGGACGCTAGCGAGGACGCTTTGAAGACGCTCGGCATCCTACACGTCATGACGCTCGGTAGAGCACTTGCCAGGACGTTCTTCAGAACGATAGGCGTCCTACGCATCAAGACGTTCGGCAGGATTCCTGCAAGAACGCTCTTCAAGAGGGCGTCGTCGAAGTAGAGGAAGGAGTTTGGTCTCGTCAAGATCTACTTCTCTTTCTTACGAAGGGAGCGTTCAAGAGAATCCATCACTTGATGATTCCAGGAAAATAAACTGTAAGCAGATTTCGGTGTCATAAAACGCCTCGTCTGCTTTCGGGATTGCGCTGCCGAAGGGGAACATTAAGGTCCTTCCTGTCGTAAGCCCAGTCTCTAATCAGGAATCCTGCCCCTTCCTCGATTTCTGCGGGGGAAATCGGGGGAAGGCCTATATCCTCGAATTCCTGGATTACTTTCCGTCATGCAATTGGGTTAGTTCTCATTGACAAAGTTCTTAATAACATTTTATCGCATAAGCGGATAAGTAACAAAATTTCGAAAGAGCTCTCATTCATTAGTCAGAGGCTCATCCAGGAAAAAGACTTATAGACTACGTCCATGAAGTCTTATGTCAAATATCATAAGAAGCTTGAACTTTCCTTTTCGATCTTCGGTTCTCACTTGAGGATTTCCATTTGAATAATATTATTCCTTTCTTGGCAAGAGAATGAAGACAGTCGATTTCCATTCTCTCTCTCTTCCTCGTCGAGAAAGAAATGTAGTAGAGAATTATATGTTCAAGTGACTGCAATACTTAGGTATTTTAACTTTGCGTCATATTACTAATGTAAAGTTCAAGTCATATACGCATATCCGTGGTTACCTCTACAGATGGCAACCGAAAGGACTGTTATTTTAAGTGTATTTAATCGGTCCTTCCTGCAAACTTCCAGGAGTTTCCGGTGTAAGGACAATGCTTAAAGGTATTGTTACAACAACACCAACTCAGCTTCTGCATGTAGCGAATTATGTTTCGCTTAAATATGCCTGCTTGAGAATTTTCTTATGATCGATAATAGTAACGAACCTATTTCCTTCGTAAAGAGAGTAGCTGGTAACTCAGCAGAATAGTGCGAAACGAGAGGTTGCTGTCATTGTGGATGACGCAGTATATTTAATCGGTACTCCCGGCAACTTTCCAGGAGTTTTCCGATTTAACATTTGGTTAATTAAGCGTAATGTTACGACAACACAAATCAGCTCTGTATTAGCGAATTCTGTTTCGCTTAGATATGCCAACTTGAGAGTTTCTGTTCAAAAAATGGAAAATCTATTCCTTAGATGAATAGAATAGCTGGCAACTCGGCATAAGACTGCGAGAAGGTGAACATAAGCTGCTGCCTGTAACTGTCACAGTGTCTCACACTGTCACCAACTCAGTGTTAGGTAGCTCGTTGTGCTGCTCAGTCGGTTACGTCTCTCTCTCCCGCGGGATTGATTTACGAACCGTATCTCTGCCCTACAATCAGACTTTTCGCCTCGGGTTGAGGGGATTTCTGGTTATCATGAATAAACGACTTCCTTTTGCTAAGAAATTTTTCAACAGAGATATCTCTTAGACATGTTCGGCGCTGCTTACCGCACTGTAACAGAATTCTGTACGAGTCTAACCGCCAGCATAGCACTATAATAATCGCTCTCCTGCTTATGCAAAGCGCAGCCTTATTAGGGAAGGAAGCATGCTTAGTGAGGGAATGGATGAGTCTGCTGGGGACCATTTCCTCGCTGGAGAAGCTTGTTTCCCTGAATAGACTGCAATTCAGACCTCTACAGTTTTCCTACAGGAGAACTGAAATAACATCAAAGATCTAGAGATAATTCTAAACGTCTCTCAATGGGTTAAGGATCACTCAGGTGATAATGAGAGGGAGCCAGCATCCGACATGAGGTTCCTGGCACATAATCTAAAAGAATTGGAAGCAATTTGGTTGGCTCTCCAGTTCCTCGAAGAGTGAGGTTTTGGTCGAGTGGTCCAAATCATCTCAGATAATTCCGCAGCTCTCTCATATCCCAAGAAAAGAGAGATGGTTATCGGCATAGGCACGGAACGTAACGATCCTTAAGAGGTTCGTTACACGATTGCACGTCCGTGCGGATCTTCTCGATCGACGGCAGCAACTACTGACGTTTGACTTTTGAGTAATCCTCGCTTAGAAGTCACGTCCTTTCAGAGAGCACTTTCCAAGGACCCTTCCCGAGAGAATCGTCTACTTCTAACAGCCTCACTCGAGAGGTACCTAAAATCTCTCCGCTCTGAGTCTGAATGCGTTCAGACTGTCAAGAAGCGAGAGGATCTTCAAGATTAATTGTAAGTCTCATTGCCAAAGCAAAGCAGTGCTGCATATTTTGCAGTGTACCAATCGGAGTGGGCCGTTTCTGGACATAGGGCAGAAGAATGACTGTTCCTCTACCTCTGACCTCTGTGAATGACTTTACCGCCTTCCCATTCCGTCTGAAGTATGGGATAAGCTAACAGTCCCAACGATTGTAGAATACAGAAATATGTTGTTGACGGCCTCTAGGCTCAGAGATTCGGATCTGTCAAAACAACAAAGCCCTTCACGATCTTTGAGGTCTGCGGAAATCTTGATGGAACTTAGACGTAGTCTGAAGTTCTTGATGTCAAAGCATTTCGAACCTCTCCTTTCTGTAAACTTAATACACGTGACCAGAAAGGCTAATTTTCTAACCACTCTAGCTACGGAAATGAGGGTTAGTGAGGTTTTAGCCATCATCAGAGGTTTTGGCTTTAGAGGACATAATTCGGTGTCCTCTAAGCCTTCCGTTCTTGCTAAGAACGAAAACCCGTCTAACCCTTGGCCCAGAGGCCTGGAGATCAAGGGGATGGCACAAATTATTGGGCAAGAGCCACAGAGAGTCCTGTGCCCTGTCGGGGCTCTCAAGTTTTATCTTGATAAAACTAAAGAAAGTCAAGGTCATTCGGACAATCTGCGGTGTTCCGTAAAAAGACCAGACTTGCCCATGTCGAAGAACGCCCTGGCGTTATTTTTAAGGAGTCTTTCTAAGAGGCTCATTCTCATGTTTGAACAAAGATTTGAAACCTTTTAAAGTAAATGCTCACGAGGTGAGGGCGCGGCCTCGGAAGCATTTCAACAGAGCATGACACTCAGTAATATCCTGAGTGCCACGTTTGAGCGAAGCAACTCTGTGTTCGCTTCACACTCCCGACGGGATGTGAAGACGACATATGAGATCTGCGAGTCGCTAGGACCATACATATCCGTAGAAATATTATTGGAGGCAGGAAGCAGCACGAATCCTATCCTATAGAAAAAGGGATAGGTGTGCTTTTAACTTTGAAGGGTTGGTCGCTTGAGGCGCTTTCCCTTTCGTTAGCCTAGAAGTTATGGGACTAACTTCGATAGGTTAGGTCAGGTGGTGGTTTTAGCTTCGTTGCCCTCACAGTATGGTCAATATGGTCTAGTCACATTGTGGTCACGCCCCCGTTGACAGATCATCTAGAGCGCACCAACTACACAGGTCACTACCTTGTTGGCAACTCTAGTAAAGCAAAAGCAGACTTCGGTGACAGTAATCAAGAAGTCAGCTATGCTAACAGGTAAGGAATCAAGATGTCAATCATCTGCACTTGAGGTGTTTCCTAAATCCTTCTATTCTGTCCCTTCCCACCTCCAATGGTGGGATTCAGCTATATATATATCTGACAGGTAAGTTTCATGAACAAAATGTTATTGTTATGATACAATAAAGTTTGTTCATACTTACCTGCAGATATATATAATTAAAGTACCCACCCACCTCCCCTCAGGGGACAGTGGGTATGAAAATCTGAATAGAAAATGGGAATGAATTCCTGATATCCGCCTCCCAGCGCGGAATGGGTACTAACCCCACTGGCCGCCCACTGCCGTGTTGCCGGGTGTAGTTTTGAAATTTCCTGTCGGACGTCGGAGAATACAGCTATATATATATCTGCCAGGTAAGTATGAACAAACTTTATTGTATCATAACAATAACATTTTATTTTGTTTGGGCCTAATCTGCCTTGATGTTTTTTGGGGAACCACTTATTTGGTGTGTCTGGAAGGGAGGCTAGGTCATGCCTGTGTTTTGGGGGTTGAGGGATACCTAGTGTTGTAGTTGGACTTATTATCATTAGTTGTGTTTTATTCCTATAGTTGTATTTATTATTCTGGTTTTTTTAAATAAGCCCAATCTGCCTTGACTTTTTAGGGGGCCACTTATTGGGTTCATCTTGAAGGGAAGGAGTTGCTCTAGGCTAGGGTGCACCGGGGCTGTTTTTGGGAGTTGGGGAATAGTGTTGTAGTCTATTATAATCAACCTTAATTTATTCCTATAATTATTATTGTTACTCTTTATTTCTTTTCATTTAGCCCTACTCTGCCTTGACTTAAGCTGCATTAGGACCAAAGCTAGGCCTACTTCAGCTTGACTAAAAGCAAGCAGAAGGTACAGTAGGCTAGGGTACTGTGCGCAGTCATGCTTATTACTTGTATTTTAGACTGTACTTCCCTTTAGTTTTTCCTGCATATGGGTATGGGCTGTAATAAAAGCAGCGCTTGGGTATGGCATACCATTCCTTATGATTTTTTGTTGATCCCAAGGAGCTGGTATGAAATACAGTGCTCATTTTGCACGTAAAATGATAGTTACTGAACCAGAGGGGTGTGGTAGTATTTTTCAGTTTGACAGATTAAAGTATCATAGCCTACACTGTCCTAGGCCTGCATTTATAGCCTGTGGACCGAGGTACATCATAGCCTAGTCTAGGACCGAAAGCTGCAAAATTCAAGGCAGATTAGACCTAAATAAACATAACAGACAGGGTGTAGCACTGCAACCATGTCTGTTATTTTCATTTAGGCCTAATCTGCCTTGAATTTTGCTGCTTTCTCTCCTAGACTAGGCTATGATATACCTTGGTCCATAGGGTATACATAAATGCAGGCCTAGGACACTGTAGGCTATGATACTTTAATCTGTAAAACTGAAAAACACTACCACACCCCTCTGGTTCAGTAACTATCATTTTATGTGCAAAATGAGCACTGTATTGAGTATCAGCTCTTTGGGGATGAACATAAAAACATAAACAAAAGAAGGTAAAATCATAAACACAAATAAGATATAAACATAAAACAAGTCAATATTCTGGTCACTGACTGGCAGGAACCAGTTGGTTTTACCTCGAAGGCTAATACCATGCCCCTGTGGTTTGGCATCTACAAATTGACAAGGAAAATAAATGCAGTATTTAGTATCAGCTCCTTGGGGATGAGTGTAAATATAAGATGAGCAGAAATTTAAGGTGATAAATATCAAACATACAAGAGACAGAAATGTACTAAAACACAATGAAAAGGCCATAAACATTTGGGTCAGTAACCGTGGGCAGTGGTAGTAGTCGTCAGTTTTACTCTTAAATCATGTGTTTCTTTTTTTATAGCTAATCTTTCTTGATTTCTCATTGCATTTTGACGTAGGTGATCCAGTGATATACTTTGGCCCGAGTAAAAGGCTATAGTACATTGTATTACAATCATGTTTATTACTTTTATTTAGCCCTTATCTGTCTTACAGTCATGTATGTTACTATTCATTTAGACATAATCTGTCAGAAATTTTGCTGAGTGTGAACCAAGGATAGGCTGTGTTACAGTAATACCCCAAATTTACACAAGGTTAGGTTTCCAGAACCCCCTCATCCAGCACTTAGGGGGTAAGGTTTTGGGGGGGCATGTGGTTTGGCCACAGGTCCCAAAATGCTAATAAGTGCTTACTTCTAGGGTTTGAACACTAAATAGGACCCTAATCATGCTCCCTAGGTATTAAGCTAACTTTTAAATGAAATTAAAGTTACTGTACTTTGATTTATTAGTTTAATACATTACCCTTAAAAAAGAAATATCTGGTTGGCATAAAAATAGTTACATTACAGTATCTACTACATATAGTAGTACCTCGAGATACGAAATTAATCCGTTCCGAGGCGCCTTTCGTATCATGAGTTTTTCGTATCTTGGACCACATTTATTGGCATGGGGGGAAAAGAACCCCCAGTATTCATCAGGTAAGCGTGGACACGAAACGGAAGGCAGACCCCATAACTCCATTACACACTCAGGCTCTTTCTCTCTCTCTCTCTCCCGGCAATCACCCCATCTCTCTCTCTCTCTCTCTCTCCACCTCTTTCTCCATTCTAACAGGTATGAAAATGAGAGAGTTGCATCATAACATAACGTTTATTTACAATAATAACTAGGGTCGATTAACTAAGTAATCCCGTCTTACGACTAACTTAAAACAACTCATTGTCAAGTCACCCAAAAGTTCACACCTCTACTCTGGGAACTTTTGTTCCCCCGAAAGATCCAGAACCGTCTGTCAAAGATACAGAACACATCTCGGTAAGTACACACACAAGTTTAAAGACAAAGTTAATAAAATGGAACATCTTACAAGATATCAAACAAGCCACCCCTTTGGCTAAAGTAAAGGTAACACTTACCCATTCCCAACCGGACACTAAACACTATGTCACAAAAAACTCCCCCGGCGAATGCCACGGCATCTTTGCCTATGACTCAAAGCCCTCTGTCAAAATCCCTCCCATAGGCTTGGGTATGAACGCTTTAACAGAAGAGGCGCACACGCACATACGAACACACAGTTCGCTAGCACCTCGCGGTTCTAGCTGCATCTAGTTTCACAAAGGCACTTTAGGAAGAGTTCATAAACTGTCGTACATTGACTTCCTGAACTAAGCACTTTTATCTCACGCCATCCCCCTAGAAACTCATTGATCAGCTACCCTCAGGTCGTTACTCTGCACTGTCCTCCACATTCCACAGGTTACAGAGAATGCACGAACAATATAATATTAATCAAAAACCCTATGTCTTACACATTTTACATGTAAAATGGCTAATCCGTTCCAAGCCCTCCAAAAACACCCCAGTAAATTTCATAATAAAGCTAAATTGACCTATAAACAATGAAATACTAAAACAATTTGGACCATTCAATACCTAAATTAAGAATAAAAATGCAAAACCTGTAAATAAAGTGTATATTAGTGTACAAGAAATATTATTACTGTAACATAAAATGTGGAAGCTTACCTTTCGAGTGAGGCTATCTCCGAAAGTGGCGGCAGAGGAGGAGGAGGACAAACGGCAGATACGTACACTTAACTTTATGAAACACATAAAAAAATGTCAGAAAAACAAACTAAACTTTACAAAACACATTAACAAAACTGTAACACTTAACTTTACAAAAAACTTAAAATTTATTTTGTCTTTTTTTGATTTTTACATTTCTTTTTACTTTTTTTATACTTTACGTAATTTCAATTTCTTCACCACCGAATGGATGCCAGTCTGTTTACGGAATTTTTCGAACCACCCATGAGAAACCTTGAACTCTGGGGTTGCCGTTGATGTCCCCTCTCTGCCGTCGTCTTCGGCTTGGGCAATCAAATCGCCGAAAATAGCGCTGGCCTTCTGGCAGATTGCCATCTCGGTTATTGTATCGCCATCGATTCTTTGTCCTCGATCCATACAAGAAGCAGCCTTTCCATTTCATTATGCACATGGCTCCTCTTGTTGGACAAAATAGTCACGCCCTTGGAAGGTGTAGCTGCTTTGATGGCTTCCTTCTGCTTAAGGATGGTGCCTATCGTCGACGGATTTCGGCCGTATTCCTTAGCGATCACACTCAACCGCAAGCCAGCCTCATACTTTTTTATTATCTCCATCTTTGTCTCCATAGAAAGCATTCTCTTCTTTCTGTGAACTTCAGCAACTTTCTTGGGACCCATGACTATATGTACTGTACGTAATTAAGTTACGTATGTAGTATGTATTCGTACTAATTAGGTTCTCACAACACGATAAAGTAGCACAACGAAATCACTAACGAATTTACGATACAAAACAAAATCGTTGGACCGAACGAATGCCGCATGTGTACAATAAAGCTTCGGGTGCAAAGTGGCCGAGCGAAGGAACGCCACCACGTAAGATGCATGATGGGAGGGATGCTGTCCAATAGGAGAGAAACATCTCATGGCTTGGCTAGCATCAGGAACCAATGGGAGAGCAGGAGGATGGTGGCGAGTCTACTAGAACTAAGATGGCGGCGCGAGTTTCAAAATTGTTATCGGGCGAATCTCGGACTTTCAGAAACCTTTCGTACCTTGAAAACTTTTCGTATCTTGAAAACTTTTCGTATGTAGAGCAGTAAAATTTTTCGTGTCAGCTTTCGTATCTCGAGTTTTTCGTAATTTTGAGCCTTTCGTATCTCGAGTTTTTCGTAAGTTGAGCCTTTCGTATCTCGAGGTACCACTGTACATACGTATCCACTTTCAGAGTAAAAGAAGTTTTCTTTAGATCACTAGGTAAACTTCATAAGTCAGTCATAACGAAGGTACACAATTTAATAAAATAAAGAAAACATGTAGTATGTACAAACATAATGTTTGCAGAGGGTGAAGGTAAAATTCAGTCAATTTAAAATCATGAACTAGTGTGTGTGAGAGAGAGAGAGCGAGAGAGAGAGAGAGAGAGAGAGAGAGAGAGAGAGAGAAATGTGTACGTCATGTGAGGTAAAAAACTGGACGGGTATCATCTTCAAAATGTGCAAATGGGATCACATCTTCTGAAAGGACATTAACTGTATACTATGTACGTAACATTGTACATACCGATTGCACCAGCACTTTTCTCTGAGGCTAAGAAAGTAATTTTCACAGAACGACTACTCTGTTATGTATCTGATATGTTTTACTAAATGTAGTATACTATACTCTGTTTTTTTCTATCTGTCCACCCGCCTGTGGTGTTTGCGTATGGTAACACTGTGTTCCAGGCTTTAGATAGTTACGCTATGCGGCTATGTGGAAGTTTTAGGTAAATAAAAGGATATCTGGGTGTACATTTGCAACTGAAAAGTGTTTTATTAATTTACTGTATGTGAATTACAAAGTTAATATATGAAATAGGATATTGTTATTATTGCTGAATGTAACTATTTAAAGCCCGGGACGCAGTGTTACCATAAGCAAACACCACAGGCGGGTGGACAGAAGGAAAAAACCGAGTATAGTACGTACTTTAGAAATTGAACAAAGTTTCTGAAGGGATATCATCTTTGAAAAGTTCAGTAACTTTTTGAATGGGTATCGCATCTTGTAAAAGTATGTACTATATGCACTAACTGTAGGTGCTGTAATTACCTTTGTATCATATTTATGCTTGTCAAAAATAAGAATACTAATACATTTTTAATCAAGATTTTTATGCATGACACTTACCTGGCAGGTATATATATAGCTTATCCTCTTGACGCACTGGCAGAATTTCAAAACTCGCGGCAACCGCTAGTACACTGGTAGTTCAGGTGATGGCCACCCCGTTCCCGTGGCGCTGGTACTTGGAACTATTCCCGTTTTCCTCAGATTTTCTCTGCCAGCCGAACCGGCAACATCGTTGTTGGTTCTCTGATAGAATTTCCTGCTCGTTGACTGACTTTTTGGATATTGGTATCGTATTCACGAAGTTAGCGTGGCAATCGCATTTTGTTTGGATTTTGATTTAGTATGTCTGATTCAGGAAGTATGTTTAGAGTTTGTGTGAAAGAAGGGTGTAAGGTGAGACTGCCGAAATCATCGGTAGATCCACATACTATTTGTAAGAAGTGTCGGGAGTTTGTATGTACATGGGACAATAGGTGCAATGAATGTCAGTGTCTGAATGAGAAAGAGTGGAAGGCTCTTATGAAGTATGTTGAGAGATTAGAAAAAGATCGGGTTAGAAGATCTGTCTCTAGGAGTGAGAGATCGGGATCTTCGAGTAAGCCTTTGAATGAATCTTTGCATGTGTCTTCTCCAGCTCATTCACATGTAGACGTAGCACCTTCCCCTCAGGTTTCTCCTGCGCCCGTTGCTGTATCTGAGGATACTACTGATCCACAAATCGTGAAAGTGTTCGCTGCCCTTGCGTCTATGGGAGAAATAACAAATTAAACGATTAACAGACAAAGTGGAAGTGTTCGGTGACAGTGTTGTGGAGGGGGCGCCTGATCGTCCCTCTCGTGCTCCTAGACCGAGACCTCTGTCAAGCTCCCAGACCCAAGGGAGAAGGCATGTCGACAGTCGAAGGGAGGCGAGAGGGGTTTACTCGCGATCAGTTGTCCCTTCAGGCAGTTCTGTTGCTTCCCAGGCTGCAGCAGTACGCCATGGAAAAGGCGATACTGGGAAGTGCCGTTATTCTTCGGATAGTTCGGCGTCAGGAAGGAGTAGGCGTTTCGCGGAAGTATCGCGTCCTCTCAAGAGGTCATACTTTCCGTCCTCATCACAGGATGAAAGGGCTGTTGACCAAGAAGGGTGGAGTAGCCCTGAGATTTTTTCATCGGAGGATGAAGAAATTATCCCTATCAAAAGGAAAGAGGATTTCTCGTCAGTTGGAAGTTACTAGCTGTGCGGTGAGAGGTGTTTCTCCGCTTAGAGGAACTCCTCTGCGTAGACCGCAGGTTCGCTCTGCCTCTCCGTGTTAGCCCGGTGCGTCCTCGATCTCCTCATCATCAGAGTCTCGTAAGGAAGCGGTAGACGAAGGAATTCTGCGGGACATGCAGGAGAGATTAGCAGTGATTGTACAATCATGGGAGAAGCCCGAACAACCTTTGGTTAGACGTAAGGACTCGTCTCTCCCGGTTAAGTCCTCCAAGAGGACGCAGGACGTGCAACGCAAGCCAGGACGCAGTGCATCCCTTAAGAAGGACGAAGCAGTGCTGGACGCAGGACGCAAGAGGAAGAGTGATGGACGCATACGTTCAGGAGGACGCAGGACGCAGGCGGCAGCAAGTCGAAACTTTTTCTCGACAAGGAAGAGAGGAGTTTTACAAGGAGACAGCGCCGCATTCGCTCTCTAAGCAGGCTCTGCATAAGGAGTCCGCTTTGGAGAGTCATCAGGATCTTGGTTTTCAAGATATTTCTTCGCAGGAGGAAGAATTTGTGGAGAGTGCGGAAGAGGACAAGAATGTGGAAGCTCCTTCTTCGGACTACAAGAGACTAACAGAGTGCCTTCTTTCTTTGTTTGAAGGAGATTTTCAACCTGCAGGCCTGCCATCGCCTTTGTCTCAATTTTCGAAGACGAAGACAGCCAAGAAATCGTCTTTTTTGAAAATGACTTTGTCTATTTCGGCCAAGAAGCCCTTCAACGTGTAAATGAGTGTTTTGAAGAGAAGAGAGAGTCAGGGAAGACTTCTTTTGCCTTTCCTCCGGCCAAGTTGGCTTCTAAGTCTGGTGTTTTGGTATGCTACGGGGGAAAGTCTTGGCCTGGGAGTTCCTGCCTCCTACCTAGGGAGACTTTTCCAACATAGTGGACAGCTCCCGTAGACATGCTTTACATCAGCCAAGTGTGGTGGACTTCGTCAGAGTTCGACCATTTACTCAAAGGTATCTATCGGACTTTTGAGGTGTTTAATTTTCTTGACTGGTCGTTGGGGGCCCTGGCTCGGACTTCGGAGATGGAAGATTCGTCAGAATCCGAGTTGCCCGTAGAAGTATCATGTCCTGTATGGATAAAGCCTTGACAGATGGAGCTAATGAATTGGCTTCACTTTTTACAGCAGGCGTTTTGAAGAAAAGACATTCTTTTGTGCTCGTTATTCGCTGCTAAAGGAGTCTCGAACGCGCAAAAGTCGGAGTTGATGTTCTCTCCGCTTTCAGGACAGCTCTTCCCTCAGGATATCATTAAGGACATCTCGCTCTCCCTCACTCAGAAGGCTACTCTGGGATCTTCCTTAGCGTCCTTTCTGTAAGGAAGTATTTACCTTCTAATGTAATGAAGAAGACCCCGAAGGATACAAAGACATCACAGCAGCCCTTTCGGGGTAGGACTTTTTCCTTTACCGACCAGCATTTAGAGGGAAAAGAGTTCCAGCCAAAAGAGGTTCGAAAACCTCAAACAAGCAATGAGTCAGAAGTCCTCCAGACTTGTGTGGGGGCCAGACTTTTAGACTTCTGGGAAGTCTGGCAAAGCAAAGGAGCGGATCCTTGGTCTGTAAAGGTAGCGAAGGAAGGATACAAGATCCCCTTTCTCAAGAAACCACCTCTCGCTACAGCTCCGAGAGCCCTAGGGGCTCATTACATCGATTTAGAGAAGAGAGAGGCTCTTTGGCATCAAGTTGTCAGCATGTTAGAAAAGGGGGCCATAGAACCGGTTCTGGATCACGAATCCCCAGGTTTTTACAACCGTCTGTTTCTAGTACCGAAGTCATCAGGAGGTTGGAGGCCAGTACTGGACGTAAGTCAGCTAAACTTGTTCGTAGAAAAGACCAAGTTTACGATGGAGACGAACGATTCAGTACTGGCAGCGGTACGACCAGGGGACTGGATGGTAACGCTGGACCTTCAGGATGCGTACTTCCATATTCCGATTCACCCAAGGTCCAGGAAATATTTGAGATTCGTGATCCAGGACAGGATTTATCAATTCAAAGCCCTTTGCTTCGGTCTGTGCACGGCTCCTCAAATTTTTACAAGAATGATGTCGAATGTGGCGAAGTGGCTTCATTTGTTAGGAGTCAGAGTCTCTCTCTACCTCGACGATTGGCTCATAAGAGCACAATCAAAACAGCAATGTCTGGAGGTCACGGACATCACATTGGAGTTAACTCAGCAACTGGGTCTGATGGGGAACCTGAAAAAGTCACGGTTGATCCCCTCTCAGGAGCTAGTTTATTTGGGGATTCTGATATCCTCAGTGATTTTTCGGGCTTTTCCGTCACCCGAAAGGCAGACCATGTGCCTGCGGAAAGTGCAAGAATTCCTATTGAAAGACCAATGCTCGGCGAGAGAGTGGATGAGCTTGCTGGGGACACTCTCTTCGTTAGAGCGGTTCATTTCACTAGGGAGACTTCACATGAGGTCCTTACAGTTCTTTCTGAACGAAGTCTGGCCAAGAAGATCGCAACCAGATTCCTTCCGGTTTCCAATTCCTTCAAAGATAAAGGAGGAATTAAAGTGGTGGCTAGTTCCGGGGAGGTTGTCAGAGGGTACGTCACTCCAGCAGAGGAACCCAGACCGGATATTATTTTCCGACGCGTCAGACGGAGGCTGGGGAGCGACGCTGGGCCCTCGGGATGAGTCAGGCCTTTGGAACGAAGAAGAAAAGGCATGGCACATAAACAGGAAGGAACTGATGGCGATCTTCTTGGCTCTGAAAGCGTTCAGACCGTGGATCAGCGGCAAAGTGGTGCAGATCAACGTGGACAATACCACAGCTCTGGCATATATACAAAAACAAGGAGGAAACCCACTCGTTATCCCTTTGCAACTTGGCGAAGGAGATTCTTCTGTGGTCGCAGAGAGAAAACGTCACCCTGCTCACCAGGTTCATTCAAGGAGAGAAGAACGTCAGAGCGGATCTGTTGAGCAGGGACGGACAAGTGCTTTCCACGGAGTGGATGTTGCATCTTCAAGTATGCCAGAGACTGTGGAAGCTCTGGGGCACACCAGTAGTGGATCTTTTCGCTACCGCAGCGACGAAGAGGTTACCGAACATTGTCTCCCAATCCCGGACCCTCTTGCAAGGTCGCAGTCGATGCCTTCCTACTAGATTGGACGGGTCTAGATGCGTACGCTTTTCCCCGTTCAAGATTTTAGGAAGGGTAATGAAAAAATTCAGAGAAAGTCGAGGAACAAGGCTGACTCTGATAGCCCCATACTGGCCGGCCCAAACGTGGTTCACAGAGGTACTGGAATGGACAGTGGATTCTCCGAGAAGTCTACCCACGAGAGTAGATCTTCTCAAACAACCCCACTTCGACAGGTTCCACAAGAACACCCTCGCTCTGGGTCTGACTGCGTCAGACTATCGAAAGACTTGTCAGAGCGAGGGGGTTTTCTAGAGAAGCAGCGAAGGCAGTTGCAAGAGCACGAAGGCCATCAACTATCAAAGTGTACCAGTCGAAGTGGGAGAACTTCCGTAAATGGTGTAAGAATCGGAAGATTTCTTCATCCAGTACCTCTGTGACACAAATTGCAGATTTCCTTCTATACCTGAAGAAGGAACTGGGTTTGGCTAATCAGACAATTAAAGGTTATAAGTGTATGTTGTCTGCAGTGTTTAGACACAGAGGTTTAGACCTGTCCAACGACGCAGATCTTAGAGATCTTCTCAGATCTTTTAATACAAAGAAGGATCGACTTTGCAGAACTCCTTCTTGGAATTTGGATGTCGTTCTCAAGTTCTTGGAGACGGATAGGTTTGAACCTATGGGCAGTTCGTCTTTGCGAGAGCTAACGAAGAAGACTATTTTCTTAGTAGCCTTAGCTACAGCTAAAAGGATTAGCGAGCTGCAAGCTATTGACAAGCAAGTAGGTTGGAAGCACAACAAAGCAGTTTGTTCTTTTCAACAGGAGTTCTTAGCAAAGAATGAGAATCCTTCGCATCTGTGGCCAAGATCTTTTGAGATTGAAGGACTGGCTGATCTAGTAGGTCAAGAACAAGAAAGGGTTCTTTGCCTAGTAAGAGCCTTACGGTTTTACGTAGAAAGAACAAGAAGCATTAGGGGGACTTCATGTTCTCTGTGGTGCTCTGTTAAAGATCCTACTAGACCTATGTCTAAAAACGCGATGGCTTTCTTTGTAAGAGAAGTCATTAAAGAAGCTCATTTACTTTGTCAGGAAGAATGCTTCGGCTTGATTAAGGATAAAGCTCATGAGGTGAGAGCAGTAGCTACGTCCTTAGCATTCAGGAAAATTTAGCCCTCAAGGACATTATAGATTCGACGTTTTGGAGGACAAACTCTGTGCCTTGCCTCATTACCTTAGAGACGTGAAGACAACTTTTGATAATTGTCAAACGTTAGGCCCGTATGTATCCTCAGGTACAGTACTGGGCAAAGGAGTTTCCACCCCATAACCTAATAACATGCTAGGTTTTATTTTAATTAGGTTATAGTGTTTTTTATGGTTGTCTGAGAAGGTTAATACCAGCTCAGTTTTTGGTGTAGTGTTTATTATTGTATGTGTGTGTGGTTCAGGTGACTAACTTTCCTAGCATGAATGCCCGTGGTAAATGAGGGCTAGGGTTCTCTGTCAGCAGATTGGTCATGTCCAGTTGTCAGACCCTTGTTGTTAGCTTTCTCAACAAACAGGTCACATCCTAGTTGAGAGCTACTAAGGTTTAGCAGGCTAAGAGGCAGGACCTACGAAGTCAGCTACCTTAGCAGGTAAGGAACTTAATAAATAATTTTTAAAATTTAGTTAATTTTTGAATTATGACGATGTTGCTGTCTGTGACCCACCTCCAAATGTGTCAATCAGCTATATATATACCTGCCAGGTAAGTGTCATGCATAAAAATGATATTGTTATGATACAATAAAGTTTTATGCATACTTACCTGGCAGGTATATATATAGCTTATCCTCTTGACGCACTGGCAGAATTTCAAAACTCGCGGCAACCGCTAGTACACTGGTAGTTCAGGTGATGGCCACCCCGTTCCCGTGGCGCTGGTACTTGGAACTATTCCCGTTTTCCTCAGATTTTCTCTGAACCCTGTCTCCTGAGGGGAGGAGGGTGGGAATTTAATTATATATACCTGCCAGGTAAGTATGCATAAAACTTTATTGTATCATAACAATATCATTTTATACAGAAAAGCTTTAAAACTTAAAAATTTACATAATACATTAAACATACACTTTTGCAGGATTTTGCATTGCTTCTGGAGGATTCATAAATGTTTGTGCTATTGTGAAGAACTCGAGTATGATAATTAGTTAGGTTTCAATGAAAAGTTCGCGCTATTGTGAATTCACACAAATCGAATCGCATAAGTTTGGGGTATTACTGTATACCTCCTATCAGATAAAAGCAGGTCAAATGTATGGTAGGCTAGGTCTTATTGCTACAATCATGTCTGTAACTTTTTATTTTGGCCAGACATATCTTACT
This sequence comes from Macrobrachium nipponense, assembly GCF_015104395.2. Lineage (NCBI taxonomy): Eukaryota > Metazoa > Arthropoda > Malacostraca > Decapoda > Palaemonidae > Macrobrachium > Macrobrachium nipponense. The sequence goes on along the minus strand of NC_087214.1, from coordinate 42,320,813 downwards.
TCTCACAGTACTTAGACCTAGACTGAGCTATGATCTATATCAGCTCAAGTCATGGCAGGCATAGGGTTGTGGTGCAATAGTCTTAAAAGCTTTCTCTTCAGTCCACAAATAAACAAGTTTTTTCTTTTTTTATATTTACTTACAGAAGATGAACCCAGGGAAGGTTTCGAAAGCTTTTTGTAAAGGGGTTTTAAATTATACACGAACCCGCAACATTTTATTATTGTTGACCTCTTAGAACATTATATATATATACTCTCGCGATAGAGAGTGTTAACTAATTATACATAATTATATCGTATCACTCACTCTGTTGAGATCAAATCGGTCCCTGTGCTTCCCCATAATGCTTTCAGAATAGAAAACGTGGAGGGCGGAACATCCGTTTGGAGATAAACTCCGAAAACTATGTTCAGTTTCTACTTCTTTTGCGTTTTGACAGTGTTTAGTTTCCTCTCATTTTAACAATTATAGTTTAAAAGCTCCACGTTACTCTTTTTTCATAGAGTGATGCATAATGTGATAACTTTTGTAATTGAAGTGGGTTACGATTTATTATTTGATTTGAATTCAGTCTGCCTGACGATTACAATTTTGTTCACGCGCGATTGGTGTACGAAGCTCTCTCTCTCTCTCCTCTCTCTCTATCTCTCTCTCTCTCTCTCTTCTCTCTCGTCTCTCTCTCTCTCTCTCTGTTTTGGATTGATTCTCGCTGTTTTATATATATATATATACTATATATATATTTATATATTTAATATATTATATATATATATATATATATATATATAAAAATGATTGCTCCTCTCTGCTCTGTCGTCTCTCTCTCTCTCTCTCTCTCGCATCTCTCGTCTCTGTTTGTGGATTGATTCCTTCGCTTTTGTGTTATATAGATTATATATATATATTAATATAGATATATATATATATATGCTATATATATATATATATCTATATATATATATATATATATATATATATATATATGATATATATATATATATATATAAAACTGATTGCTCCTCTCTGTCTGTCTGTTTCTCTCTCTCTCTTTCTTTGTGAGTCTCTCTCTCTCTCTCTCCCTCCTCTCTCTCTCTCTCTCTCTCTTTGTTTCTTTGTACATTGATTCTCTATGTGTTTTATATATATATATATATATATATATATATATATATATATATATATATATATATATATATATATATATATATATACTCGCTTTGTTTCTCTCTGTCTCTCTCTCTCTCACTCTCTGTTTTCTTTGTGTTTACTTCTCTCTCTCTCTCTCTCTCTTTGTGTCTTATCTGTGTCCGTCAGTCATGAGTAATTACATCCGGTGATAGCAGTGGGGCAACCGCTATAACATGTGTATGTTGTGTCTCCACCTCCATCCAACAGTTGCTTAATCAGACCTTGATGGCCGCTACTGCCTCCTCAGCCTAATCATCTTTTAAGCCTCACTTTTTAATATTAATTTGTGAGCTGTTGCTCTCGGTTACCCGGTAGATTAACCAGCAAGCAGTGGTTCACTTTTTGGAGGGGTGGTTCAGTTTTTGGACATTGGTTGATTTTACACAAAAGTGGGGAACTTTTTAAAACTCACTGTTTAGTGTTGATTTGTGAGCTGTTGCTCCCGGTTACCCGGTAGAGTAAGCAGTAAGCATTGGTTCACTTTTTGGAGGGGTGGTTCAGTTTTTGGGAAAAATGGTTCACTTTTTCAGAGTGATGTTTCACTTCTTTTGAACGATTGGGTAGTTTTAAGACTCTTTGTGGTATTAATTTGTGAAGTTGTTACTCCTGTACTTGGTGAATTAACCAAGAAATAATGGTTCACTTTTTTGAAAAATGGTCGACTTCCTGGAGCATTGTTTCACTTTTTTTTTTTATAAAATGGGTCACTTTTTAAGAATTAGTGACTTCTTAAAGAATTGGTCACTTTTTAAGAAGTAGTTGACTTCTTTAAAAAAAAAATGGGTAACTTTTTGGAACAATGGTTCGTTTTTAAACAGAAATGGTTCACATTTTAATTTAAAAAAAAAAATGGTTAATTTTAACTCAAAAATGGTGACATTAAAAAAAAATTGGTTGACTTCAGAGAAAAATATGGTTCCTTATTAAAGAAAAAAATTATCGTCTTGGCATTTTTCGAGATCAAGACGATTTTTATTGAAATAATAACTATTATTACTCAAATAAAAACCGTCATTTATTGAAAAGTAGCTTTGGTTTCCTACAATTACATTATCATTTGGGCGAATAATTCGCTCGATTATCTTAGGAATGATCTTCTTAGTTAAATTCTGTTTAATGATAAAGATGATAATTATTGTAATAATTATGAAAGTGGTTGTAATGATAATAATTGGAAGGACAATATTATTGTTATTATTATTATGACTTACAATATATATATATATATATATATACTATATATATATATATATATATATTATCTATATATATATATACTATATATATATATATATATATATATATATATTTTAAGTCATAATAAATAATAAACAATAATATTGTCCTTCCAATTATTATCATTATTACCTCTTACATTATCTTTATTATTACAATAATTATTGTCATCTTTATTATTATAATTATAATCACATTAATTCATACAAATTATATTATATATAATATATACATGTATGTATATATATATATATTATATATATATATATATATATATAATATTCACTCAAGAGCTCAAGTTGACACATACCCTACCATATCCTATAAAAAAAAAGAAAAAAAAAAAGAAACGGAAATCTACAGACAAGATCAGGAAAACTGTAGCATTTTCTACAGAACCCCAGAATACAGCAGGTCATGCTGTCGGTTTTTTTTTTTTTTTTTTTTTATCTGTATTTTGATGTGATTGTTCGATTGTATTAATTTTTTTTTTTCTGGGGTGTCAAATCTTCGTATAGGCCTACGTGCATTTTTGTGAGCTATTTTGTGAGTTATAATAATAATAACAATAATATTGCCTTTCCAATTATTATTATTATTATCATCATCATCATCACATTAAATCTTACACAAATATACATCCGATTATCTCAGACAATAATCGAGCTGAGATCACCACCATTGGGCCCATAAGCAAAATCTAAGAAGATAACTCCTAGGAAATCGATCTAATTATTCGCCCAAATGATAATGTATATAATTGTAGGAAGACAACGCTACTTGGATTAATTCATAATTATGTCGTTACTTTTCAATAAATGACGGGTGTTATTCGAGTTATTTTTTCAATTAAAATCGTCTGTAATATATATAATCTATATATATTTTTTTTTTATATATATAGATTTATATATATATATATATATATATATATGTGTGTGTGTGTGTGTGTGTGTGTGTGTGTGTGTGTGTGTGTGTATGTATGTGTGGTGGGTGTATAATATATGGCCATAATTAGTCCCAAGTAATTCTTTGGTTATTAATCAATCGAACTTTTTCAATTTTTCTCCCCCTATCCCCCACAGGCATACTATATATATACAGGCATGGACAGAGGTGACCTTACGGGGTCAAATTTGAGCGTGTGGTGATCACCATTCTTGAGCCAGGGCGTGGTAGGTTAAGGTTAGTGAGCGTCGGAATACAATGGTTTATTTTTGTTATTATTATTATTATTATTATTATTATTATTATTATTATTCGTTATTGGCATTGTTATTATTATTTCTATAATTCTGTCATTTATTTTTGGTAATAATATTTTATTTGCTGAATTTAGTTATTGATATTTTTATTATTATTTTGTTGATTATCGTTGTCATTCTATTGATTTTTTTATTATTTTATTAAATATTAATATTTTAATACATATTTTATTTATTATTATTGGTAATTTTAGTTTACTATTTTGTAATATTTATTATTATTAGCATTATTATTTTAGTAGTTATTGTTTGCTTTGACATTATCAATATTATTATTCTCATCATTGCTGCTAAACGACCCTGAAATACACATCAACCGAAATGCAAAGCATTCCCACGTCATACCAATCCCCCATCGAGACTGACCTCGGCTTCTGTGACGCCTTGTATATATGTGTAAATTCCGATCGGATCAAAACACAAACAAGAATAAAACATTATCGCTCTTTCGTCTCGCATAATTGACACGTCGCACGATAGCGCCGATTCTCCCTTCCCATTGGCCGAGCGGGTTGCTAAGCCACGCCCATTCGGTCGATTCGCTTAGTGGCTCCTCCCACATCGTCCCCTGTTAGCCAGTCAGTAGGCTACGTCTCCTGTTAGCCATTACCAGTCGGCGCCGGGTCACTGGGAGGGTGGACGTGCTACCCTTCCCCGGCGGGAGGTGTTGGGGGGGGGCGGGGGCGGGGGTCGTAAAGGTTCCTTCCTTGACGCTCCTATCTCGAGATGAGTGTAATGTAGAGAGATACAGCCAGGAAATTGGTGTTTGGTCTTATCTATCTCCCCAGCGGCTGTAAAGGGGGCGGTTCCCTGTCCAATGGCTAACCTCTCTCTCTCTCTCTCTCTCTCTCTCGCTAATAAGGTATTGTAAATATGTAGTATATCATTGATAATAAATTAATAAAGTCAGTTTTAGTAGCTCTTATCATCTACTCTCTCTCTCTCTCTCTCTCTCTCTCTCTCTCTCTCTCTTCTCTCCTACGTGCTAATGAGTTGCTGTGTGTCTGTGCATGTATATGACACCATCGACGAGAAATATAATCAGTCTGTTATCCTCTCTCTCTCTCTCTCTCTCTCTCTCTCTCTCTCTCTCTCTCTCTCTCTCTCATGGATCTCCTTTGTTCAGCTCGTTACTGTTATCTGCAGTGACAGATATTTAGGAAATAAATTTTAGTATTCCTGACACTTTTTTGTGTTTCTGTTGTTATGCTGATGATATGGAGCCAAATCTTTTTGTCTTTTGTTTGGGCAGTGGGTCTTAATTAATGAAATCTCTCTCTCTCTCAAATCCTCTCTCTCTCTCTCTCTCTCTCTCTCGCTCTCTCTCTCTCTCTCTCTCTCTGTAAGCAAATAAGTTTTTTATCTCCATGTAAGTCAATTCATGTAATATATATATATATATATATATATATATATATATATATATATATGTGTGTGTGTGTGTGTGTGTGTGTGTAATTGAAATATAAAAGGTCACTGTTGTATTAATTTGCATAGTAGGTGTTAAATCTCTCTCTCTCTCTCTCTCTCTCCTCTCTCTCTCTGTCCGATGCAGGCTGTAGTTGAGATATGATGGTATGTATTGTCCCTGGCAAATTATTATAATTATTATTATAATATTACCCTTCTGACAAGGCGCACGTACGTATCTCTGAATTACCTGGGCGCTCGCAAGCACGCACCTCCTAACTCAATATAGCCGCTTTCAAGCAAGCAAGTAAGGGCCTAACTCAATTTCCTCCTAGGCACTCGCCCGCGCGCAAGCAAGCAAGAAGTGATTACGCCACGGAACGACGCTAGTAAACAACAAGCGGCCGTGTAATGAGAGTAGGGGTCGCCAGTGTCCGGTAGATAAGAAGCCTCTCGGTGTTTACGTTGTCGCTTCTGGCTTTGAGTGACCTCTCTCTCTCTCTCTCTCTCTCTCTCTCTCTCTCTCTCATATGCTGAGCCTGGTCGATTTCCTTGCTCTCTCTTTTAATTTCCTTGTTTATTTTGCTGATTTGCTTCTGTTATTCTTTAATTTGTCCGGTTTATTTGTTTTTTTAGTTCTGTGAACAATTGTACTCGTAGGGGGGAGGGGGTTTAGGAGCCGTCAGGGGTGGAAGACCTTTTGGCGGTGCACTGGTAGGCATTTTTAAAAAAAAAACAAAAAAAAAAAAACTTTAAGGTTATTTGCGTGTCTTCGGCCCTTACCTGCAACCCCTTTCGTTCCTTCTACTGTACCTCCTTTCTTATTCTCTTTCTTCCGTCTGACTTTCCTCCCTCTCCTAGCAATTGTTTCATAGCGCAACTGGCTTTGGGGTTTTCCTCCTGTCACGCCTTTCAAACCTTTTACTGTCAATTTCCATTTCAGCGCTGAATGACCTCGTAGGTCCTAGTGTTTGTCCTTTGACATAAATTCTGTATTCAAATTCAAATTGTAAATAATTGTTTGTTGGAAATGAGTCATTGCTATTAACCTCCTATTTTCTTTATGTCGGAGCCAGTAGCGCCCGCAGAAATTTTATTTGGGGGGGGGGGGGGGGGCGGGGGGAGCCCACCTACAGGACAGCAGTACCACCAGACTACAGATGTAAATCCTGTTTTATTTTCAGATATTATTACAAATGAAGCAACGCTAATTTTGCCGTAAAAAAAATACTGAAATTATATATAAATGAATCAAAAACCAAAATGGTATATGAATTAGATCTTTCTTTCGGAATTTGACACATAGTGTAGTGCCTTTGATTAATCTTAAATTCTCGTGAAAGACAAACTCTTTAACTACAATGTAAAGTCAAGTTGCCTCTTGACATTTCCAGAAAATATCTCGGTAACACAGGAAATGATTTCCCGCTGATCTTCTGACAAGGTCGATCTTGTCCCATCGTTCCTCATCTTCTCTTAACTCTTGCCGAGATTAAGCGTAGAAAAGGTCCTCTCGTCTCGACAGATTCAGAAGAAACGGGCAGAGATGCATATTAGTATATTTGCAGCAGCCTTCTAGTTACTGGATAAATATTTTCTGAACATCTTTCTAGAATCTCGCGTCCTGACAATGGGAGAGGGTCCTTTTCAATTGTATCCCACCTTCCTTCCTCTCCAAAGTTTGTCTTCTTCTTTCCCACCGTTATCCCTACATTCAGGGGTCGGTTGCCTGATGCGCCTTCTCCTCCACTGCCTTCTATCATAGGCATCATCCACCAACAAACCTCTTCTCTCCATATCTTCCTTCTCTTTATCTTGCCATCTCATTCTCCGTCTCCCTCTCGATCTTCTTCCTCTAACAGGTTCCTGCCAAGCCCTCTTCACTCCCTCCTCGTCATCCATCCTCAACAGATGCCCATACCATCTCAATCGTGCCTCTCATATCACCTCTGCCTCTCCAAAGTTTGTTCTACTTCATATTCCTCAGCATCAGTTATATGGTCAAATACTATATCATTTTTATACATATTCAAGTTCCCACTGGACGAGTGGGTTCCGTGCTTGACTATCAATCTGTTGTCCCGAGTTCCCTTCCCGCCGCAGCCAGGGTGGAATCAGAGGAATTTATTTCTGGTGATCAGAAATTCATTTCTCGATTAATGTGGTTCAGATCCCACAATAAGCTGTAGGTCCCGTTGCTAAGAAACTAATTGGTTCCTAGCCACGCAAAAAATCTAATCCTTCAGGCCAATTCCTGGAATAGTGCCTCAGTGGCGTGGTCGGTACAGTGTTGGCGTGCCACCTCGTTGGCCACAAGTTAGATTCTCGGGCATTCCATTGAGGTGTGAGAGATGTGTTTCTGGTGATAGAAGTTCACTCTGGACGTGGTTTGGAAGTCACAAAAAGCCGTTGGTCCCGTTGCTGAATAACCACTGGTTCCATGCAACATAAAAACACGATACAAACAAACAAACAAAAGCAAATCCTGGAATGTGGTGCGACTGAAATAACTTGGCATCAAAGAGCACAATGACCTCCTACCAACAACACTGGGATCATTAGTAGTAAATCTGTCATGAAACTGAGCAATGACGAAGTCCAAAAAGGGCTCTCTTATAATATTCTTCTATGCTACTACATATGTGGGGCTTCGATCTGTATTGCTGACTGATAGCTACTCTGGGCATTTTCACTTCAATGTTTAAGGTACAAAGTTAAGTTTAGAATATCTTAGTTTAACCAGACCACTGAGCTGATTAATAGCTCTCCTAGGGCTGGCCCAAAAGGATTAGATATTTCTAAGTGGCTAGGAACCAATTGGTTACTTAGCAACGGGACCTACAGCTTATTGTGGGATCCGAACCACATCATGTCGAGATATTTAAGGTACTACTTGTAATATATATATATATATATATATATATATATATATATATATATGTATGTATGTATATATATGTACATATCAAGTACAAAAGGCCCAATAAAACACTACAATTTTAAAGGTAAGGACAGTTTTTTCTGTGGACTGACTTCCACCCGTATCAAGTGTTGCTTAATAAGGGTGGAGTAAAGTCCACCAAAATATAGTCCTTAGCTGTAAAAATGCAGTGTTTAAGGGCCTTATGTACTTGTATCCTGTTTCAACAGAAGAATTTATTTACATTATATATATATATATAATATATATATATATATATATATATATATAATTTTTCACCTTGACTTAGGGAGGGGCCCCCCCGAATGTATGTCCAAGTGGCCGCCACCCCCCGTGCTGGCGCTACTGGTTAGATCATATATAATCTTCACCTTAGGTCTTGTGTGACCTGTCTTATGCTAAGTGCTGTATATTATCCTTGCTCCCCGGATTGTTATTTCCTTGTATACTTTGTTTATTTTTTTATTAAGGTCTATAAACAATAGTTTATGAAATGCAAGTCATATTAACCTCTTAATTTTTTTCCTGTGGAAGCAAATAATCTTGGATCTTCTGTGGCTTCTCTGGTGTAGTACCTCCTCTGTCGGACTATCCTTGCTGCCTGTTAGTTATGTCCTCGTTTAATTTGTTTATTTGGTTATCCAGCGCTATTAGTAATGATCAGGCTTTTATTTTGTGGGATGCGAACCACGTGATCCTTATAATTATACTTAGGTGAATCATGACATTTCCTCTTAACATAATCCATATCTTGGAATTACAAGAAACACCAATTTATTTATTTATTAATATTCATTAATTTATGCGTTTTTTTTTGTAAAGGAAATACGCCCCATGGACCACTGTATAGTTTTCAAGTTAGTTACCGAAATGCAGTAAGACAAAGTATATTAAAGGAAATGAAACATTTCCTTTGAGATTATTAGAAGTATATAAAACTAGACTAGAGCATGGAGACTCATAAATATTCAGACTTCTTCTAGATCCAAAACTTCGTCATTTCCAGTGACATCAGTGTTTTGACAGGTAAGACCTGGCAGTTTGAGCGACCAGATACACAAGTTATTATTGCGTATTTGACACAAGAACACCTGTTGTTCTTACTGTCACCTCTGCATCTGCATGATCTAGATCTAATCGTGCAACAAGTCTGGTGCGCTGCCTCAGTGCCTTGATCAGTAAGGTCTTGACCTGCCACCTCGGTGGCCGCGAGTTCGATCCTCGGGCATTCCATTGAGGAGTGAGAGATGTGTATTTCTGGTGATAGAAGTTCACACTCGACGTGGTTCGGAAGTCACGTCAAGCTGTTGGTCCTGTTGCTGAATAACCACTGGTTCCATGCAACGTAAAAATACCATACAAACAAAAACCAACAAGTCTGGTGCGATGGGATCCAGTGTTGTAACTGGTTGGAAAGAGTCGCATTTAACCATCCAACCATAGTAACCTTTTGGATCTGTCTACTGGGTAGTGAGATTAACTCAATCTATAGCCTGTGGGTGCGTGCGTAGCATAAACTGCTCAGCTGCTCCCGGACTGGGCGGTAGTTTTTCGGGAGTGGTTATTCCTTTTGCTGACATTATCCGATAACCAACATATCGCAGCTCTTGGAATGGTGCTCACCTCTTCTTGGGCTTGTCACTGTAAATGTGCGTAAACGGAGCTATTCCGGCCTTTTTTTCTTATACCGTTTCCACAGATGAATTCGAAGCATTCAGAACACGAATAGCTTCTGACGGTGCGTGTTTTCCACGCATCAAATCGAACATTTTCCTTTTCCCTTTTCCATAAATAGCAGAGGCTGTGTCACAGCCTGTAAAGCTGTGGGCAAGCAATATATTTTCGATCTGAACATGGGACGTTTTGTCTGTGGCCTTTTCGGTTTCGTATACTTTGCCGGAACTGGACAAAAAGAAAAAAGAAAAAAAACTTAAAACGATGGCGCAACAGCAACACCAAAACCTCAGTGTCATCGCAAATGACATTTAACGTTGTTTCCATCCTGACTTTTGCAGATCCCAGCTTGTTTGACAATCAAAGTAGGATCTGCGTCTTCTGTCGCATTCTCCAGCATATTCCAATTTTCATAAACTCCTCACTCAATCATTTGAACAAAGTCGCTTGATTGGAAGTGTTATCCAAAAAGCCTTTTTTTTTTTTTTTTTTTTTTTTTTTTTTTTTGTTTTTTTTTTTTTTTTTTTTTTTTTTTTTTTTTTTTTTTTTTTTTTTTTTTTTTTTTTTTTTTGTGTCACAGTCAATTTCGATTTTGGATGCACTGTGTCAGTGTCATGGCAGGGATGTTTTTGCCTTCTTTGGTGTTCATGGTCTTCGGTCGAGCTCTCATATCCATCGAAGACAACAACAATCAAATCCACATGCTATGGCGTTATGCAAGTGATCAACGTATTCTAAATGTGAGTTCTAAGTAGGTTTTGCCTGACTCCCATTTGGTCTGCTCCGTAGGGGGTTAGTGCAATCTGTGGACCTCATGCGGTGCACTGTAGGCATTACTAAAGATTCTTTGCAGCGTGCCTTCGGCCCCTAGCTGCAACCACTTTCGTTCCTTTTACTGTACCTCCTTTCCTATTCTCTCTCTTCATCTTACTTTCCACCCTCTCCTAACACTTGATTCATAGTGCAACTGCTTTGAGGTTTCCCTCCTGTTACGTCTTACAAACCTTATACAGTCAATTTCCATTTCAGCACTGAATGACCTCATAGGTCCCAGTGCTTGGCCTGTGACCTGAATTCCATATTCAACTCAACTCGACCCATTTGGTTTGATGCAATAACCGCCCTCCGTCGATCCTTATTCTATATACCTTGGTTGGGTTGATCCCGAGAGATGGTGCAATCAGTCTTTGCATCTCCAGCTACAGATCTTTCAGCATATTACCGAACGAGGCTTCATTTGCTCTTCGCATAACTCTGAAAAGCGACAGCGGAACTGGAATACGTTCGAATACCAAACGCTCTTCCATAGATATCCCGCACTCGCCTATGACAATCAAGCGCCCCAGTGGCGTGATCGGTATGGTCTTGGCCTGCCACCTCGGTGGCCGCGAGTTCGATTCTCGGGCATTCCACTGAGGGGTGAGAGATGTGTATTTCTGGTGATAGAAGTTCAGTCTCGACGTGGTTCGGAAGTCACGTCAGGCCGTTGGTCCCGTTGATGAATAACCACTGGTTCCATGCAACGTAAAAACACCATACAAACAAACAAACAAGCCTATGACAGTCAACCGGTCATTAAACAACTTGCTTTCCCTTCGAAGTTGTAACTTCCTTTTTCAGGTCGGATAATGGTTTTATCTTGAGACTTTGAAATTGCTGAGTTGTCACTTCCACGGTCCATCATACTCTGGATTTGAAGGCCGCCTCCCACCTTCTCTGCGTCAATCGAGCCATCCTTATTGATCAGCCCTGTATTGAGCAGCAGCAAGATTAGGGCAGCTTTGTACTGGCACGGGCTCTTGCTTTACAGCAGCCCGTAACTGGTGATGGATGAAGTATTCTCCTCTGCAACCTATCATTCGGCTCCAATTTAACCACTGGGCCAGATATGGTAAAAATTAGTGGGAGATAAAGTGTTATAGAAGTAGAAGCAAGTCCCAGTGAGTAGGAGAGTGGGAAGGAAAGGATAAGATTAGAGTTGGAGAAAAAGGTTAGGAATCAAAGTTCCCTTGATATGTGATGAATGATGTTAATGGAGTGAATGGATATTTTGCTTATACACTGGATGGCTGTATGCCATTAGGTATTGCTGACTTTAGAGTGACTAAGGAGAGGTGTTACTCTTCCCAGCACGCTCGATAAGATACTGGAGAAGAAGAACAGGGATGAGATGATCTGGTATGGCAGCTGCTGTTCGGATTGAACAGCAGGTGCTTGGGGTTGAAGGTTGGGATGAGGTGAGATTGTATGTAGTTTAGAAGAAGTTCGAAGAGAACGATGATTCCTTCGAAGGTACAGTAAGTGTTGTGTTATTACTTTGGGAACTGGGTTAGCACTGTCTGAGCTGTCAGAACGGGAAGGAGAAGGTTGTGAGGGAAGGGTCTCGCTACTGAGGGAGATACCAATGCATCGCTTCTGCGATTTGCCTCGAATAGGTAGGTCATTAGTTCTGAACCATTGGAAGGGGCGCGAGATAGCACGAGATTCTTTGTTTGCCGCGCTATTTGCAGATGTTTCCTAGTATACATTTCTCCTCTTGGCGGGCAATCTATCTCCCATGACGTCGTTTATTTTGGATGTTTGATGTACGTAGTAGTGTGGCGCAGTACTTTTAGGTGTGCGGAGTCGTAGCTGCGGAATTGACCTCCACTGAAACCACTGGCTTGTTTTAGAGGAGGTCAGTTGAAAAGAAAGCTAGACAAAATCATTAGAAGGACACTGTGAATGAACAATAAAACCTGCTCCTACAGATAAGTGAGCACACGATGTCTCTTATTATGATGAACTAATAAGTCTTTGAGACATCCTAATCCTTGTAACTCATGAATTTCTGTTCTATGGCCATGTCTGTCCACTGACTATTCGTTAGTTATAGCTAACAGTATGCAAGCCATGATTTGCAAAGGCTGTTGTCACATTTTGGGGTTTTTCATGCTATTGATTGACAAACTGAATGCAACCTTGCACCTTTTGCATCATTGCAACGGCCCTTTGCGACAAACGCATTCAGCATTTCGGGTAATCTGGGAAGGGTGGAGCTTGAAATGAAATCGTGAGTGTTCTCTGCTCTCAGGAATACCTTGATTTTTAGGTTTATAATAATAATAATAATAATAATAATAATAATAATAATAATAATAATAATAATAATAATAATAATAATAATAAATAAGAAGATATGAGATATGCCAGTGGAAATTGTACCCATAATCATAGGAACACTAGGCACGCTCCCAAGATCCCTGAAAAGGAATCTGGAAAAACTAGAGGCTGAAGTAGCTCCAGGACTCATGCAGAAGAGTGAGATCCTAGAAACGGCGCACATAGTAAGAAGAGTGATGGACTCCTAAGGAGGCGGGATGCAACTCGGAACTCCACACTATAAATACCACCCAGTCGAATTGGAGGACTTTGATAGACGAAAAAAAAAAAAATAACAATGATTAGGAATGAGTCCTTCTCTGAGCGCAGTAGCATTGAATATTATAGCTGTTTCAACGGCATTTGATTTATATAGAATCTTCTCAATTCTTATCATTGTAGCTGATATACTACTTGCTGATGAGAAAAAGACAATAAGAAGAATTGAGAAGATTCTATATAAATTAAATCGTTTGAAACACAGGGCCATAAACATGGAATATACGAAATACAAACAGTACCATACACAATCTAGATACATGAGACAACATGATAAAAAAATGAATAAACGGCACTATCCACTCAATAGCTGAGGTAGTATAAAATATAGTAATCATAATACTGTTAATAACAGTAATAATATTGGAGAGAAAGAAAATGCATTGAGAGTTATAATATAGTTAGTGTACATATTGTATAATTTAAATTTCAGCTAGAGACCTTAGGCGTTTACAGTAGTCAGGTCCAGAGGGCTAAATACGAAAATTGAATGTAGAAGAATTTTAGCTTAATAGTATTCACAGTAATAATGAAAAAAAGTAAAACATCAGCAATATGTATAATAATAATGACAGATTCTTCAGATTATTATTATTATTATTATTATTATTATTATTATTATTATTATTATTATTATTGTCGTTGTTGTTGTTGTTGTTATCATTATCTTTATTATTAGTTGCAATATATACTTATATTAATCCAAGTACATAAAATTATTATCAATTTTTATCAAGATGAATAGCGCCAAATATGATTTGCTACACAACGATAGAAAGGTGGTTTATAGTACTTTCAATTATATTGGAAGCTATGTGTCGATTAAATGCATATTTAAAGAGTGAAAGGAGGAAAACTGAAAATAAAAAACATTTTCCGGGTTCTTAGTTGAACCCGTTACTCGTCCCAGTATCTATACTGATGACACAAAGTAATCATTATATGCAGTTGGAAAGATCATTTACCCTACTTTATTTGTCGTCATTTGACATTTTTTCTCTTAAAGGCCTGGTTTAGGCACGAAATGCGGAAATGTAGAAAAAAAATCGCCATTTTCGAGGGGTGATTTGCCCCTTAAAATTTTACAAGGGGCCGTGGACATCAATATTTTTTTTTCTATTTATTTAATACTGTGGACCATAGGAAGACATTGGGGAAGAACTAGTTCGTCCTTGATAAATGTATAATAATAATAATAATAATAGTAACTATTATTATTATTATTATTATTATTATTATTATTATTATTATTATTATTATTATTATTATTATTATTATTATTAATCTATTTGCATTCACCTCCATATAAATAACGAACCTGTCAAGTTATAGTTTGTCAGCTTGAAGGGTTTGGACCCCTGGATTCTGCCCTACCAGAGTTGAGGTTCGTGTATGCAGTAACTATCAGTGATTGAGATTATATATATATATATATATATATATATAATATATATATATATATATATATTTATATATATATATATATATATATATATATATATATACATATACATATATATATATACATATATATATATACATATTATATTACATATATATATATATACTATATATATATATATATAATATATATATATATATATATATATATATATATATATATATCATTATGACACCTGCCTAAACCTTGACCAAACCTTCTCAGGCGTCTGATGGAATGAATTCACTCATGTTGACAGATGAATTATGCACTTGGTGGCTAGTTGACTGTGGTGGGTCGCTACAGGATATTAGCGGAGCTTAGCAACTGCATTATGAAACTGTTTGCTACTCCCAACAGTCGACTGGTTTACAAGGTACTTCCAAGCAGCCGCTGACATATAACCCTGGTATTGTTTTCAGAGGAGCCTCCCCTCCCCCCACTCTCTCTCTCTCTCTCTCTCTCTCTCTCTCTCTCTCTCTCTCTCTCTCTCTCTCTGTGTGTGTGCATGTATATGCATAAATACGTATCTATTTGTATTTTAGAGAATTATAATAAATATAATATATATTTATATAATATATATATATATATACATATATATATTTTATATATATTAAAAGGAGCCCATAAAAACACCAAAATATAGAGAGAAAATACTATATTTCAGAGACAGCAGTCTCTGAAATATAGCTATTTTCTCTCTATATTTTTGGGTGTTTTTTATGGGCTCCTTTTATTAGATGGAATTCTGTTGTAACAACATTTTTACTAGCTATATAATATATATATATATATATATATATATATATATATATATATATATATATATATATATATATATATATATATCACACACAAACTTTAGCAGCAAACATCGTGTGTGGCATTCTTGGAAAACAATCATATTATTTGGTGTTTCGTGCTCACTTCCCACGCTCGTTTTAGTCACTCGCGTCCTTGGTCTCGTTTCCCTAGTCGTGGCAGATCAAAGAAAAGAGGAAGAGAGAGAAGAAGGAGAAGGTAGGAAGTGGTCGATATATATATATATATATATATATATATATATATATATATATATATATATATATATATATATATCCCTACAACACTACATAGGAAATAGATAAGCACTGAGAGAGTTCAAGAACTCTGCCGTACGTGAAGGGAATTGAAATTTTCACACACTTTCGTAAACGATGTGAGAATAAGCGGCTTGTCGGGAACCGATACACACCCATTGTATCTTTAGAAGAAGGTAGGGAACAGGTAAGCACGGAGCGAGTTCTGGAGCCTTTTTTTTAGTGCGGGAAAAGAATTGGGCAATTTTGTCGAAGGGAGGAATGTGTTTTTTCTGAGGAGGTTATGTGAGGATAAGTGGCTTGGCGGGTTTAACGTTTATTATACGTTATGTTGATGACTCGTATAGTATTAAGCAGAGTGTATTTAACTAATCTAGTTTTTTTAAACTAGAACATTGAAAGTGCTTTCGTATTCTGAGAGGAAAGCAGTGCGGTTTTCCGTAAATTATGTGGGAATATCTGGCTTGTCGGGTTCGACGTTGATAGTACGTGATGTTGATAATTTTTTTTATTTTAGCAAAAGGCGCTTCAATGATCAGCTTTTTATTTGTAGAATGTTGAAAGTGACCCCCTATTTTCCCAGTCAGGTTTCAACGCAGAGAGTAGATAGCATAAAGTGTTAGGAATTCGGGAAATAATAGCAATTAAAATACAGAAGAAGGAAACAGAGGAGGAGGAGGAGGAGAATACTACTATCAGATCCGGACGGAAGGAGAGAGAGAGAGTGGCGTCAGACCTCTCGATAAGACCCTGACAGGCCGAGGACTCGATTTCGTTCGACGCGCAAATTCTGTTTGAAAAGTTTCATTTTTTTTTTTATATATGCGAAGGAAACTGGTCGATTACATAGGCTGTGTATCTAATCCTGATTTGTTGAGGGAGGCCTTCTTGTCCTCATTTTCGTCCGCTCGTCTTTTGCTCCGTTAGAAAACTGGTCATTTCTGCGACGTTGGTTGTTAGTGACTCGAACCTTCGTCCATCCTTAGTGACAAGTGTTGGGTATGACAGATACAGAGAGAGAGAGAGAGAGAGAGAGAGATGACATGTGATGCGCGGTGTGTGTGTGTGTGTCTGTGTGTACGTACATCCTTCCTGTGCGTCATCACTTTGATGGCATTTTAAGGGGGTTCAGGGGTAGGGGATGATAAGGGGGCTAGGGAGGGGTAGAGGGTATAGGGTATTAGAAGAACGAGCACCTCCCCGTTCTGCAAAATGACCAGTTCTCGAGTGATAGATACGGAGGAAGGAAAGTCCTCAACCTAGTGTCGCGTGCCTCAATGGACGTTCGTCTTGTTGTTGAGTAGAGTGAGGTCCTTCCCAAAGGTCGTTCGAAGTCTCCTCCCGTTGCCCCTGGCATGGATTAATTTAAACCCCGAATCTCTCGACTCGAACTCCGTTGTTGGTTCTTCCCGACGATTTCGAAGATGTCTTTGGAAAGCGAAGGCAGATCCGACGACGGCCTCAAAAGATGTCGTCTAGTCCCTCCTGAAGAAGAGATCAGGGTCAGTCCCATCGTCCTGTCCTCTGTGCCCCCTCAGAGTCCCTGCCAGGACCCACCTCCTCCTCCTCCCCCTTCGTCGAGTATCACCCTGGATTCCCCCTGGTACTCTGCAGAAGCCGCGGTCGTCGACCAACATGGCGTCGCATCCAGCGTCCCAGTCTTCAACGTCGTGTCGTCGTCGTCCTCGGCGGATCATCATCATCAGACAGTGACGACGTCCTACGGCCACATAGGCGGCGGCGGCGCCGTCGAGGACCTCCGGGAGGAGGGAGACCTCCACCAGCCTTGGTACACCTGCCTCTACTCGCCCCCTTCATTGCAACAATCGCCCCTTCAGGAACTCGTCGACGCGACTTCTTCTAGCGGCAGCGCCGCCGCCGTCGTGGATGGACACTCGTACGCCATGGCGTCCCACCACGCCAGCTACTCCCTGGTGGGTCCTGCTTCCTCGATGTCGGGCGGCGGCGTCTACGCCGCTCCTCTGACCATGAAGGTGGAGGAACCCAGGCAACCCGAGGAGGTCATGACGGGCGTCAGCCTGGAGAACCCGACCGGGTTCGATTGCGTGGGGCTGCGGGTCGAGGATTACCGCCTGGGCGGCCACGTGATGCCCGAAGAGGAAGACGGCTCCGTTAACCTGATGACGGCGGCAGCTTCTACCACGGGGGGCTGGATGGTGGACGACATGGCCTCTGGGGCCACCACTTGGCCCTCTGTCAAGATGGAGGCCTGGAGTCATCCACACGGATGCAACAGGTGAGTGCAGAAGAAGTGTTCTGTTGGAACCTCAGGAGTTCGATGCGAACGTCAAGAATCCAAGTGCAAAAAATGGTCATGGAATTGAAACATCAAAAGTTCGATGTGAACCTCAAAAGTTCAATTAGAACCTCAGAACTTTAATTTGAACATCAGACGTTCGATAGGAACCTCAGAGTTTTAATTTGAACCACAAATAATTGCGAAGGTGCAACGCATAATAAACCCGAAAGGATTTCTCCTACTTAAATAACCGACTTGCACTTTTGTCTGTTTATTTGTCGATTTATCATTTTCTCTTTTCTGTATTTCCTTTTATTACCTCCTGTTTCTTCTTTCGATTGAACGCCGAATATTTTTGGGAAGCTTCTTGAATAGGGTTCTTCGTCTTCTGAATAATATAATAATAATAATAATAATAATAATAATAATAAAATAATAATAATTAATAATAATTAATAATAATAATAATAATATTCCATATGAATAGGGTTCTTCTTCTTCTTCTAAATAATAATAATAATAATAATAATAACGAGCATTTGCGTCAGGTTTTGAGCGACAGTTTGTCGCTCTCTCTCTCTTCCGTTTCTATGTAAATAGTTTTTCAGACTAAATTTTTATTTATTGTGTTTATATATGTGTTTGGTTAATTATATTCTCTGCAGAGTAGGTCATCATTGCCTTTAAACACGTAATATTAAATGTCATAGCGGGAATTCTACTCTCTCTCTCTCTCTCTCTCTCTCTCTCCGTATAGGGGCTAGTGCCGTCAGTGCACCTCATTTGGTGCAATGTAGGCATTACTTAAGGTTCTTTGCAGCCGATCCCTTCCGGCCCCTACCTGGCACCAGTCCATTTCATTTCTTTTTACTGTACCTCCGTTCATAATCTATTTCTTCCATCTTGCTGTCCACTCTCTCCTCTCAATTTCCGATTCAGCGCTGAATGACCATAGTTGCCCCAGTGCTTAGCATAATGCCAAAAATCTATATGAATCAAATTCTCTCTCTCTCTCTCTCTCTCTCTCTCTCTCTCTCTCTCTCTCTCTGTATATATATATATATATATATATATTATATATATATATATATATATATTATATATATATATATATATATATATCATTCGAGTTACAAATGTCCTTGATAGCATCATTGTCTGTCCTGATTTCGTTCCCGTCCACTTGGACGGTGGTTCGATCCCATGTGGGGACGAAATTATTATCAACTAAAAATTCCCCTTCCGGTACATATATAAAAATATATAAATTCCGAGGTAGAGTGAATTTAGATATTAAAGGACATTTGTAGCTCGAATGATATATAAATGAATTACGGTTCGATGTGATAATCAGCTCATGTATATGTATATATATATATATATATATATATATATATATAATATATATATATATATATATATATATCTGAACAGGGCGAAATTGTCCCCAAGCTCCCAGTGTTTGCTAGATTTCCCTTTCTACATACTAATAAATTTAGGAAAAAATGCATTAGGTTATTCAATGAGCAATTACCGACCCTTGATTGAAAACTAATTCCCATAAACCCCCGAACTATCGGCTCACTCTTCTAAGTTAAGGATAAGATCAGCCCCTTGTTTGCCTCCGTTGTCATTTATAAGTATTATTGTCCCAGATTTGATCTCGGTACTTACTACATCGGTTGCGTCAGGAGGCTGAATTTAAAAGTCCGGATTTCCTCTCGTCGAGGAATTAGCTACAGAACGGGTTGTCGACTGTCAAATCCAGCCGCCTCAGTGGCGTGATCGGTATGGTCTTGGCCTTGCCACCTCTGTGGCCGCGAGTTCTATTCTCGGGCATTCCATTGAGGTGTGGGAGATGTGTATTTCTGGCGATGGAAGTTCAGTCTCGACGTGGAGCGAAAGTACCGTAAAGCCGTTGGTCCCGTTGCTGAATAACCACTGGTTCCATGCAACGTAGAAACACCATAAAATCTACCAAATCCAGAACAATCTAATATTAGAGATCACATTAAAAGTTGCAAGACACACATAGATGCCAGTCATTTTAATGTTGTAGGAAGAACCCGACATATATATATATATATATATATATATATATATATATATATATATATATATATATATATAGTATATATATATATATAGAGGAACTAACTACCCTTGAGTCAGTCACGATTATATATATATATATATATATATATATATATATATATATATATATATATTATATATATATATATATATATAATTATATATATATTATATTATATATATATATATATATATATATATATAAGGAAAACTACCCTTGAGTCAGTCACGATTAAGTTAACTGTACTTACTCTTAACCACCAGTCATCTTCCACTGAAACTGATACTGATACTGATACGCAGTTGATATGTAATCGCAATTCCAGCCTGGAAAATTTATTAAGCTGATACGAAATGGCGGCGCTAAATAAGTGGAGAAAAGACAGAACGCGTCTCCAGGCTCCAATATGTTTATCCTTGAGTAATTGCTCCTGTCTCCATATTACTTTATATAATATATATATATATATATATATATATATAATATATATATATATATATATATATATTTATATTTTATATATATATATATATATAGATATATATATATATATATATATATACTTACTATGAGATTCAGGGTCACTGTAACACGGTTTTTTTGGACTTTGCTCCTTGTCAAAGCATCGGATGTAGCTGAAAGTTGACATATGTATATTTTACAACCACACACAAATTTTGTCAGCATTATCAATAACCTAAACCCGATAGTTTTAATTTTTACAGAGTAAAAATGATCTAGCCGACGCCATGGCCAATGATTACGAGCCAAGAGTCGAAAAACATTCATTACGTAAGCAAGGTAAACAAACACTTTTTGAATAAATGTTGCCCCGCCCATCCACCAGACAGAAATTCCATTGGCTCTGAAACCAAAGACTTTATGAATGGCGGAACGATACATAGATGTGGATGGGGTATCAGTGCTTGCGTAGTAATATACTACTGTAGCAGTAGTGCCGCAACAGTATAGCAGTAATATACATGAATTAAACGTTTAGACCAACTGCTGGGATCCTTGAGGATCATTTAGCACTTCTTACAACTACTCGAGAAATTAGTTTTTATAGCCAGAAGTTAAATTTTCTAATACAACAATGCCCATGGTAGCCTCCTAGTGTTATCCTGAATTATAACGAGGCGAAAGTGGGTGGAGCCTCATGAAGTCACCATTCTGACGATAATTATTGGTGAAGGTTTAAAGCCAATATACGGTACCGGCTATTTTTTTTCCAGTAAATAGGTAGATAGCCAATAAATAAAATTTGCTTGACATTGGATATAGCAGTTATCAAATCAAGCTTGTCTACTATGTTTTTGGTAATTACCAACTATTCCCTACATCTTGTCAATCTGATTGTGACCTATAAAGTAGACTGTAATGTCTTTGGAAACTTATTTTGGGAGTTAGACTAATAAAAGAAGTGTTTTTGTATTTATTAACATATTTTGTTGGTTTGTTCATTATGACAATTATCAGTGGAGAGGTTCCAGAGTTCATAAAGGTGTACTGCTTTGCTTGTATTTAAATTTGTTTGTCATTGTTGCCAGAGGTTTAGGCCTTCGTTTACGTATAGCCAATCATCCATCGAGAAAGAGGGAAGAAATGCTGTCATAAGTTACGTAACGAGTGCGTTCGAAACCTTTTCTCTGAGTAAGTTGGCCCGTCTTCAAAAAAGGTCACTTTTTATTCAACCTACGTAGTGCAGAATACACTCAAAATTTACGTGTTGATATAATATGTATTCTGAATAAGCGTTATATATGAAATGCATAGATAAAAAGTTATTGCGAAAAAACCGTGTTACAGAGTGAAGGCTCTGATCTCATAGTAGTTTGTTATATTTATTTGTTTACTTCATGAAAATATACTTCCTGCTGACTCGGTATTATTTGACAATGCACACATAATAATAATTAATAATAATAATAATAATAATAATAATAATAATAATAATAATGTGTAAAAATTCTACTTTAAATATTGATTGGTTCATTTTACGTAATATGGCGTCGCAACACTTAAGATCATCGCAGCGGAAATATATTTGTTGGCCGAAGTCAACTTTTAATTCTTTTAAACTATATTTTTAAATTCGAGAATCATTTGATAAAAAAAAAAAAAATGTATTCGCCCAATCCGTGGTTGCTGCAGAGTACAATAAAACAATCGCTGAATTTTATAGAAATTTTATAACAATTACAGACAAGTTATATCAGCTTGTCTGTATATATATATATATATAATATATATATATATATATAATATATATATATATATATATATATATATATATATATCACGGATTCCTGGCCCTTCTGTGTTCACCCGCTATTTTATTTTTTCCCCTCTTTCTTATCGGAAGTTGATTATTAAGGGCATCGGATTGTCCCTTCCGTCGGCCTATACGATTCCTAACTCGAAAGAAGATCTGAAAGGGTACTGTATGATTTAGTTGTGGGTTGCCAGCGCCGTCGGCCTTCCGCTTAGGATTTGACTGAACCGGACTTTCATTTATAAATTTATTCATTTATTATATTATTATTATTATTATTATTATTATTATTATTATTATTATTATTAAATGTAGTTAAATTTTCAGTAGGTTCCCACAAGAGAGAGAGAGAGAGAGAGAGAGAGGAGAGAGAGAGAGAGAGAGAGAGTTACAAGGATTAGGATGGCTCAAAGTTCTTAGTCCATCCGAGAGCAGGTTTTACAATTCATTCACAGTGTCCTTCTAATGATTTTGTGTAGCTTTCTTTTAAACTCTTCCACACTGTTGCTGTTGACAACTTCTGGTAGCAGTTTATTCCATGTGTCACATATCTTGTATGCGAAGAAGTTCCCACAATGGGATGTGTTGTATCTCTTGAGTTCTAGTTTCCATCCATTATTTCTTGTCTGGTTTTCGTTTAACGTAAATAGATTACTGTCTACTTTTGTTATGCCTTTCAGTAATTTGAATGTTTCTAT
>NC_087214.1:42132825-42292825 GCF_015104395.2 Macrobrachium nipponense | reverse complement strand
AGGATATATTTCTACCTTTCTTTAGAGCAGTGCAATAAATTATAAACACATGCTGTATTTTTTCAATAAATTAAAAATACAAACTGCATTTTTTGGGACCAATAAAATGATTTAAAAATACAAAATGTATTATTAAGTGTCAATACAATAAGTTACAAATTCATACTGTATTCGTAGTGGTCAACTTTATACAGAAAAATAAAAAAAAATTCTGTAAATTTGGTTTCTGTAAATTCTGAATTTAATTCAAGCAATTTTTGCTCTACTTTTTGGTGGTTTATAATTGAATTGAAATTCCTGCATTAAATCACGTGACACTTTTCAGTTTTCTGCCAAATTAAATGTTTTCTGTAAAAGAAGACCGTGCTCTGTTCGTCCGCATTTTTTCTGTCTGTCCTCACATCTCAAAAACTCCTGAGGCTAGAGGGCTGCAAATTGGTATGTTGATCACCCACCCTCCAATCATCACTCATACCAAATTGCAGCCCTCTAGCCTCAGTAGTTTTTATTTTATTTAAGGTTAAAGTTATTCATGATCGTGCGTCTGGCACCATTAAAGGTGCCAGCAACACATGCCACCACCAGGCTTTGGCTGAAAGATTCATGGGCCGTCGCTGAGAATTCCATTCGGCATTGTACGCTGTACGGAAAACTCAACTGCGCCGAAGAAACTTTTTTTACTTGTATTTTACTCTCTAGTTCATCTTAAAATTCTACAGAATCTGTATTATTTAGCACTTCCTACCTTATGCATCTAGTTTAAGTTAGCGGTCACCCACTCAGTTACTGACCACTCCCCGTGTCGGTGACCCCTGTCAGGTCACTCCTTCCCACATAAACTCTACGAAACTGCGACTGTTTCTGTTCCTCTACTGCTAGGCTTTGGTATTTGCCTCTTTTCCCGTTTTCCCATTTGTACTCTAACCTTCTTTCCGTCAAGAGGTGGGAGGGGGGCCATTTTGTTATTTATATATATATATATATATATATATTATATATATATATATATATATATATATATATATATATATAAGTTATCTACTTTCTCAGTTTCTTTGAAGTCACCTTATTTTCTCATTTTCGTCGTGGCGTTACGTGAGACCCAGTAACCCCTCCCCCCTCTCCAGTTTATTTTTTTTTATAGATTATGAGAGGTAGCAATTGATTTAATTTTATCCCTGATTTTTATTTTATGTGGCGCGAGTCGCGTCCAACAATATGCCACAGTGTTTTATTTTTGGGTAGAATTTCGATGTTTTCGGCTGTGTAGAGAGACCGGGCGGGTCGTTGCTCTTTTGTTTTTAATATGAATTATTATTGTTTTCGCAACTGGCAATCATGTAGTATGTCGATTAGATCCTTATCTTGATTTCGGGCCTATGATAAGGTTGCTGTGTCCCAGACAGACGGACAGAGAGAGAGAGAGTGTGTATGTGTGTGTGTATGCGTGCGTGTGTGATAGAGAGAGAGAGAGTGCTTGTCTTTCGAGCGCTTCACGAAGCATCTGCTCCTTCTTTGTCCTGTCTCTCCAGGCAAGCAAGCGTCATGAAGACGCACAGGTAATGGCGGCATCCACGTGTATCTTGTGGTGAAGGGATCTTGTTAACGTAATCTGTTCTTGGCGTTTTTCGCTTGTCTTTTGTTCAAACAACTGACGGACAGTAGCCGTGCGTATAGTGCCTTTAGCAACAGGTGTTCTCTCTCTCTCTCTCTCTCTCTCTCTCTCTCTCTCTCTCTCTCTCTCTCAATGTATGTCTAGGGGCTAACATTGCTTGTGGCAGATATTAGCTTTGTGAAGTCTAACAATAAGTGGTTATCCTCTCTCTCTCTCTCTCTCTCTCTCTCTCTCTCTGTGTGTGTGTGTGTGTGTACACAAGCTATAGAGCCTCATTGTGACCCGATATTGCATGCAACAGACCGCATTAAGTTTGTTGCAAGATCCAAAGATACCTGGATTTGGCGGTATTTCTCTTTAGACCCATGCGAGTGTTTAAACTTGTATAATTCTGTATTAAGCTTCTCTCTGTGTTTTATTGGATTACATCTAGTGCTTTGGCATTTCTTGTTTTGTTTATGTAATGTTTTTTGGTTATTCCTGTGCGCAAAATTGAAGAAATGCGTATTTTTAACATTATCTTTAGGTGAAAACGTAGCGGCTCTCTGGTGTAAATTTCATTCCCTAATTGATAAAGGATGTTACATATTATCATTAACATTCCATCCTCTGTTGTCGTTTGTTAAATTTAACAGCGTATTAATAACAAATAACATTTACAAAATAGGTACTCGAGCCATTGTATTTATGCCATAGGCCTAACCGTCTGTCTGTTGTGCTTCATACTCAGCACTCCAAATTTTCTTATTTTAACAAACATTTTAACTGACCTATGGCTTCCTCTCTCTCAAATAATCTTCTTCAAGGTTACCTGTTGTTTGGGGAAGGTCTACCACGTGAATTTGATAAGGGAAAAGAAAAAATAAAAGAACATTAGGTAACCGAGTAGATATCAGATAGAACTTGGCAACTGTAGCCTATTGCTGCCGTCTTCAGTCAGAATTTTTTTTATTTATTTATTTTTTTATTTTGTTAAAGGTAATGTAAACATCTTGGGATTAGTTTTGAATTTCTGTAATGGTGTTTTTATAGCATTTTAATCTGATTATGGTATCTTTTAGCCTAGTGTAAAGGCAGTAATTTTGTGAGATTATTTTTACGAATATTTTTTCCGTGTCATTTGTAATATTTATTAGCTGGTCGTTCCATTTTTTCAACTTAGATAAATCTTAATAAATAAATAGACAATGCTTAATAAGGCTATCATTTTATAGACCATTATTTGGCCTTCATTAATCAGTAATCCTTCAATGTGTCAGGTATTATTAGTTGTATAAATATGTTTTTACATAAACATTTTGCAACTTATAGTCTGCCAATTGTAATACCTACTATAATTCCATAGTCAGAATTCACTTCGATTTTCCAAGCGAGTATCATGCGATTCTAATGACTTGTATTGATAAAACCAGCATTGGCATTTTTCTAGAACATTCCAAATGGATTATTTTAGCTTTTAATGAATAGATTTTCAGAGAAAAATAGGCCTATAGGCCTATACGTGCATTTTTCCTTTTATTAAGCAGCATAGAGGAACCTTATGTGGGAACCTAATTTTGGAAATCATAATTTTATGTATTGTGATGTGTTACTTTTTATAATGTGTGGATGGGGGAGCATAATTATTGAGCATAATAAGTAATGCCCCTTTTTGGGGTAGGGGGGCTAGTGCCATTAATGCACCTCAAGCGGTGCACGGTAAACATTACTTTATAAGGTTTTTTTTATGCAGCTCCCTTTCCTAAGGCCCATACTAGCTGCAACCCCTCTCACTCCTTTTACTGTACCTCCATTTCTATTCTCTCCCTTCCATCTTGCTTTCCTCAACCGTCTCCCTTCAATTGTTTCCTGGTGCTTCAACTGCAAAAGGTTTTTACTCCTTTTCTCTCTCAGTTTCCCTTTCAGCTCTGAATGATCTCAGCATAGGTCCCACCCAGCGCTTGGCCATAGGCCTACATTTTATATATTCCATTCCATATACATAGTAGGCATTTGAATAGGTGTAGTGTTTATTTTCTGTGTCATTGTCTCCGAATCATCAGGGATATTTGTTGCTGAAATTTAAACAAAAGGGAGATACTTGTATTTCCTTTTTCTGTCGGAGGAAATTATCATTATTATTGATTTTTGTCATTATTTTCTTTTAATTTTTCTATTATTATTATTGTTATTATTATTATTATTCGCTGGAAGAAGACCTTCATTAATAGAGGTTTTATTGAAAATAATGGCTATTTCAGTCGCATTTATTTTCTCTAGAAGTTTCTCTATTCTTCTTGTTACTGACTTTTCTTCTGTGCTCAAGTTGGCTATTAAAATTCCAAATGGGGGATTCGTGTCATAAATGTGGTATTTGTCAAATTGAATATATTTTACAAAATGCAGTACAAATTGGATCTTAGCCTAATTTGTACAGCATTTTGTATAATATATTCAATTTGACAAATACCACGTTTTTGAGATTTTAATAGCCAACTTGAGTACAGAGGAAAAGTCAGTAATAGGAAGAATAGAGAAACCTCTATACAAAATAAATGTGGCTGAAATAGCCATTATTTTCAATAAAACCTGTATTATTATATTTATTATTATTATTATTATTATTATTATTATTATTATTATTATTATTATTATTATTATCTTCGTACTTTCAATCAACCAGCTAGGCAAGAAAAACTTGAAGACAAACTGTCCACTTCTCAAGGTAAACTGTAGGCATCGCCCTCTTCCAAGCCTTTCGCAAGACTGTCGCAACCTCACCACTGACTCTCGCGTTTTCCTTCCAGGTATGTAAGTGAGGAAGGGGCCTACTGGTTGCCATCTGGGTGGCAGGTGGCTTCTGCAGGCATGATGGAGGAAAGTATGGAGTCTCCTGAAGAGCCGGTCAACTCTCCACAGGATGGGGCCTCCACCTCCGGTGGCAAGAGGCCGGACTCGAAGAAGTGTGGAGTCTGCGGCGACCGGGCCCTGGGCTACAACTTCAACGCCATCACATGCGAGTCGTGCAAGGCCTTCTTCAGGAGGAATGCTCTCAAGAATAAGGTAAGTTTTTTCTCTTGCTCCTTTTGGAGTAGTACTGTTGTTTTTTCCTGTCATTTCTCTTTAATAACAGTAGGTAAATGTTTGTTTCTTAAAGTACATACATGGCAATAATTTATTTCTGTAATTGTGCATGTCTGCTGAATGCTAACTTTTAAATCTTTAGTTGCACATGTATAGTATTTATTTAATACTATTTAATACTACTGATTTATATAATTGAAAGTACCGTTCATAGCATATCAAAATACATTAAAGAAATAACATTTAGAAATTAAATACCATGCATAGATCCTAACTGAAAAAACGAATACAATTATGTTAGTAAAGTAATGCAGGCAGTCCCTGGCTTACGACAGAGGTTCCGTTCTTGAGACACGTCGTAAGCCGGAAAATCGTCAAACATCCTAAGAAAACCTTACTTTTAATACTTTGGGTGTATTAATAACTATGAACTGCATTTTTATAGTCATATTTCATCTGTCAGATGGGCGGCGTAAGTGTCGTAACCCTGGAACGTGTCGTAAACCAGAAAATAATTTCTGATGGACATAATTGAAAAGCGTTGTAACCTCGGAACTTCGTAAGCTGGGGACTGCCTGTATAGTATTACTCAGTGACTGTTATCTTTTTTATATCATTCCTGCTTTTTTGCAGGAGTTTCGCTGTCCATTTCAAGATAGTTGCAAGGTGGACCAAGTGACGAGGCGGTTTTGCCAAAAGTGCCGTTTGAGAAAGTGCTTCGAGATCGGCATGAAAAAGGAGTGGATAATGACGGAAGAGGAGAAACAGAGGAAGAAACAGAAGATCGAAGAGAACCGCGCTCGGAAGATGGGCGATGCGTATTCCGACGACGACAGTCTAAAAAGCAGCGTTCCGCCTTTCAGTCCGTTTTCTTCCGGTTCGACTGGCGAACCGAATAAGCCGCAGGCGATAGTTGTCGGAGTGATTCGTAGTGAAGAGGAGTCATCTGCAAAGGTGAGGAGTATTTGCTCCTACGCAAACAGAAACTTTCATTCTTTACAGAGACTTTTCCTGGTAGGGGGTTAGTGCCATCAGTGACCTCATGTGGTACACTGTAGCCATTACTTAAGGTTCTTTGCTGCATCCCTTCCCTAGGCCCCTGGCTGCTACAACCACTTTCATTACTTTTACTATACCTCCTTTCGTATTCTTTCTTTCATCTTCTTTCCACCCTCCCCTAACAATTAGTTCATAGTGCAACTGCTTTGAGGTTTTCCTCCTGTTACACCTTATTTACTTTTTTGCTGTCCATTTCCTTTTCAGTGCTAAATGACCTCATAGGTCCCAGCGCTTGGCCAAAATTCTATATTGTATCCTATTCTGTTCTTTGCATAGACTTAAGCTAGCAAAAGTGAGCTGGTTAAGAACAGACTCCTGTGTACGTACACCAGTTTACGATGTGTGGTATACTCAAGCACGTGATTTTCTCACAGTCCTCTTAGTTAATAAATGAGCTTCATGGCTGGAGTATGCTGGGAAGATTGTATAACAAATGAAGACTTAACCATGAAATCTTTGGATCAGAGGCCAGAAAGTAGATTGAGATGTATTGAATACTAGTATATGGTGAGTGAGATGTATTGAATACTATATGGTGAGAGGGGGAGAGGCACAGCCATTTAGGGTGGTGATAAACTAAAGGGAAGTGACAGGAGATCCCTGTCCTTAAGACATTCTTGGTAATGTTTATTGAAAGATAAATGGTATATTCCTATAGGAAAAGTTTCTTAAGGTCATACTGCTTACCAAATGAAAATCTTCGTAGTTGTTACTCTTGAGATACTGCAGCTTGCAGATTAGATGATAACTAGGCAATTTTTGGTTGAACCTTTCTGTAAAACCTGCTGTTATTTTCCAGTGAAGACACTTTCTTCTTTTGATGCTTTCATTTACGAAGAATTAAAAAAGTGTGTTTACATCGTGGCTCCATTACTTAAGTGAGAATCCTCTGATCTTCATATATTTAAGCAGGGAGCAAATTCATCCTTACTGTCTGCTGATATCTCCTGAATTTCAGGTGTATCACTTACTTTCTATCCCCTCATATGTTTATGTATTACCTTTTCCTTGGCTGATTTCCTGTAGGAGCCCTCTTGGATGTGTTATAGTCTGTCAACTCTGTCCATAAGGGTTTTCAGCTTAAGATTTAAAGAAAACACTAGAAATAGCAGTTTATATCACATTTGTGTATTTGCTCAGCCTCATGAATTGTTCAAGTGTTGTTATTTTGCACTGGAAATGCTTTTGCTTATCGAAGTAGAAACTTGTTAACCATTCAATAAATACACCTCAGTTTGGCAGACTTCTGTACTTATCAGTTACATTATTATGAGTATTATTGCTGTTACCATTTTAGATATGATACATTTGTAGATAATTCTCTTGAATTGAATTTTAAGTGTAAAGAACAGCTTAGTTTAGGTTAGAAACTATATGAAATTGCTGGTATCCATAAAATATCTAGAAAATATTCAAGTCACTTAATAGGTATTGTTGATTATCAGAAATCAAGCCCTCCAAAGAATTTGTCAAGTTGAATAAAATAGAATAGAATATAGAATTTAGTTCAAATACCAAGTGCTGAGGCCTATGAGGTTATTCATTGCAGAAACAGAAATGGTGAGTTAAAAGGTTTGAAAGGTGGCACTATAAGTTGAAGTACAACTATATTTGAAATTCTGTGTCTGAACTGAAGTTTACAGTGACCTAACAAATCTTTTATTTCTAAGACTTAAAAGTATTTTTATGTTGTTAACAGTATCTTGAAGTAGTTATAGCACTGAAATTACTTTTTCTTTTTGCCAGGTACTACGGGTTGAAGGCCAAACTGACATCCATTCCCAGGAGAGAACGATTATCCAGTCTACCGGAGCACTGGCAGACAAGCCATCACTTCCCTCCGGTTCATCTTTAGAATATTATAAGGAAGAAAAGTAAGTATTCATCTTATAAGTACGGTGCCATGAACTAATCAGATATTTATAATGATTTTTGCTGCATTTAGATATGCAGACACCATAGTACTGCTTACAGATATTCAGAGGTACAAACAAACATGATCGCAAATTCAAATTGAGTTCAAAGCACTCCCCTTTGCCAGCCATAAGTTCAAATTTTGTTTTGTGTGCCTATTCTTTACATACAGTACTCCATGTACAGTGCATTGTATTTTAAAGTGAAAAACGTACAGTACTGCTATTGATTTTATATTACTATACTGTAATAAATAGGCAAACAATTCAGCATGTAAACAGCCTTCCGGACCATAACTCATTTGTATGTGGGGTGGTGTCTGGACATTTATGCAAGGAAGTACAGGTTGCAAAGGGTTATAGTAATAGCTTTACAAGAATTAGAAGGACAGTGGTGTTGAACCATCTGGAATGAGAGTGAGATGGGGGAAAGACCAGTTAACCAGCGTGTCATCCAGTCTGTTAATTGAGTACTAAGCTTTTTTTTAAATGGTTACCATGATCATAGCTTAGTAGTATTTGAATATCTATATACATTTATTAAGTAGTAGTAGTAGTAATTTATTCAGATTTGTAGTCATCTGCGTAATTTGGTATTTGTAGCATCGCAAAACTGATTAGTTTTATAGTTTTGCTTTGTCATTCAAGGTTCTTTGTGTTTTAAGTTACATTCTTTTCATATTGGAAAGTTTTGTCATCAAAAAGTAAATGTTACCAGTCCCAAGAACATAGACAAATTGCCTTAGTATATAATCTAATACATACTGCAAATATTTGCCTTAGTATAAAAGCTGTTGTGATGAATATTTGCATTAGTTTATAAGCTATTACCATGAATATTTGCCTTAGTACATAAGCTATTAGTACTACGAATATTTGCCTTAGTATATAAGCTATTAGTACTGCAAATATTTGCCTTAGTATAAAAGCTGATATGATGAATATTTGCCATAGTTTATATGTAAACTACTCCCACGAATATGAGTGTGCACATAATTTCTGCCATCTGTAATACAGTCTCTTTCTTATCCTCAGAGAGTGTTTTTGACAGCTGCTTAATACAGACACTTTCTCACTCTCAGAGACTATGGTGATGACATTACCAGTTCGCCCACCGCCAGCCAGCAAGAGGTACCTCCAAGGTGTTCCGAGGATCAGGATTTTTCCGGGAGCATCCCCTCCCACCCATCAAGAGTGCTACAACTTTTACCTTATAGTCATGCTACTAGTCCTAACGATAATTCTGTTGGTGAGAAGTCCCATACTGTACCTAGCTTCTTCACGATTTAAATTAAGGTCTTTCTATTTCTTATTTGAATGTAGGAATTCCTGTACTTTAGGTGTTGTCTTCACGATTGAGTTAAGGTCTTTCTATCTTTGAACTGAGTGCAATGTCTGTTAGATTGGCTTAAATAATAGTGACTGATTTCGGTTATTGGCCACTATAAGGGTGTTCTACTTGAAGTCATATTATTGAAAAAATAAATTCCAAGAATAATATCAGTTATGTTTAGCTATTATTATGAGCAAAGCAAAGTCATCACTGGAAACCAGCTCATTTCTGGTGGCTGGCCTTAACGCTATTCAAATGCTAATACTGTATCTCCAAAAGTTTTGAAGATAGAAGATAAATTCTTTTGGCAGATAAAACCTTGTCTTTAAGTTTCATCTCATATAAGACATTTTTAAAATATCATAAATTCATGTTTAAATGATGTTTTAATTACATATTGCATTATAATTTTCTCAAAATTGATGATTTCAGCACCAAATTTGATAGTTTTCTCAAATACTAGGCATAGTGAAAATATGTCTTTTCACCTCCACTATAAAGAATCATTTCGCAGTGTATTGTTTGTCATATTATTAGCAATTTGATGTTGGATGACTATTTGAAATGCAATTAACAATAACATTTATGTAGCAGAGAGTTCCGAGATACCTAGTTAACCCTTTGATGGTTTAACTTCAAGCTTCGCGAGTTATTGCCTGTAGGTCACCCTACTGATATTAACATACAAAATATATAAATTTTCAGTTGGTAAAACATACTTTTTTATGAGCTGCATATATTAATTAGTATATAAATTCTAATAACCACAGTGCCATCTTAACCTCATGATTTCTTCATATTTTGGAATTGCTTGTCACTACTAAGCCTAGATACAAATGAAGGTATTCTGATGCCTGGGTGAGATTTGAATTCCCGTATGTGTATCAGAATGAAGTAACATTAATTACCTCGTAAAGTTGTTCTGATACCCCGGACGGAAATTTGAATCTCACCAAGGCATCAGAATGTCTTCATTTCTTCGTTCTTTTGGATCTAGGCTTAGCAGCGACAAGCACTTCCAAAATTGTGAATAAATCGAGACGTCAAGAGGGCATTGTAGTTGTTAAAATCACATATGTATCTGGTTAAAAGTGATCAGTAAATTCTAAATATACTGTACATTAGATGGTAAGGTTAGTTGTCCATTCTTTATCCATAAGTGATGACCAAGAACTTCAAAATCTAATCTATCAGTCATATGACTTTGTGAAATGCTAAATTTGTTTTACGAAAATACTGTACTCTAATACAATTTCATGAAGGTTCTCCACATATTTCTGTAATAATCTAAGCCTGATGGACTGCCAAAGAGTAACCAGAGCATTAAAAACATCTATAATCTTTATTTTTATTAACAATTCTCGTATCTTTGCAGAATCAGACTCCTTCATATCATCACCCCACGCAACAGTAGCGGTGAATGCTAGTCCAGGGTCGGCTCACTGTCTTGCACCGGAGTCCCCAGCCACACCTACAAGCCAGCCTTTGGGGAATCTAAGCATGGCTCAAGTGATGGCAATTAATATAAAAAAAGAGGTACAGTTAATGTCATTGAGAAGACATCTGAAATCTGTTTCAATAAAGTTGACTGGTGCATTTGCCAGATGTTTTTCATAGTACGTATTGGCTTCTAAATTAGGTTGGTACAGTAGCACCTCATCTTAAAGACACTTTGGTGCCTGGCTTTCTTATGAGTGATAAAGTCTGTTAAATAACAAAGACCCCCGTATTATAGCCCGCACTTGAATATCTTCAAGATATCTTACAGCTCACAGCAATTCCACATATGGTGGACCCCTGCCTATTTGCTGTTCTGGATTTGTGGATCTTTCTGTGGAACATATATCCACGTTATTCTCAGAAAATTTGCATTATTTTCTATAGAGAAATGCTCATTAACTACTATATTTTCATATCATTTTCCTGACTAAATACATTTTTTGTGATAAAACTATTAAAATACTCAGGAATATGCATTTTTAGAGGGGCTTTTTTGGTGTTTGAACTATCAAATAGGCAGCTACAAGCATTTATAGATGGGTGTCAAGTATTCATGGATTTTAGCTATTCGCAGGGGTTGTGATACGTATCTCCCGCGAGTACTGGGGGTCAACTGTAGTTCTTACCATAAACTAACCTGTACGTTATACTTGCCTCTCAATTTAAGAGATTTATTTTAAAAATTATGACATCTCAGGTAGCCAAGGAAAACATCATGATAATAATGTAGCTAATAAGTGCAGAAGTCCCTTAAATGATTGATTTATGGATTTTAGGCACACATGCTAAGCACTGGGGCAACTAAGGCCATTCTGCTCTGAGATGGAAATTGACAGTGAAAAGGTTTGGAAATTGTAACAGGAGGAAAACCTGAAAGCAGTTGCACTATGGATCAATTGTTAAGATGGAAGATAGAGAATATGAACGGAGAAATGAAAGCAGTTGCAGCTAGGGGCCGAAGGGGCTCTGCAAGGAACGTTAAGTAATGCCTACATTGCACCATATGAAGTGCATTGATGGCACTACCCTCCTATGGGGAGATGTCCCTTAAGTTGAGGTGTTACTTGACAGCATTTTGGGGACCACAAAACCAACTGTTTCCCAGAGTATTATCAGGCATTAGCTCATAATGCGAAGAAGGACTTTGCACTGTTTTCTTTGTGTTAGGTTAAATAGTATCTCAAAGAAGAGGCTAAAGGAAATAGTATAGAAGGCTCGTAATCTTACTCTTCGTTCACTTTGGTCTCTAACCTTCGGGGCAAAAATGAATTTTTTGTTCATAAAACTAAAGAAAGCATTAAAACCACTATAAAAACAATAAATGAGCAAGTTTAAAGCTAGATTTAGGCATAGCAGAAGATAGGAATTTAACTATTAATAGTCAAACAACCACTTTGTGTCCAAGCTTCAGGCGTGTAAAAGTAACACACTTTCTTTAATTTCAAGGTTGAATACACTGACAGTGAAACCAACCAGAGTCCCGCCGAATCCCGGGAAAACACAGAACTACAACAAGACTGCTGGCAAAACTTCAGCGTGCAAGAAGCTTTGCGGATGCTGCAACCAGGCTGCAAGGCGAATTCGTGAGTATTGTTTCATTTTACCTATCAGGCATCTTTCAAAAGTAGCTCTCCTATTCAACAGATGCTTTTGGGGTCTGTATTCGGTTTTAAGAGGTTTATGTAAAAATAGACCACATCTAAAATGGCAGCATAACAAAAAATTATCATAATGATGTATGTGATAAGTACAGACATCTGTTAAGTTGAGGTGTTAAATTATACTGTTTGAAGGTGAAATGTTTCATTATTCATATCAATATAGTGAAGAAATTCACAGAGGTGTAAGTGTAGATATAAATATACTGTATAGTATTAGAAATATATATACAAACAAGAGATTGAGATTGAGGAGAATTTAGCAGGTTCTCGAATGCTCTCATTTGTATATATAATTCTGAGCCCATAAAAATGCCAAAAGGGTAGAATTTATTGCGTTATATTTCAAAGACAACCGTCTTCCTCAATGGAGGAAGACAATTTTCGTTGAGATATAATGTTATAAATTCTGCCCTTTTGTTTTTATGCCTCCTTTTATTCGATAGAATTCTGTTTTAACAGAAAATATTTTAGTCATATTTCTAATTTATATTTACACTTACTAATTTATATGTACACTTACACCAATGCGGATTTCTTCACCATTTTAGTGACTCGCATGCTATTATGAGATTATGAATCTTGATGTTGAACATTGTTAGCCAGGGATGACATACTGACTTTGCATTCCAGGTGTGTGACAGGTATAACCATGATGGACTCCATCATGAACACAGCTATAAGTGCTGAATACAGTGCCTTTAGTCTTTTAGGGAGTTCTAATCCGAGAGAACTGAACGAACCTGAGAAGATGAAACTCAGCGAGTTGTCTGAGGCCAACAAGGGTCTCATGGCCCCCCTGTGTGAAGACTATAATTTTAAGGTAAGATCTTCAGGTGTGAGACTTATTCCTACAATCTCCTGCCTCCGTGGGGGGCTTGTGCCATCAATGCACCTCTTCCGATGCACTGTAGGTAGTTCTTAAGGTTCTTTGCAATGTCCCTTCCTTAGGCGCGTAGCTGCTACATCCCTTCATTCCTTTTACTGTACCTTTTCATATTCTCCCTCTTCCAACTGCAAAAGGTTTTTCCTCATTTCACCTTTCAGACCTTTCTGTTTCAGCGCTAAGTGACCTCATCATAGGTCCAAGTGCTTGGCCTTTGACCTAAATTCTATGTACTGTTCTATTCTGCAATCTCCTGTGTATTGTATTTTACTGCTATATGTTCTTGAAGTTCAAACTGGAAGCAAACTGTATTCATGAGTGGCCTCACTTGGTTCCCATTCTGTAGTTTAAGCATTTCATCATATTTTTTTATATTTATTTTTAGGCTTTATTCTCCACTTCTATGTTTTAATTTTTCTGACAGTTGAAACCCTGAGACTAATAGCATTCGGCTTTTCCAACTTGGGTTGTAGCTTAGTCAGTAATAATCATAATAGTACTAATTACTGTATA
The DNA here is from genome assembly GCF_015104395.2 of Macrobrachium nipponense. NCBI lineage: Eukaryota > Metazoa > Arthropoda > Malacostraca > Decapoda > Palaemonidae > Macrobrachium > Macrobrachium nipponense. Next base: position 42,279,285 of record NC_087214.1, on the reverse strand, counting down.
TTACGTTTTTTTTAGATAGTCACATATACTCTCAAAGATAGCCCTTATCTTAGGTACCTCAGGGGTCTGGTCTTCCGTTAAATTTCAATATTTTTTCTAAGCAGTAAAAACTGTACAATATAATCTACACTTGAACATTCAGGATATACCCCATTGAACATTAACTCCATAAAATTTCTAGCCTAAGCTGTGCTGTAATTTTAAAATTGCTTTGTTTCTATAATGGTTGACTAGAGAAGTTCCTTCTTCCAGGACCTTAGCAACCCATCGTTAATCAACATCATCAACATGACGGAAATAGCAATACGTCGCCTTATCAAGATGTCAAAGAGAATATCCGCTTTCAAAAGTCTGTGCCAGGAGGATCAGATTGCACTCCTCAAAGGAGGGTGCACGGAGATGATGATCTTGCGTTCGGTGTTCGCCTACGACCCCGACAAGGATTCTTGGACGGTGAGGGATAATAGATAAAGCCTTTGTTTAGCTGTCTACTGTACAGAAGTGTCTTTTCAAAAGTAAATTATATATAAGATAATGGAATGCATACTTCCACCAGCTCACAATTCACTGTAGGCATTACTTGAGGTTCTTTGCAGCGTCCCTTTCACCCCTAATTGCAAACCCTTTCATTCCTTTTACTTTACCTCCATTCATATTCTCTTCCTTCCATCTTACTTTACACCCCTCTCTTAAAAATTGTTTGATAGTGCAATTGTGAGGTTTTCTTCCTGTTACACCTTCCAAATTTTATTACGCGTAGTTTCCTTTCCAATCCTAAAGGACCTCATATATCCCAGTACTAGGTGTTTGGCATCAGTTTTTTTATTCCTTACCCCTCACTAACGCTAGTAACTGCAATTACTAAGATTTTCCTTTTATATTTTAAATGTCATACACTCATCACCAAAATAATTTTACCCAAAGTAATAGTGTACGGCCATTTTTTTGATAAGTTTGATCACCTGTGCACATTGCAATATGAAATACATGAAGAAGAACGTGTTTTAGTATTATTATTACTATTATTACCAGTAGGGTACCCTGAAGGTGATAACTCACGAAGCTATGAGTTAAACCATCAAAGGGTTTAAACTTCATTTAAATGTGAATTTATATTTTAGAAATAAATCTTATATGGGATGAAATTCAAGATGTAAGGTTTAATATAACAAAATATTTTTCTTTGTCTTCCAGTAAGACTTCGCTTCACTCGTAATTATGTATTATTTGATGAAGGATGGTCTTAAGATGATACATTTGGTATTTGCATGTTTAGGAGGGGTAGGGGTTATGAGCATTTTTAGAGGGGGTTCCAAACATTCACGGATTTTAACTATTCGCTGGGGGTCTGGTACACATCCCCCGCGAATATGGGGGGACCACTGTATTATTATTCAATGAACACTATTCTTATAAAACAAGCCAACCAACCACAGGTGCCACTAACCTGAAGTTCAAGAAGCTTCCAAATAATAATATGGTGTTCATTAGGAAGAAATAAGAGAAGGTAAAGGGAAATAGAGAAAGAATCTATTTTATATTGTTTTCCAGATACAACAAGATCATGACCGTTTCAAAAACATCAAACTAAAGGTGCTCAAGGCAGCCCCCGGCAACGTTTACGAGGAACACAAGCGCTTCATTTTGGCATTCCAACCCGAGTGGAGAAGAGATCTCAACATAATATTCCTTCTCTCCGCAATCACCCTCTTCATGCCAGAACGGCCGAACATCATTCATGCGGAGGCAATAAAACATGAACAGGTGGGTTGGGCTTGTCGTTTTTTGTGTGGGGCAGACAGAAATGCAGTGGGATGATTTTATTACAAAGAAGAAATTGGTCGGTATGCAAGTGTGGCATCAAAAGACGAAGAAAAGACTAAGATACCAAAGATTAATGAATGAAAGAAATATATTGGGAAGATTTTGTTTCAAAGCTGGAATTGATGGGAAAGTGTAGTAGTAACAATTTTATTAAAAAAGCAATAGGTATGGGAAAAGCAGGATGAAGACCTGGAAATCATGAAAAAAGGGGGATAGACAAAAACCTAGTTCTGACTGGAGTTCCAGTAGAAAGAGCACAGGATAAGAGAAATGGGTGAGATAAGTCAGTTCATGTCTAATCCCTCTTGATTAGTCCTCTCATGATTATTGTTGAAAAAGTTAAGCTCTGTGATGTGGCTAGTTATTTGTTAGCAGTTTACCAGTGTATGAGGAAGTTATATCTTCTGATCAGTGTTGGTGTTCTGTTTGCTCTTACTCGGCTCATAATATTTTTAACCCTCTTGCGCACAAGCCAAAAATATACGGGTGTAAGGTACACGACTTTTCCCCTCAGGCCGAAAAGAACACATGCATGGGAAAGTTTTTTGGTAAAATTTGGTGCGTCCGAACTATAACTGATATAAGCTTCTGGTTAGTGTTATTACATTGGCAAATGATTGAATTATTTTCTAAAGCCATCAGAACATCTTTATGAGACTTAGAAATAATAAAAACGATGTGATGAACGTGAAATTTTTGAGAAAAATCGTAGATATTTTTTGGAAATAATCATGAAAAACCTAATAATTAAGTTTGGGGAGTTTTTGTACCTAAATTGTGCAGAAATATTTTATCTTTCACATGGAAGCAATAATTTTGCTATAAATGTATTTGCTAACGAGCTGTTATTGATTAAAAAATGCTAATTTTTTAGAGTGCAATTTTCAGATTTTCCAATCTACTCATGTTGACATTTTGTATCGTAGCTAAGTAAGCTAGCGTGTCGGTTTTGCGTTTTCATAGAGATTAATCATCTGTCGACCTAATGGCGTCAACTACATTTTCTATGATTGATGTGTTTGTTTTATGTGAATTTTCTATGATTGATGTGTTTGTTTAATGTGAATTTTCTATGATTGTTGTGTTTGTTTTATGTGAATATTTTCCAAAAATAACTTAGGGTACATATGATGCGCCTGATGTATCATCTGTGCACTTACGGAAAAAAATTTATTGAGGCGCTAAGCATCATCAGATCACGAGAGGGTTAAAGTAAATTTTAGTGACTGAATTTCGTTCTAATTTTATTACCTCTTGGTATTTAGTAATTTTTCTTTTTTCCAGTAGCAAGTTAATCTAAGCACTACATAACAATGATGTCACAATCCTTTTTTCAGAAAAGTAAAAGGCGAAAAGGAATATAGCATGGACTAAAGAGGCTACAAAGAACCTCTGGTATCATCTAAAGTATATCATACATGGCACACTGTAAATGGGGTGACACTGTCTCAGTAATTATGTGTCTGAATAATGTTCTAATCTAGAAAAAATGACTTGCTACCTAGTGCCAACTTGAGCAGCAAGATGAAATTGATGCTTATGCTTCATGGTTGCACAGAGATGATTTAATGACCCCCGACTAGCTTTTAAACTTGTCCTGTTCAAAAATGAATTGGGTCCAGTTAAATCAACTCTGTATAACCACTAAGCATAGGCAACACTATCACCTTGCTGCCAAAGTTAGCATCAGGCAGCCAGTCATTTTTCTTAGACTAATGCGAGTTTGGTAGCCAGATCCTTGCAAAATAATCCAGTTTATAATTTGCCTTGCACAATATACAACAGATGATTCTGAAGGTTCTTTGTTGCCACTTTAGCCCCAGCTACACTACTTCCTGCCTTTTACTTTTTCAGAAAAAGTGTTCATGTGACATTGTCTTTTACATCGTGCATAGATTAACTTGCCTACAGGATTGTAGGCACTTGATTATTATGTCACAGCCGTAGAAGTGTGTACATTAATGCTGTTTATTTTTCCCTTCCAGTGTTCCTATCTTTACCTGCTGAAACGTTACCTTGAGTGCAAGTATGGTGGTTGTGAGGGGCGAACAGTGTATCACAGACTCTTGGAGAGAATAAACCACCTCCACATCCTGAATGAAAATCACATACGTGTCTTCCTGGAAGTGAACCCCCAAGAAGTTGAACCTCTCCTCATTGAAATATTTGATCTGAAACAAAGGTGACAGTCTAAAAATGCATTAGCGTGAAACATGCCACTCTAGTTGTAATTTCCTTTTCCCCTCTGAAAACGACTGACTCCTCTTCCTTTTCATGAGCTAAGTCAGTAGGGACTAAAGGTGCGCCGCTGAATAGACTATTTTTACGACAGATTGCGCCCGTGGAGACTTTGGTGGTTCTGAAAAGAACGGAGTCCTCTTTTATAGATTTGTACAAGTGTTCCTGTCCACATTTCCCCGTCATTCACGACAGTTGTGCTCAACGAAGGCCATTTATACCGCAGACTTTTATACATGATGTATTTGTTTTTTGTTAGTAAATCTGTATACAGTATATATTTAGCATATGCAATTTATGTATCATAAAACTGTCTGTCCATAAGGCTTACTAAAGTCGTGCCATACCTGGTATGATTATATATATTTCTTAAATTATACAGTCATCACCATGTTTCTTTCACTTCATAGACCTTGGAGCCCTATATTACCCAGTTATGTATAAAGATTTTTATATAGTGAACACAATCATATTTATATTTACCTTGATAGAAATGGGTGTTCAATACACTTTCTCCATGTGATGCTATTTTTATATTCTTTTAATACTTAACAAGGTATGCCACATTTTTGTCAATACAATCAGAATACATTTTGTTTTTGACAAAATTCGGAGTCTCCCCCTTGAGTATGTATTTTAATCCAATTTAATACAATTGATGAAAAAAAATTATTTCAGTCTAGTCTGTCTTACAGTTTATTCAATAAGAAAATATCAAATTTAAAACCATTCTGGGTACAATCAAAGATTGCAGAGCCATATAACATTACAAAATACTAATTCTGGATCATGAATTACTGTAATGCACTCCATATTTGATAACGGTGCATGAAACAATATTGGTCAAGATAAATTTCTGAAAATGGAATATTCAACAAACAAGTACGTATAGTACGTATAACAATGTTACTGTGTAATACATGAAATTATACATTAACTGTTGTAACACAATGCATATTTGAAAACAGTGTATGAAACAATATTCAAGATACATTTTTAAAAACAAAACATTTAATGAGGTAGTATAACATTAAGACTGTATAACACAACATGAAATTATATGCATTAACCTAAAGGAATAAGCAAAAGGATAACACAAGATAGCAACACCTGGAAGAGGCTTGTTAAAATCATCGACTCAACTAAGGATCAAGCTGGAACAAAAGACCAAAGGACCCTTAAGAATATCTGAACAGCAGACATCAAATGAGGTACAGTCACTGGTAATTCCAATCCTAAAGGGAAATACTGTATGAAAACTGGTTTACTGCATTGGTTTAATGGAACTGGAATATAAAATTTAAGCCAAAGGCCAAGCACTGGAATCTCAATGTTAAAACAATTGTCGAAAGAGAATATAAACGGAGGTACAACAAGAGGAATGGAAGGAGTTGCAGCTAGGGGCCGAAGGGACGCTGCAAAGAACCTTGACAGTGCACTGCTTGAGCTACAGTGATGGCACAACCCTCCTAAGGAGACAATTGGTTTATTAATAATGAATAACACCCCACACTACCACAAAATGGCTCACAAAAAGATTGAACAGTATTATTAATTAAAGAGTATTATTTGAGATGAATCTTACCTACTGTTAAAGTTAGCTCATGTCTCCACGCCGAGAGGCGAGTCGGCATTCAAAAAAAAAAAAAAAAAATAAACAATCGCTTGGCTGACCCAGAACTGTCTAGTTCACCTGTTCTCCACCAGGTGTGTTCGAATGTTTTAGCTCTAGTCAGAATTCTTGCCGCCATTTGATCTAGGTGAATGTTGGTATTTGGTGAATCTTGGCTGTTTTTCTTCTATCTCAGTATACTGTAAATTTAATCCTAGGATGTCTTCCACCGGAAGCTAGTCAACTAATACGTATCAGGTTATGTAGGAATGATTATTGGGTAACAAGAATGCCTAAATTTGAGATAGATCAACATAATGTTTGTACCAGCTGCAGGGGTATAGTGTGTGATCTAGAGATATGACGCTCAACATTACTATTAGAAATAGGAAAAGAAAGGAAGCAGATAGACTGTGGAAGCAGTTAATTAGGTCAGGGCATAAAGCCTTCGTCTGCAGTTACCTCTGCTCAAACTACAGTTTTTTTCCTATACTAGGCCTAATACTAGCGTTTCCTCTAGCTCCGACTTCCACTCCCCTTTCAGTTCAGGAAAAGCGTATCAAGAAACTTGAACAGGATGTAAGTCTTATTTTAGATTCCGTTAAAAGTTTAACTGAATTTATGATAACAAACCGTTCCAAGTCCCTTCATAGTTGACATTTTTTTTCGCGTTCCCCTTGTAGAGGTAAGGTGTCGGTGCCCTAGCCCGTATGTAGCCCTTTAACCTAGGACTGCCCTGCAACAGCTGGAAAAGTCCGCTGCCAGGGAACCAGGTCAGTTCTCAGGGCGATGGGGTTCTGTGCCCTCCGACTTCTACCTCTCCTTTTTCACGCTCTCACGCGCAGTCACGCTTAACTCGTTCATCGAAAGATCGTTTTGGTAAGCATAAGTCCTCGCACAGTATTTTGACCTCGCCTTCATCCAGAGCTAGCAATGAGGTTTCTAGAACCGACAAGAGTAAGAATTTAGATACTGACTTTATTAATAATGATATCCCCGTAGCGGGTTGTTCTAATTCTTTTACACTGACTCAATCAATTGTTGAACCTATTTCACGTGCTTCTACGTCTCATTCTAAATCTTTCTCGGCTATTCCTAGGTCTTCTACTGTTGGAGAGTCTCAGGTGGACTCTGCTAATGTCTCTCTTTCTCTTCCTTCTATGGTTACAGATTCTACTGTTGTTTCCAAACTAGATGCTATTCTAACTGCTTTACTCTATAAAGATGTGTCATCTGAGATTGTTCCCAAGCCGCTTGAGATGCATTCGGAGGAAGTGGTACAGTTCAGTGTCGACGAATCTTCTCCGCCTCTCTTACAAGTCCCATTTTCTTTGCCGACGGGTATCCCCTCTGCTTCGGCTTGGCCGACTGGGGTCGACACTAGTAGACAACTGCAGACTACTTCTCCTGGAGGCTCTTTGCCTATCAAGCCAAATTTTCGTTGCGAGGAGTCTGCTACTGTCGTCTCAAATCCGCAACTGGCGGAAGAAGAGCTTGAGTCAGAAGTCTCCTTCGGTCTTTCGGCGCTTACTGGAGCGTTGCGCTTCGCTTTATCCTCATTTGGTGGAGGAAAGAGATGCTGTAGAGCCTAGGTCGTTATTGTCTTCCAGCATTTCAACTCCCATTAAGTATTTGAAGAAACCTAAGCTTTCGCCTTCAATTAGAGGACGTTTTGACGAAATATCTCATCTGCTGGCGCACAAAGCTTCTGGTAAGTCTGCCAGCTCTAGTATTCCAGGGTTTTTGAAATCGCATAGAGTCACTTATTACTACACAGGCTCCTTACCGGCACTAAAACTGTCCTCGGCCTACGATGCCGATTTCCTTTCGTGACTCAATCCTATGAAAAGATGCACTCTTGAGACCGGTAAGGTGCTTTGGTCTAATACAGAGGAGAAACTTTGTCCAAGTCTTTGTTTAGAAGTACTGAGGTTTTGTCTTTTGCCGAACTTTCGCTAAGTACTATTGCCGCTGGTCTGCGTCAGCTTAGACTTTCTGACGCCAGCAGATATCAAACTCGGGAAGAGTCTTTAAATTTTTTGTCTTGCCTGGATAAGGCTATTTCAGACGCGGCAGGCGAATGTTCTCATGCTATCACTAATTCGATCTTGAAGAAAAGAGAACAATTGTGCTCTTATCTTTTGACCAAGGTTTCTCCTTCTCAGAAGATGGCTGCAGTTTTGGGCTCCCCTGTGGACCACCTTCTGAATCCATCTCTTTTTAAGGCAATAAGGGAGGATATTTCCGTACAGGAAAATAGGGAATTTATCAGACAATCCTTTCTCATCTCATGAACAGTCTTCAGCTGCTAAGCCCTATCGTAGGTTCTTACCAGGCTCCAATAAAAACAAAACTGCTAAGTTTTTTAGAAAGAAATGAATGTTTATGCCCTCAGGTTCCAGTAGGAGGTCGACTGCAGATCTTCTGGCATGTTTGGAGAGACTTAAGAGCAGGACCTTGGGTGGTGGAGGTACTGAAGGAAGGCTACAAAATTCCTTTTCTGTCTCCTCCACCTCTGTCGTCGTCTCCAATTGCTCTCCCAGCTTATTGTCATCAGCAGGGAAAATTTCTTGTACTTAAGCAGAAAGAGGTGGTGCCATTACTAGAGAAGAAAGCGATAGAGCAGGTGTCAGGAAACTAGCCTGGGTTTTACAACCATCTTTTTCTGGTGCCCAAAGTGTCTGGAGGGTGGCGTCCAGTACTGGATGTGTCGAGACTCAAACACGTTCATTTGTCTAACTCCATTCTCCATGGAATCACCCAGCACAGTACTAGCGGCAGTACAGAAGAACGACTGGATGATGTCGGTGGACATGCAAGATGCTTATTTCCACATTCCAATAGATCATCAGTCTTGCAAGTTCCTGCGCTTTGTCTTCGCAGGGAAGACATTTCAATTCAGAGCTCTTTGCTTTGGCTTGTGCACAGCACTGCAGGTACTCACGAGGATTTTAGCACCAGTAGGGGGATGGTGTCATTTGTTGGGAGTGAGAATTCTGCTCTATTCAGACGACTGGCTAATGTTGGCCAACTCTTTCAAGGGAATTCTGAGGGCCAGGGATCTGTTACTTTGCCTGGCTCAATCACTAGGCATATTGATAAATTTTCAGAAGTCTGCTCTGATTCCAACTCAGACAATTCTCTTTCTAAGGATGAGAATAGACACTCGCAGTTTTCAGGTTTTTCCATCTGAGAAATAGATAGACAATTTTTTATTGCTTCTAGGAAAATTTCAGCCCTTAAGGAAGCTTCCAACAAGGCAATGGCCGTCTCTGTTGGGACACATAGCATCTCTGGAAAGATTTGTCAGTTTAGTAAGGCTCAGGATGCGACCAATTCAACTCTAATACTTGAAAGAATCTTGGAACGGGAAGTCCCTGCCAGACTCCCATTTAATTTGAGTCCCAGTAAGTCTTTGGGAGACTTTAGCATGGTGGAAGGATTGTCAAAGACTGGGAACAGGGTCACCCCTAAGAGTAGTGAGCCCAGACCTAACCTTGTTTTCAGATGCTTCAATGACAGGCAATGAACAAGAAACTCCCAGTGTATTGCTCCCCATGCCAGGACCCTCAGGCTTGGTAGACGCATTTCTTCAAGATTGGTCCAACCTAGATGCATATGCTTTTCCTCCATTTGCAACAATAAGAAAAGTACTGAAGTTTCAAGAATCAAATCATTGCAAAATGACACTAGTAGCTCCGTGGTGGCCTAAGAGAGAATGGTTTCTGGACCTTCTAGCACTTTCAGTGGATCTCCCTCGTGTCCTTCCTTTAAGGAAGGATCTACTTAGACAACCAAATTCCAAGCGGTTCCACCAAAGCCTCCGCATGCTACACTTAACCGCTCGGAGACTCTCGACCGTCTCTTTCGAGCGAGAGGGTTTTCTAAAGTATCTTGGAAGTCTATCCTTAAATCAAGACGAACAACAACCTTGGCCTTGTATCAGAGACAATGGGTTGTGTACTGCTCCTGGCGTCGTTCTAGAGGGATTTCCAGCACCCGTACCTCTGTAAACAACAACATAAAGTTCTTTCGATATCTTAGATATAGTAAGAAGCTTTCTGTAGCTGCTATTTGAGGATATAGATCCATGCTGTCATAAGTGCTACGACATGTACAATTGGATATTTCTAACGATCCAGATCTTAAGGAGGCGTTGAGATCGTTTGAAATTGAAGTCCCCTAAGTTCAGTATCAATCTCGTTCATGGAACTTTGATGTAGTGCTAAACTTCTTATCTGCAGATCCGTTTGAACTTTTGGAATCTGCTTCTTTGAAGTTTCTAACCAGAAGATGCTCTTTTTGGTAGCGCTAGCGACAGCCAAAAGAGTAAGCAAGTTACAAGCATTCTCTATTTTATCATTTATGCCCTTGTTCAGGGCTAAGAATGATTTCAAGGCTAAACTTCTACCTAGAATGGTAAGAATTCCAAATTTGACCTGACTGGTGGGGAATGAAGAAGAAGCCCTCCTCTGTCTGGTTAGAGCTATTAAAATTTATTTAGATAGATTAAAGCCTGTGAGGGGCAGAGTTAATAATTTATTTTGTAGTGTTAGAAAACCTAACACTCCTTTATCTAAGAATGCAATGTCTTTTTTTGTTAATCATTTAATAAGACTAGCACATGAAAAACTAAACCCAGATATCTTACCTTTATTGAAGGTAAATATACATAGTGTAAGAGCAGTTGCTACTTCTTTTAGTTTTTTAAAGAATTTGTCTCTTGAGGATGTAGTAATTAATGCAGCTCAGTGGAATTGTAATTCGGTTTTTGCTGCTCATTATCTTAAAGATGTAGAAATTGCGTTTGAAAACCGTAAAGCCCTTAACCCTCTAGTAATAGCGGGTAGTCTTTTCCTGAACCGAAAGAAAGAGCAATCTTTTCGGCTCTTTATTTTAATCCCGGGTCTTGGTTTTTTGGGGAGCATGAAGGTACATTTGTTGTACAGGAATGTACCTTTGTATCATAGGTATTTACTTTGTATTTGACTGTCATTTTTGGGGGCTTTCGGACCCAGGCACCGTGGTCCCATCACGCCACCTCTATTCATTCTGACTGTAAATGAAGTGGTTTTCTCCAGAAGGCTGCTCTTGACTGCACACACGAGAGCCTTGCACCCTGAAGGGAATCCACCTCCTGGTGGCAGTATTATCCAGGAAGGATTCCTGATCAGGTAAGAATGTTTTGAGTTTCATACAAGAAGCTTTTAGCTTGCTTGGCTGAGCAGAATTTGTCTAGCTGCACTATCTACCCCATCCTTTATCTCAATTTGGGACTCCGCTATTTTTAACAGTAGGTAAGATTCATCTCAAATAATATTTTCACGATAAAATTTATTATTTGGATACTTACCTATTGTTAAAGTAGACCCCACCCAGCCTCCCAACACTTAGTGGGCCGTCAAGGAGAAATTTGACTAGAGCTAAAACATTTGAACACACCTGGTGGAGAACAGGTGAACTAGACAGTCTTCTGGGTCAGCCGAGCGATCGTTTTTTTCTTTTGTTTTGAATGCCGACTCGCCTATCGGCGTGGAGATATGAGCTAACTTTAACAGTAGGTAAGTAGCCAAACAATAAATTTTATCATGAAAATTTATATATTTAATGATGTCTATGAATCTAATAAAAGTAGCCATAATTTTATTATGTAGCATAAAATACCAGATGAGTAGCCACTAGAAATGATATGTTTACATTAAATAGCATCACATTTCAAGAGTACAAGGCAGTGACACGGTGAGCAAGGAAACGGAAGGTCAAGTTTAAATCTCGCCTCCAGTCATGTCATCGTTCCCTCTCATGGAATATAAAATTTAGGCCAAAGGCCAAGCATTTGGACCTATGAGGTCAGTCAGTGCTCAATGGGAAATTGAGAGCAAAAAGGTTTTCAAGGTGTAATAGGAGGAAAACCTCACATTTGCACTATGAAATAATTGCTGGGATGGAAGAAAGATAATATGAGTGGGGTTACAGTAAAAGAAATGGAAGGGGTTGCAACTAGGGGCTGAATGGATACTGCTATGAGCCTTAAGTAATGCCTACAGTGCACTGCATGAGGTGCACTGATGGCACTAACCTCGTACAGGGTCATTTTTTAGGTAAACGAGGCTACATATAGAGCACAAAACTTACAAGAAATTTTCACGTTTCATAAACATAAACCTTTTTATCTTAGGAATGAATGATTGCCCACTTGGAGAGGAGGTAGGTCATTCCCAAGAGAAGTCGTGCCTGCATTATTGCCTAGGCCATGAAGGGAAGCCATTTAATCACATCATCAACTGCTACTCCAAGGCTTAGCAACTTGAACTGTGTGGCCTTTCCATTTTGTGTTTATGAAACAAAGAGTATTTTGATGTTTATACAATGCACCAAAATCACCCCTGCTGTGTGCTAGGGAGAAGATAGAAAGAAAGGCTTTTCAAAATTCCTGGTGACAAAAGAATAATTGCATAGGGGAATATTTGCTAGTAAGCCATCATTTTTTAAGTATTTAAGAAATATAACAAATAATTTTGTATGATAGTCCAAATATTCCTCTAACAAATATAAACTAAATATTTTCAAGATAATTTAATTGTCGCCACTCATTGCAGACCTACTTGTGTGACACCAGGTGGCTCTTGTTGCACTGCCACACACACTCAGCTCACATGTTGATATCAGTGGGTGATTCTATGGCAACTTCATTTTGGTCGAATGCATTAGTGATGAGTGAACGAAACTTTTGAAAATATTTTGAAAGTTTTTTTTTTCTGAAATTTAGCTACATGTGACATTTTCTTATGGTTTTGATACAAATATGACAGATTTCACTCTTATGGAACATATTATGGCCTTATTGTCTGCAATAATCATGTTCTTGCACTGAAATAATAGATGAATATGGAGGATGTTAGGTTGCCAGTTTGTGAGTTTTTAGCGAAATCCTATGCAATCACGTAGCATCAGCTCTGAGCAGAGCTGTAGCAGTACAACTGCAATGATTAACAGCTTCAGGTCAAAATCCATTAGCACATCTAATTGCTCAAAAAAGCACCACTTTTTCTCACACAGACTGAAGTAGAACAAACCACAGGGAAAAGTACCGAAAATTCATAGAATTATACATATACAGGTAACAGTACTTAAATACTACAGTACAGGCAGTCCCCGGGTTACGACGGTGCCGGCTTATGACGTTCCGAGGTTACGGCGCTTGTCAATAGACGTTATTTCCAGGGTTACGACGCCTACAACGTTCATCTGGGAGATGAAATATGACACCAAAAATGCAAAATGATCAATATTTGAAGGTTATTTTTTATGAAAAATGCCATAAGAATGCAGTTTACATAGTTTTCAATGCACCCAAAGCATTAAAAGTAAGGTTTTCTTAGGATTTTTGATGATGTTCCGGCTTACGACGATTTTCGGCTTACGACGCGTCTCAAGAACGGAACCCCGTCGTAACCCGGGGACAGTACTTAAATACTACAGTACATATAACAAAATTCCCCATAGGGGGACAGTGACATCAGTGCACCTCACACAATGCACTTTCATGGTGTAACTGCTTTAAGGTTTTCTCACGTTACATCTTAAGGGCTTTTACTCTCAATTTACCTTTCAGCTCTGAATGACCTCACAGGTCCCATTGCTTGGCCCTTGGCACCAAGATTTTATATTTCATTCTACACCAAAATGGTTCAAAGAAAGCTATCCATTATACAAAGACTGCTACCATTATTATAAAAAAAACTGGTTAGCAATAACATTGTAATACGCTCTTTGCCTCAATGCAAGCATATATATCATGCATTCATTATCATCAAGCCAGAATAATGAATAATGTAGATAAAGACGCACCTAACAACAATAAAGGACTAACACAAAAATATTGGGGAGACCCCAAAACCAAATGAAGACCTAACCCAATGAGTAACAGAAGTGCTACAAATTCTGTTGAATTTGAATTTAAATTAGTCTCCTGCCTAACCTTACTAGAGAAATACTGATATTGTAAAATAATACAGCGCTCCCCACTTTTACACGGTATCAGGTTCCGAGGAAATAAAAAAATCCCCTCAAAATTCCTTATAAATAATTGGCTTATAACTGCCATATATGTACAAAGTACCCCATAATCTAAAGTGCTTATAACTGTCTATTTCAATATTTCATTGCTTAATTTGATAGTTCAAACAAAAATATGCCGTACATTATCATACTAAAATAATTTAAGATTAATCTAAGCAACAGTGGAGCGTCAGGTATTTCTTTGGAAATGGCAGTTTCCTATAGTATTTTGGTTGCTTATTAACAATTTTCTGTTAGTTTTTGGCAGTCAACTGTAATTAACCTGTAATTTACCTTAGAACTCTATCCTATGATGAGGAGGACCCATTGGGAATGTGGGGTTTTGGGTGGGGAAGACCACGGCGAGATATTGCTCCAGGTAAGGGGGACCAAGGGAAAGCAGGGTTATGGGTGGGGTAAATCACTTGGGAGAAGGTTTTGGCATGTTACTGTGGCGTTTTCTGTAATATATGACATTTGAACGCAAAATAGGTGGCAAATAAATTGAGAATGTAGCTGTTTCACAGGTAAAATCCAGCTTCTACTACTACTATTACTATACCGAATACTACCACTCATGCGCATTGTTATAGGGGAGCTTTTGGTTCAGACGCCGACCTCTAAGTGAGGGAAATGGTGGGGGGTTTTGGAGGCGACAGACCAATGAACATGTATTCAGCTAATCTTATTGCAATATAAATCTTGCATTGAATTAGGACCGAGTGAAGAATTTGGGGGATTCATACACTAAGTTACATACATTCCTTTTTCTCATTTGTTTTATAATCGTGTGATATTTCTTCAGTCTTTTATTTCTATTCTGTTTCTCATAGTTTTTGCTTAATATTTGCACTGACGTGTTCTCACTTCATAATTTTGCCCTGATCTTCCAATATTATCTTACAATTAGGGGTGGGAGGAGAAGATGTTTTTAGGACATTTTGATACCTTTCTGTCAGTGATGTCAAATTGAGGGGTTTTGGGGGTATTTCATACATGATTTGCATAAGTCACTCCCTTCTCTTTCTGTTATTTTTGTCTGTCTGTCTAGTTTTGTTGCACCATTTTACAACATATTGCTCATCCATAACAATTTCTTTGTTTATATGTTACCTTATTCATTTCATAGAATAATTACATTCATATACGTATTTGATTTTATGCATTTACAAACTTTTACTGTTGGTAAATTACCATCCGTAATTCCTGATAGCCTTTATTTACTTTTCGTGTGATAACCTTTATATTAGGTTTCCTTTAAGGGGGGTCCGGCCAGATAACACGTCTTACTAGGTTAGGTTAGGTTAGGTGGGTTTGGCCTACTAAGTTAGGTTAGGTTAGGTTAATATTACAACCTTTATATTAGGTTCCCAAACACCTAACGATAATAAAAATAACTGTTTTTTAATGGTAATAATATTTCATTGTTTATTTCCTGATAGAACAGGAGGTTCCTATCCATTTCATAATTTATTCTAAAACACTATAGTACATATCTATATGCATGTATATATAAGATAATTATGTATGTATTGTATAAATTATATGTAAAATTGGTGCCCCTCCCATAACATTTGTCTACACCAGTATTTCCTTTAAAATAGGATTTATTTGGCTTCATAGAAATTCTCATGTCCATTACAAGACTGTGTTTATGTTTTTACTTAGTATTGCACATTATTTTTTTTGTATTTTTCTCCAAATACGGCATCAGTTTCCACATTTGGGTGAAATCATCCCCCCTCAAGAACGTCATTCACCCACCCACCCACCCACCATTCTTCTGGCCAGTCACAGCCCTCATCACCCACGCAGTACATAAAACTTAATTGCGTTTTCATATCACTTAACAACAAGTACCCGAGCTTGTAACAACGGCAGCTTCCCATTCTGAAAGTAGCCATATTTTCACCATTAATTGTGATAACAATTCTCTTAATTAACATTATTTCAGGTTATATTAATACAGTAATTACTAATAATTATTTGCATTATACCATCATTGCGAAATTTCTATTGAGTACATTGTTTTTACCTTCCCAGTATAAGGTAACGAATGAAGAATCGTGTTCATTTAGTAAGGTAAGAGCTTCTGTGATTTTCAGTTATTGTGGACATGTTACCCTTGATGGATGATTGTAGTATTTTATGGCATATTCAGTGTAGTGCGACGAATTTTATCTATTATATAAGAAAAGCAGGTGTGCCACTATTGCTTGGAAATACCCAATTTAATATCATTTCAAACAAAAATACCCCACAAACTATCATCCCAAAGCATCCTAAGACATCTTAGATTGGTACCCTATTAATCTGTTACTCTAAGTACATTTATGTATACACCCCTAAAATGCTTATAACACTGATTTACTCATTTTAAAACATTAATATTAATGTTTTAAAATGTCCTACAGATCATTTGACAACTAATCAAGTTACCCCTGTGCTTATACATAAACATTTTCTCCAATAGTACTGAAGTATCAATACTTTTAAAATTATCACTAATTAGCTTTTTTGTATAAAACTTGTTTATTCACTAATTACTGTATTTTTCATATTGTGTATATGGCTAAATATGATATTGTAATGATACAATTAAGTTTGTTCATACTTACCTGGCAGATATATATATAGCTGTATTTCCGAAGTCCGACAGAAATTAAAAAACTTACGACACACGTAGTGGGAGTCAGGTGGTTAGTACCCATTCCCGCCGCTGGGAGGCGGGTATCAGGAATCATTCCCATTTTCTATTCATAATTTTTATTTCCACTGTCTCCTGAGGGGAGGTGGGTGGGTACTTAATTATATATATGCCAGGTAAGTATGAACAAACTTAATTGTATCATTACAATATCATTTTGTTCATGAAACTTACCTGTCAGATATATATATAGCTGAATCCCACCTTTGGTGGTGGGAGTAGACAGAATAGAAGATTTTAGGAAACATATATATGCAGATAAATGATATCTTGATTCCTTACCTGTTAGCATAGCTGACTTCGTGGTTACTGCCGCGTAAGTCTGCTTGTGCTACTAGAGTTGCCAGCGAGGTAGAGACCTATATAGCTGGTGCACTCAAGATGATCTGTCAACGGGGGCGTGACCACGATGTGACTAGACCATTGACCATACAATGAGGGCAACGAAGTAAAAAACCACCTGGCCTAGTCTACCAAAGGTATACCACTAAACTAGACTAAAGAAGGGAGATCCGCCTCGGGCGGTCAACCCCACAACCAAAAAACACACACAATTAAAAGCTCACCTAACCACTAAAGGAAAGGATGAGTGCTACCTCCTGCCCCCAAAACAGTGTCTGCAGCGACGTATGGTCCGAGCGACGAGCAATGTTCGTATGTCGCTTTCACCTCCCGCAGGTAGTGTGAAGCGAACACCGAGTTGCTCCGCCAATATGTGGCACTCAAAATGTCACTGAGTGCCATATTTCTGTGAAAGGCTATCGAGGTCGAAATCGCCCTCACCTCGTGGGCATTCACTTTTAAAAGCTTCATGTCACTATCACTACATGTGGAATGAGCTTCCTTAATGGTGTCTCTCAAGAAGAAAGAAAGCGCGTTCTTTGACATGGGAAGATCGGGCTTCTTAACCGAGCACCACAAGTTGCCCGAAGGTCCTCTACAGTCCTTCGTTCTGTCTAAATAGAATTTGAGAGCCCTGACAGGGCACAGGACTCTCTCTGGCTCATTACCCACGATCTCTGTCAAACCCTTGATTTCAAATGGTCTTGGGCCAAGGGTTGGACGGGTTTTTTCGTTCTTTGCTAAGAACATAGGGCTTAAAGAACAAACAGCATCAGAGTTCTTAAACCCAACATGCTTGCTTATAGCCTGGATCTCACTAACTCTCTTCGCCGTCGCCAGAGCAGTTAGAAAAAGTGTCTTCCTTGTAAGGTTTCTAAGCGAAGCTAAGTTGAGAGGTTCAAAATTACTGGACATCAAAAACTTTAGAACAATGTCTAAGTTCCAAGAAGGAACTCTTGGTTGAGGTACCTTCGAAGTCTCGAAAGACTTCAGAAGATCATGAAGGTCTCTGTTATTGGCTAAGTCCAGTCCTCTATGCCTAAAGACTACAGAAAGCACACTTCTGTAACCTTTTATCGTAGGCACCGCTAAGCGAACTTCATTTCTCAAGTAGAGAAGGAAGTCTGCGATCTGGCTCACAGAGGTAGAGGTGGAGGAAATGCCTTTCTTCCTGCACCAGCTCCGGAAAACAGCCCACTTGGATTGGTATACGGCAATAGAAGAAGGTCTTCTTGCCGTTGCGATTGCTTTCGCCACAGGTCTTGAAAAACCCCTCGCTCTGGCCAACTTCTGGATAGTCTGAACGCAGTCAGACTCAGAGCGGGGAGGTTTTTGTGATACTCTCGAAGTGGGGCTGTTTGAGTAGATCTATCCTTGGAGGCAGAGTCCTCAGAAAGTCTACTAGAAAGGACATGACCTCTGTGAACCAGTCGGTCGCTGGCCAGAAGGGGGCGATGAGAGTCATCCTCGTTCCCTCTGATGCCTGCGGAATTTCTTCCTTAGTACTTCCCCTAGGACCTTGAACGGGGGAAAGGCATATACGTCTAGTCCCGTCCAGTCCCAAAGAAGGGCGTCTACTGCTACTGCTCCTGGGTCTAGAACTGGTGAGCAGTACAGCGGGAGTCTCGTTGTCCTGGAAGTTGTGAAGATGTCTACGAGAGGACATCCCATAACTTCCACAACCTCTGGCATACTTCCTGATGAAGGGTCCACTCCGTCGGCAGAAGTTGACCTTGCCGACTGAGCAGATCTGCACGGACGTTTTCTACCCCTGATATGAATCTCGTCAGGATAGAGACGTCGTGTGCCTTCGCCCATAACAGGATCTCCTTTGCAAGGAAGAACAGGGGAAGAACAGGGATCGAGAGTGGGTTCCTCCCTGTTTCTTGAGGTATGCCAGGGCTGTGGTGTTGTCCGAGTTGATCTGCACCACATTGCCGGAGACTTCGTTCTGAAAGAACTGGAGCGCCAGATGAACTGCTGCCAGCTCCTTGAGGTTTATGTGCCAGGACACCTGTTCCCCTCTCCAGGTGCCTGACACTTCCTCCCCCCCAGTGTTGCTACCCCACCCCGTGGAAGACGCGTCAGAAAACAACACTAGGTCGGGGTTCTGAAGCTTGAGGGAAAGACCCTCTGCGAGCTTCAAAGGGTCGGTCCACCATCTTAGATGTTCCTTTACCTCTTCTGATAGCACCAGAATCGAATCCAAAGTGTTTTGGTGCTTCCAATTGTCGGCAAGGAAGAATTGAAGAGGTCTGAGGTGCAACCTCCCTAGGGAAACAAACTTCTCCAGTGAGGAAATGGTCCCCAGCAGACTCATCCATTCCCTCACCGAGCATGCTTCCTTCCCCAGAAAGGTTGACACTTTGCTTAGGCAATCTAGTTGTCGCCCCTGGGACGGAAAAGCCCCCCGAAAAGCCACTGAGTCCATCTGAATCCCCAGATAGACTAAAGACTGAGAAGGGGTCAGATGTGACTTTTCGAGGTTCACCAGAAGTCCCCAGGGACTTCGTTAACGACAAAGTCGTGTGAAGGTCCTCCAGACACCGGTCTTTCGAGGAGGCTCGTACGAGCCAGTCGTCCAGGTAGAGAGAGATCCTGACATTGGAAAGATGAAGCCACCTCGCAATGTTCTTCATCAGTAGGGTGAATACCATGGGAGCAGTGCTGAGTCCAAAGCAGAGAGCCCTGAATTGAAACACTTTTCCTTTCAGGACAAACCGCAGGTATTTCCTGGACTGGGGGTGGATGGGGACGTGGAAATACGCGTCCTGTAGATCTAGTGAAGCCATCCAATCCCCCGGTCTTAAGGCTCCCATCACTGACTGAGGTGTCTCCATCTTGAACCTCTGCTTGATGACAAAGAGGTTCAGGTTGCTGACATCGAGTACCGGTCGCCATTCCCCCGACTGCTTTGGCACCAGGAACAGTCTGTTGTAAAATCCGGGGGAATTCAGGTCGGAGACCTGTTCTACGGCGTGTTTCACGATCATCTGATCTAACAGATCGTAAAGCACTTGTTGCTTTTCTCCCCGATAGGAAGGAGACATGTCCCTGGGTGTCGTAGACAGCGGGGGTGGTTTCAGGAACGGGATCCGGTAACCCTTCTTTAAGATGTCCAAGGACCATTTGTCCGCACCTCTCTCTTCCAGGCTTGCGCAAAAAGCTGAAGCCTGGCTCCAACCGGTGACTGAAGGACTTCTCCTTCACTTCTTGTTCTTGGCAAGCGCAGTGGCTCTGCCTCTGGAAGTGCCTCTTCCTCGAGGGGCTGGTCTCGAGGAAGAACTACCTTGAAAGGGCTTCGATTTCTTGAGAATCGAAACTCCCGAGGACGAAGGAACCGCAGGTCTCCTTGAAGATTGTGCGAGGAGATCTTGCGTGGCCGTTCTCCTGTAGGCTGGTAGCAATGTCTTTTACCATAGCCTGGGGGAAGAGATGATCCGAAAAAGGAGCGAAGAGCAAATCTGCTTTTTGTGACGGAGAGACAGATTTAGCTGTAAAATTGCAAAACAGGGATCTCTTCTTCAAGAGCCCTGTGCAAAAGTGAGCTGTAAGCTCCTCCGAACCATCTCTGACGGCCTTGTCCATACACGACATTACGCTGGACAGCTCCCCCAGACTAATCGAGTCGGAACTCCTAGACTTGGCATCCAGAACTCCCAAACACCAATCTAGAAAGTTGAAGACCTCTAACGTCCGAAAGAGGCCTTTAAGGTGGTAGTCCATTTCCGTAGTAGACCAGGAAACTTTCGAAGAGGACAGGTGAGACCTCCTCGAGGCATCCACAATGCTAGCGAAGTCTCCTTGAGCTGACGAGGGAAGTCTAATACCTACGTCTTCTCCCGTTTCATACCAAATGCCAGCCTTCCCACTAAGTCTCGAAGGTGGCAGGGCAAAAGAAGTCTTTCCCTGAGACTTCCTTTTCTCCATCCAGTCATGGACCTTACGAAGAGCCCTCTTAGTTGAAAGGGACTTCTTCATTCTGACGAATGCCGAGACCTTGTTGATCTTGGAAGAAGAAAGTTGTGAAGGAGGAGAGCGAGGAGCTTCCGGGTGAAACGTATCTCCAAACTCTGATTGAAGAAGGCGGGTCAAAACCTGGTAGTTGGAAGAGAGGCTGCCGCCAAAGGTTTCTCATCATCCACTTCAACCGAAGCGTCGCTAACCTCTGCTTCCGACACAGGTGAAGTTGGAGGAAATAAGGCTGGACAAGACTATCTGGTCTAAGTTTCCAAGAGGCGCGTTGCTGTGAAGTGGAAGGCAAAGCTGACTCCTTAATAGAAACTCCGGTCGTATCTCTAAGACCCGAAGTAACTTGCAAAGTCTCATCACAAACAGGTGGGAGACGACGAAGATCCACATCTTCGTCCACCCGAGCGTCCGCTGGCGCACACCTGGCGTCCCTGGCCCACCTGGCTTCCACTGGCGCAACACCTGGCCGTCACTTGGCTCCGCCTGGCTGCAACTAGCGCGGGATTGGCGTCCACTCGCGCGCTGCTGGCGTCCGCTGGCGCACGCTTGGCGTCCACTGGCGTGCGAATGACATTTACTAAAGCGCGCTTAACATCTCGTGCGCGCTCTGCTTCCGCTGGTGCACTCTTAGATGCAACTGGCGTTCGCTTGGCTTCCGACCGAGCGTCAGGATCGTGAACTTGCACCGAAGCGTTCACGCAAGTATCGAGCTCTCGCACCGCAAGCTTACGAGCGGGTAATACCGCTTCATGCGCAGAGCGAGCAAAATCCTCTTCACGTCCTCCAGAGAGCCGCTGGGGAGTCGCACGAACTCTAGCAGGCGAAGAAAGTGGAGAGATAGACGAGCGAGGAGAGGGAGAGGGAGACCTTCTAGATCTCTTCACAGGCAGACGGTCATCCTTTCTCCTGGGACGTGGTTGCGTCCTTTTCTTAGCAAGAGCATCAGCAAGCTGTTGCTGCAAAGAGCGCAGGATCTTCTCAGTAGGAGAGGATTCCTTGTCAGGTGACGGGCTGATCCTGTGAGAAGACGAGGGGCGAGGGGACGCCTTCTTCCTTTCCCTCCAGAACTGCCGTAGCACGCGCTCGAGAGCGACTGGGGCGCTCAAGAAAGTCATCATCCGATGACTCCTTACGCTTCTTCTGTGGCGGGAAGGCTGCGAACACACTCTCAGGCGATGATCGCCTCTCGAGAGCCAAAACTGGACGTGAAGCGTCACGATCACCAACGCTCCTTTTCAGCGGGCGTGAAATAGAATGAGAGCTCCACCCCTTGTGCGGGGAGGAAGCCTCTGAAGAAGAGAAACACTCTTTCAGGAGACGTGCACGCGCACGCTCCTTGGCAGTCTGTGTAACGTCAACAGATACTGCCGAAGGCACGTCAGATCGGTGGGCGTTCCCCGTAACCCTCCTGCGGCTTTCGACATGCCCTCTCCCTGAAACCTGGGAGTCCGGCAGCGGTCTAGGCCTAGAGCCGAAATGGGGCCGATCTGACGCACCCTCCACCAACGAAGGAGCACTGTCACTGCACTTTGCACCTTCACTTTTGCCTTCTAAGGCGAGCACTTTAGATTCTAAATTACGAATCGACTCTAAGATAAGTGTAAGGGTATTACCCTCCACAGACACTGCTTCAGGGCCCGAAGGCAACACTACAGGGTTAGGAGTAGTGATTAAAGGAGGGTTAGTAGGAGAAACATGAACTTCCTGACGTTTACCTGAAACGCTCCTGGAGGAAGACCTCCTTAACCTATCCCGTTCAAGCTTACGCAGATAGGACTCATACGCTCTCCATGCAGAATCAGAAAGACACTCACATTCCTTGCAGCGACTTTCATACATACAATCATGCTCTCTGCAACTCTTACACAAAGTATGAGGGTCTACTGATGCTTTCAGTAGCCTACCTCGACAATCACTCTTGGTACAAAACCTGGCGCTAGCCGAACTAGAACCAGACATCTTATTTAAAGAGAAATCAAGCCAAAATCAATCAAATCCACAATTAACGTGTGCCTAGCCACCGATCCAAAAGTCAAGATACCAAAAAATCAAAAAAGGGGTAGTACTTATAGTAGCCAAGTTTCCTAAATTCAAGACGGAGGTGCTGAAAACTGTGTTTACAACACCGGCGACAGAAAAATTATGAATAGAAAATGGGAATGATTCCTGATACCCGCCTCCCAGCGGCGGGAATGGGTACTAACCACCTGACTCCCACTACGTGTGTCGTAAGTTTTTTAATTTCTGTCGGACTTCGGAAAATACAGCTATATATATATCTGACAGGTAAGTTTTCATGAACAAAAATGATTTTTATGATATGATTTACAGCCTAGTACTTATAATGTGGTTATGTATCTCTTATGCTCACTCCAGGTTGGGCCCCTGACTGAGCATAACAGATGTACAATTTTTCTCTCTCTTTCTGTAAGGGTAATGTAATATGTTTATTTGAAATGTAAAGGTTTTTATGATAAAGCATTGTTGTACAATTTTATTGTAAAGTATTCACTAATTATTTTCATTTTATTTTCCAGTCTGCTTTTACTGGAAAATAAAATTAAAATAATTAGTGAATATATATTCTAAATATTGTACAATGTGCCTTATCATAAAAAAAACTTTATGCCCATATCATTTCAAATACATCTTACATTACCCTTACAGGGAGAGACAAAGAATCAAACACCTATTATGCTCATTATGGGGCCCAACCTGGAATGAGCTTAATACGCAGATGCATAACTACATTATAAGTATGCTGTAAATCATTCTTATCATAAAAATCAGTAATTAGTCACATGCATAGTATGACAAAATACAGTAATTAGTGAATAAATAGTGTTGCTCTACAGAGAAAAAGGAAATTAGTAATAATTTCAGAGATATGGCCAATAGAAAAAATCAGCAACTTAGTGAAAGTTCCTGGTGGAAAAGTGAATAATGCGTTCCACAAAAATCCACAACAAAGTGGACTGTGGAAATGTGAAGCGCGTAAAACCCGGGGAGCACTGTAATGCTTTGTCAGTAATGTTTGCAAGTACTATAGAGGAAGTAGTGAATAGAACATGATCACAAATTATATGTACCAAAAATACAAAAAATACTCAAAAAATTTACACAAAAAATAACATATATCGTATTTAAAAATCCCATAAAATAGAACACCAACCATATCATTACAATTATTACTTTTACGTAAATAGTAGACATTGTGCATGTTAATTCAAGTTGGGATACCTAGCAATTCACTAAAGTAACTACAATAATACTCCATAAACTTCTCAAACTTTGCTATGCTAGCAAATCTTCCTATAACCCGACAGTCTGGGTTTAACTGAAGAGTAAATACAATATACTAAACATACACTTTAAACATAATAGTAGTACCTGTAACAACAACAGCAAAACAACAGTAGGAACAGAAAACAGCACAATAATAATCATAAAATACAGTATCCATTTATAACAAAGTGTCTTCAATTGCCCTAATGGTAAAACATTGATTAATCATATATTTCTAAAACAATGACACATCATAGATTAGAAAATATGGAACCTGAGAAAGTACTGTGACTACTATTTTTTGTACTACCTCTGATCAGTATTCCAGGCTTAATACTGAAGTCATGAACTGAAAATCAACTCTAAATCTGAGCAATTAGAAGAATACCTGTGAGTTAGAGCATGCTGACATTAATCCTTACTGAAGAACTCACCTTGCGTTATGCTTGGCAATAAAGAAACGGTATATTTGCTAAAACATAATACAGAAATCCAGATTTTGAACACAACTTTAAAATTCATGATTACAAAACTTTGTAACTCATGCCACGACCCCAAAGCAATCATAAGACAGTCAAGCAGCTAATTCATATCTTTTTAAGTGAGGTATTAGAAGACTAGCTAAAACATATAATGTAAACTATATCACTAATTCATTACACTGCACTGTAGATAAGCATTCTGATAAGATATACGCACCATAATCACTATTTTGGCAATTAGGAAGGAAATCAATTGGAAGGTTAATGAGAGCTGAATACTGCAGGATCTGCCCACTCAAAGTGTTCTAAATGAAGTTGTTAGTAGATATGGCCATTATAAATATAAGAAGTAACTTTCCCCTTTGTGATAAAACAACCACCTGTGAATCCACAGTCTAACCCAACTAAAGCTACATGAAGCTATAAGCATTTTTTATCAAAATCACTAATATAGTATTACTTACATGCCCCTGACCTTCAAATTGTATTCTGAACACTGTACATGGGTAAGTACCTGTAGCTTGTTCCGTACGCCAGACCCGAGATCGAATCTCGGCCGGGCATCAGACTATCTTCATTTCTCTCTTGATTTGGATTTAGGCTTAGTAGTGACAAGCGTCCTCAAAATGTGAAGAAATCGAGAGGTTAAAAGGGCATTGTGATTAATAGAAATTATACATACATATCTGGCAAAAAGTGACCAGTAGATCCTAAATTTGTAAGGATAAGATAATTGTCGACCTGAATCATGAGGTATATGTATAAAAATTGAAACCTGCATCAGGTATGTCTATATTGGCTATAAAACCTACAGCTACCTCAAAATTCACTACATACTTACAAGAGTATCTTTAAAAAATGTACACTGACCATTTCACCTCTCCAAGACTGAATTACCTCTGTAAATCACAGATATTCTCAAGGAAATTAATATTTAGTGAAATTTCCATATCCCAAAACTTATGCAAGAAGATATGAATTTTAAATTAATTACAAAAACTAATGTTACCTGATGATATCAAAACATTGGCAGTGTTTCATTATTGACAATCTGTTGTACTTTCTGTTCACCTATATTGTATCTAATTATATACTGGCTTAACCCGTTATAATTCATACTCGTATCAATAGAGAGCAAAATGTTCTTAAAATTACTGACCCAAAGTCTCAGCATTACAATAGCACTGTAGTACATATCTTGCAACGAATACTGTACTGTACAAGTTTGAAAGACTTTGAAATAGTACCCTATTTCATTTTAACAATAAAATGTCCATGAATAAGAATGAACTCACAAAGAAACCAACACTAATATAATAGCTGCTATTATAATTAGAATGACTAACCAGACCAGTGAGATATTTCCTGAATCAAAGAGCTCCAGGGTAAAGGATTACCTTTCTTAAAAATCAAAGACACTGGACAGCTATATAGACCCTTCTTTACCGCCTATAATACTTGCTTACCTACCTTCAGCGTCAATTGTCAAAACCCCACATGGTGCTCAGCATCAACGAACACTCACGATACAAAAACAGACGCGCACTTGGAAAACAGATTACAACTTGGGCATGAAAATCCCTTAGCCATTTCTTTGGTAAGATTCAATGATACTTTTCCATCGACTTATGATCTGTTCTTTGGGGATACTCCAGAAATCTCCAAGAACATTCCACCCTTTGGCTGCTGTCACGACCAAATACTCATTTCCTGGGTCTTGCTGAATGCTGTAGGCACCCATGGTCAGACTTTGGGCAAAACGAGCTGCTACACATTCCTGAAGAAAGAAATTTATTTAGACATTTTCTAACTCAATGAGTTCCTGCTGCACGGGTACAGTAATTGGACTGCTATGTGGGAAGAGACTTTTATGTAGTAAGAGGACCATCACTTTGACAAAATGACAAATTTTTAACTAATTTGTATTTTTCATAACTAACAAACCTGAGGTCTTAACATTAGGATTTACTAGCGCCAAGCTGGAAACCGGTAGAATTAAAATTAAACTTGTGAGATCCAGGGACTATTGGCATCTATACCAGGTCACGGAGCATGTATACCCAGAATGCCCTTGGCGTCCTGTGACCCACCAGTTATATTTCTAACATAGTTTAGACTGCTAGAGTGGTGGTTCGAGGTGGGCCTTTACCTGTTAAGACCTCAGGTTTGTTAGTTATGAAAAATGCAAATTAGTTAAAAATTTGTCATTTGTTCATATACGGAACAAACCTTGTCTTAACATTAGGATAGACTTACTTATTGGAGGGAGGTAAGTCTTTATAACTGACTGGGAGTTTGCCACCTTTATCCATTTCCAAATATTAGGGGAATTCCAAGAGAATGGACTATGAACCTAGAACCAAAGATATAAGCGAATCTATTGGTTTCGCTCACTGGGTGCTGATACCATTCTATGGTTTATACATTACAGTAGAACAGAGAACCTTCCCTTCTCATAAACCACTCTTGTCCCTTGCATCTGGATCCACCCTCACCCCTCTCTTCCCTATTACCGAGAGGAGTGTGTTGCTACTGAAAAGTATGCTATAACCTAAGATAGTATGGCTGACCACCTCACCTGCACCTAGTCTGTTCCAGCATATGATGGTACTCTCCTTCATCCTGCCCATAGGTAAAGGAGTAGAAAGAAAGTAGTAAAGAAAAAAGACCAGTCATCCCATTCATTCTACTTTCATACCTTCATCTTAGACTAGACGCAAACTGACCCGCCAGAGGTACTGAATGAGCTATATCACTTGTTGGGCCGCCACCACTGGACCCAAGGAAAAAGTGTCCAAGGATCTATGGGCAACATCTTTTAAATAAAATGAAGTGAAAGTTGTTTGGCGTTTCCAAACACCAGCTTTCAGAATTCTCTCCACAGACATATTCTTTTTAAATGCCAAAGAAGCACTCAAGCCTCTGATGTCATGAGCTCTAGCCCTCTCCTGGCTATTTGACCCCCTGTCTTCTGTCATGTAGTCATTCCTGATCGTCTCCCTTAGCCAAAACAATATTGTATTCCTGGACACTTCCTTCTTGTTCCGTCCTGTACTTACAAACAACCTCCAGCACCCCGGCCTGAGGTGCCTTGTCCTTCTTAAGTACTCTCTTATTATCCTGACAGGGCACAGAAGCATCTCGTCTTTGTCATCGTCTACAAAGTCTACCAAGGAAGGTATGGAAAAGGAGTCGAATCTGCCTTCCATTATTGCTGGGTTTTGAGTCTTGGCCACGAATTCTGGAACAAACTCGAATACCATTGACTTCCCACCTCTCGAGTGCTTTATGATATATGACAGGCCATGTAGCTCCCCCACCCTTTTGGTTGAAGTTAGGGCCAATAAGAAGACTGTCTTCAGGGTCAGGCTCCTATCTGTGGACTGCCTTAGTGGTTCGTAGGGGGGTTTTGTCAGTACCATGGTCAGATCCCAATCTGGGGCTTTTAGTTCCTTTGGAGAGCATGACTGTTCAAAGCTCTTCATCAGCATGGCCAACTCCCATGAAGACGAAATGTCCACACCTTTCATTCGTAAGACTAAGGCTAGAGCAGCCCTGTACCCTTTCACTGCAGATACAGACATATGCCTTTCTGTCCTGAGATATACCAGAAAGTCTGCTAGCTGCTGAATAGTGGTACCGAGTGGAGACTAGTGTACCGAGTGGAGACAAGTTCCCTCTACGACACCAATCACAGTATGCCGACCACTTTCCTTGGTATACTGCCGCAGGTGACTTCCTGATATTTCCTGCCATCCGAGTTGCTGCTTTTTGCAAAAACCCTCTCGCTCGGAGGAGATACTTGACAGTCTCCACCCGTGAAGCGATAGAGACTTCACCGACTGGTGGTACCTCTCCATGTGCGGCTGACATAGAAGGTTGCTCCATGGGGGTAACTCTCTCGGCACGTCTATTAGGAGTTCCAGCAGGTCCGAAAACCATTCTGCCTTTGGCCATAAAGGAGCTACCAGAGTCATTTTGAGGTTCTGAGACCGCATTACCCTGTTCAGAACCTGACGGATTAGACAAAATGGAGGAAATGCGTACACGTCCAGATTGTCCCAAGGGTGTTGTAGCACATCTGCCACTGCCTCCACGTCTGGGACTACCGAACAATACACTTCCAACTTTTTGTTGTACCTGGTTGCGAATAGGTCTATGATCGGCCTTTCCCACAACATGAGCATCCTGTCCACTACCTGTTGGTGCAAGGACCACTCCATTCCCAGTATCTGATCCCTGCGGCTCAACTTGTCGGCCACTATGTTTCTTTTTCCCCAGAATATATCTGGCCCTGATGTCTACTAGGTTCTCTACAGCCCACTGATGAAGTTGAACTGTCATCACATGTAACTGCCGAGAAACTAGGCCTCCTTGTTTGTTTATATAAGCAACTACTGTGGTGTTGTCTGACATCAATACCACTGAATGTCCCTTCACTCTCTCCCTGAATTCCTGTAAAGCTAGAAACGCTGCTTTTAACTCCAGCATGTTTATATGGAGTTCTCTGCCTCGCAACTCCATTTTGCTGACACCATCAACTCCTCCATATGGGCTCCCCAACCTTCTAGTGAAGCATCTGAGAATAGCAAGAGATCTGGGGAGGGTTGTTGAAGGGGGGACACTCACTGAAAGATTGTTGTCGTTCACCCACCACAGCAAGTCTTCCCTCACTTCTGCCGACAAGGGAATTTGCTCGTACGGGTGATCTACTATTGGTGACCAAAACTCCTTCATCCTCCATTGTAGAGATCGAAGGTGTAGCCTCCTTTGTGGTACTAGCTTCTCCAAGGAAGCTAGGATTCCCAGTACTACCTGCCACTGCCTTGCTGGCTGTGTTTGTTTTCCCAGAAAGGCATTCACCACTTGTTTCCATTTTTCTATTCTTTGGTCTGTCGGGAATACTTTGGCTTTTATTGTGTCTATAACCATTCCCAGATACTCCAAACGTTGACTTGGATCCAACTGCGACTTCTCCTGATTTATCACAATATACCTAGACTGCGACAAAACTGCAGGAGGGTCGCCCTGTCCCTGAGTAACTTCTCTCTGGACTTCGCTATCACCAGCCAATTGTCCAGATATCTTATTAGCCTGATCCCCTGAGAGTGCACCCATGTCAACACAAGAGTGAACACTCTTGTAAAAACTTGAGATGTTGTCAATCCGAAGCACAGGACTTTGAGCTCGAAACCTTTCTCTGCAAGACTGAAGCGGAGAAATTTCCTTGAAGACTGATGGACTGGTATCTGAAAGTATGCGTCCTTCAGATCGACTGTCAGCATAAAGTCCTTGATTCTGACTGCTTGTAGAACCATTTTCGGAGTTTCCATTTTGAATTTGGTTTTTCTTATAATCAGATTCAATGTTGACAGGTCTATTACTGTCCTCCACTCCCCGCTGGCTTTGGGTACCAGGAAAATGATTCCTGAGCATAAGCGAGGTGAGGCAATGGCTGTTCTGTCAGGGGTGGGGTTACCTCGAACGGAATCAAATACCCGACCCTGAGAACATCCACCACCCACTGCTCTGATCCCAGTTCCTGCCACACCTTCCAGTGATCTGCCAGGCAACCCCCCAACTGGTGTGGCCGAGTGATGAGAGGCGCTCATCCTATCTTCTTGAGCCTCTACCTCTTCCCCTAATCCCCCTTCCTCTGTTGTTTCTATTGTGAAAGGGCCAATGAACTAACCTCTTTGGGGAAGAGGATCTTGTTGCTCTATTAGGGATGTTATGTCTCAGTCTTCTTCCGAGGTATTTGCTGTTACCTTACCTCCATAGAGGTAGCTTGACTGTTAGACGTTTTTCTTACTGCCTGCTGTACCAATCTATCATTAGTGTTCATCCTTCTTCTATCTATAGCCTCTTCCATTATGACCTCTGGCAACAGCAATGGCGACTCAAAGATATTCCCTTTCCTCATCGCTAACAGGGAATCTAAATCAACAGTGCGGCTTAGTCTAGCCAACGCTGCATCTCTCCTCATTAACAGGATATTTGCCCAAACATTGGCACTTAAATTTGTCAAGTACACAATCGCTTTGGAACCTGATTGTAGCAATCTAATGAACAATGATTCATCCACTACCTTCCTTGTCACGTCTGAGGATGCAATCTTCGCCACTGCTGTTGACCAAAGATCTAACCAAGAAGCAGTCTGAAAGACAAAAGAAGCTGTTGCTTCTAACGTAGCAGCCTCTTGGTAAGTCATCGAAGGGCACTCCATTTTAACCTGATCCAAGGTTAATCCAGCCCTTATCCTTACCACATTAGGGTTCACTTGCCTAGACAGCAAAGGGACCGTCGGTGTCGTATGATATTTCCTTTGTTTCATCATTGGAGGAGGAATAAATTTAAATGATCTATTAGATCTTAAGGAATTATCTCTTCCTGCAATCCGAGCGTTTACGTGTTGTAAAACAGAGTCCGCATGACTTGAACAAGGCAATTCATACGACACCTTGGTATCCTTTTTCAAACCAAATACCATGTCAATCCCCGGAGGAAGCATACTGGCAGGTGTTTCTGTTTTCTCCGAAAGGTTATTGAATTGACGAATCAAATCAATCACCTCCGCATACAAGGCCAGAAACTCTTGGTTTTCTCCTTCCTCCGGCTCTAACATACTGTGCTTCGCCACAGGGGATGTTATCTCATTCCTATCCTCTGACAAACGGCCGGGTATTTCGTGGCTGTCTGCCCCTACGACCACGGCCTCTTTGATCTCTGATGACCGCCGCTGGCTCGATCCCGAATAGTCAGCAGGAGAATGAGAACGCCTCACTCTTTCTCTGCTCACGGATCTAGAGCGAGAATCTCGTCTAGACCTCCAAGATGAAGGCTCCCTTGAAACTGAGCTAACTTCTTCTCTATTAGGATTGTTATCGTTTCCAACGACCGTCAGAGAATTCGGCGTCGATCTTTCATCCAGGCGGACAACGCCTTCCACCAGCATATCAGACGAGGTTGCCAACTCTCTATTCTTCATTCTTTTAATAGGAGCCTTATCATCCTTTGTCCGTATTTTAAACAGCCTTACGGGCGAAACTGGAACCTGCGTTCTATTCTTTGCTGCACTTTTCGCCCCCAACGTTGATTTTGCCAGCGGCATCGTAGTCTTGCTTACACTCTTTGTAATCTGTACTGGCAACTCCGCGTCAGCCACTATTCCATCGCCAGTCGCCTCTCTCGCTCGTTCGGACTCTTGCAAACGGCTTCGTCCACTGGCTTTGCGCTTACCAGCCACTGACTTCTCGACTTTCTTGCTGACTGGGATACGAAAGTCCTGGTCTGAAGATGAAGAAGAATTCACTCTTCTCCTCTTAGCCCGAGGATCAGTCGCGAAATCCCGAATCCTCCAACGCTTGACTGGCGCACGCCGTGACGTCATCAAACTTAGCGATGACGCTGAGCTAGAGGAAGAAGACGAAGAAGAAGACAAATCACGCCTTTTCTTTTGTCTTTCTTAGCCATTCTCTTCTCTATATCCTGTAATCTCTTCATTACAGTGTGTACTGCCGAGTCAGAAAGCGTATTTGGGTCCGGATGCAGCGAAGTAGACCGAGAAGCAGTAGTCTGTGACGTCATCGTGTCTGCCATATCAGTGTGTGACGTATGCTGTGACGTCACCAATCTTGTAGGGAGAGGCTGTGCGGCTTCTGCTGGCATCCGCACGTTTGCCACAAAACTACCCCCAACGTTCTGCATTGCCGTAAACATAGAATTTGATGGCGTAGCCACGGCATTATTTCCCATAAATTGCAAACCAGGGGGATGAGGAACATTCAGTGCTGCCGGACTCAGCTGGAATTGTGACGCCATATAATGCTACAGCAAACCCTCCAAGGTTGGTATGCCTGGTAGGCCTAGCGCCGCCCACGTACCTTCCATCCTATGCGCTTCGGGAGCCGGCACCTGGAATAAAGATGGCGATGCACCCCCCCCCCCCCCCCCCCCCCCCCCCCCCCCCCCCCCCCCCCCCCCCACCCCCCCGCCGGGAACAAAGGAGCATACATATTATGCATAAAATTACCCAAAACCCCTCCTGAAGTTTCCGATAACGAATCGCTAGGAGAAACCGAAGGGGTATGGGACAAATCAAGAGCAGGTGGCGAAACATATGGAGTAGTCTGGTTTATTGCCAATACAAAAGAAGCCGGTAAGGCTTGGTCATCCAAAGATGGCGTCACCTCCTTCCTTTTGTACTGGCCTTTCTCATAAAACTTCCTCCACTGTTCCACCGACCAACCCTGCCAAACAGAACACGGATTAGTAAATGTACATACATTTTCCCTGCACCTACTACACGTTGGATGAGGATCCGTCGACACCGAAGTTAGGAATCTAGAACACGGAAAGCCACTGACTCCGAGGCATTTCCTTTGTCTCCTCTTCGAAACAGAAGAAGATCCCGATGGTGAATCCCGATGGTGAAGCGAAAATT
Organism: Macrobrachium nipponense; assembly: GCF_015104395.2. Lineage (NCBI taxonomy): Eukaryota > Metazoa > Arthropoda > Malacostraca > Decapoda > Palaemonidae > Macrobrachium > Macrobrachium nipponense. The sequence goes on along the minus strand of NC_087214.1, from coordinate 42,246,319 downwards.
TCCATCTTACATCTTATACACTCTTACCGATCACACTCACACTGAGCACACTCAGAGAAAGAAAAAGTAATAAGAAAAATGAAAATGAAATGGATAAAAACGGGCAAACTGAAAACAGGCTTTAAATCAGATAGACAGTAAACACGTCCTATCTTAAAGGCGGTAGGACAATAACTGGTGGGTACAGGACGCCAAGGGCATAAGCTAGAATTTGTTCTCCTTACTTCCTAATCTGAACAATTCCAGAAACAAATAAGAAAAATCTGAAGTTAAAATTCCCTTTTTGTATTTGATGAGCACTATGCAGTTCAAAAAAAGTCTCTTGAAATCAGGTGAGATACTATAGTGAAGCTAAGGTGTTTTACACAAACAATGTTTTATCAAGCAATGCAGATACAAATCATACAGATCCAACTGGTAGAAAGAACCAAAGTATGAAAAGTTAATGACGAACAACAGTTTGGCCGATGTCCTTGTGGATATTTTTGACAATGGCACCTATGCAGTACAGGTAGTTGAAAATGGGATAAATGCATTTATAGCATTGTGAGTTAGACGATTGAGGAAACTGGTGCACATAACAAATGAATATTGAATTACCAAACAAAACCTAGATCTGTACTTTGGGGACCTTACCATACACCATCCTTTCTTACCTACCTAATAGAAACAGCCCACTCACTATTCTTATGTTAAGCATAAAAACTTGAGATGGAACATCCACTTACAGTTTCTAACTTTTGACAAAACAGGAATACAATTTACTGATATAATTGTGGCATTCTAACCAAAAACAATATTTTCCTAATGTTAAAAGTACTTAGGTAATACGATCTATATTGATACTGAACTGTACTTACCTTCAAAATACCCCATTCTGTTTCCGTGAGATCTCGCTCAGTCAGGTAGCCTGCCAGTACGTGCCCTCCAGCATCATTGGGCTCCATGACATTAACTTCTATCATCATGTACATGATAGCAATGGCAATTTCAAAAACAAAGCAAGAGAACTGGATGTCCCCAAAGTCGATCAAACCACTGATGTGGTACTTTTCGCTGTCGCTGGCATCTGGCTGCACAATGATGTTTTGCTCATTCAGGTCTCCATGGATCATACCTGAGTCAAAAAGAAGAAGAGAGAGCCGGGATAACAAGTATTACTTACCACATAGCAGGTTTCTACATTTAAAATAAAATACCCTGTATAGAATTTAGGCCAAAGGAAAAGCACTGGGACCTATAAGGTTATTCAACACTGGAATGGACTATAAAAAGGTTTTCAGGTGTAACAGGAAGAAAACCTTAGCATTGCATTGTTAGGAGAGGGTGGAAAGTCAGATGGAAGAAAGAGAACATGAACAGGTGTACAGTGAAATGAATGAAAGGAGTTGACGCTAGGGGCTGAAGGGATGCTGAAAAAACCTTATGTAATGCCTACAGTGCACTGCATGACATAAACCTCTAAGGGGTCTCTACATTTAGTGCGAGTTTATAACACAATAAGCAGTATAATGCAACAGGACATAATTCACAGAGATGTACAATACATCAGACAGACAAGGAAATTTCGAACACAATGAACTAACCCAATAAATTTGAATAGTATGTGGAAAAATATGCACCTCAGAAACTCACTCTTTGACATCTACAGACTTAACCCTCTCCTTTGAATATTTGTGTTTGAAATAATTACTTCGACCTTATCAAAGACCTAAAAATGCTAGACCCCACAATATAATTATAAGCAAAGTGAGACTGAAAACTACACTTCAAAGATAAAAACTAAATAAAGGTAGTAGTACAAAAATACAAGCCTATTATTTCATATTAGGTCCTCGACTTGTGGCAGGGGACCCATTACATAAATTGATTTCCACTGTAAGCTGGTGTTTCATCATTATCAACGCTTTCATGGCACTTATGACACCATAACATGACATTGCATCGTTATAGCACCATAAGCGCCATTAACTTGATGCTTATTCTTGCCGCTAACGTAGTCAATGGCACTTATGGCACCGTAACTTTATGCAACATCAAGTTATGGAGCTAAAAAAGTGCCATAAGATCAATCCTCCATAAGTCAGTGATGCACACTTATTTCCTGACATCCACATACAAGTACATTTTCTAATACCACCATCCAATGCACTGTACCTATGTAGATGATTGACGCAGATTCTATGCTATTTACAAGACTTCCCATTGCAGGAATGCCTTATTTTACTTCCATTATTGACTTTGCAATTATCTTAAGAAGTAAAAATTTAAATAAGTTTAAGATAAGAAGAGGTCTTTGTGACATAAAATTATTCTAAACTTGATGTTGCTATTCAAAAAACATTTTACTACTTATAAAAAAGAACTGCCTGAGATGGCAATTTTATTGTGTTAGTCTTAATGGCTGCACGATATCATGTGCAGAGAATTTATTCAGTGTGCTGTTTTTATTTCTAGACAGAATATCCTTTCTGATTACTGTAGAGATTAATCAATACCATATATGTACTACAATTCTAATGCTATGCTATGAGAGAGAAAAATTAAAGATACACTTCTCAATGTGCAAGTTTAAATAACAATGACAATACAGTATGGATGTAAAGCAGAATACAACTTGGCCCTCCAGTCACCTCAGCATTTGTAGTCACTAACAATGAGTAAGATACTAGTCTGTCAACTATATGGATGCATTTTAAGCCTGACAAGACAATGCAGCCTACCTTTCTCCAGCTTAGGAATGACTGGGGCAACGTTCATATCCCAAGCCTCAAGAATCTCCGTTATCATCTTGTGACGACCCTCATCTTTCACAGCAAAAACAAAGTTCCTCAATTCTGGCGTGCTTTCCAGCTTCCAAATTGACTTTCTTGACAATAAAGTTTCATTTTGGAAATTCTGAAAATCAGAAAAATACAAGATCTGACTACTTCAAGTCTTTAACTTGTGTTGTGTGGAATGTTCCGATAACGTGTTCTTAATATGTCAACAAGGGACCATCTCATAAAATACTAGTTTGAGCACAGTGCCCTTTTTGGCAGAGATGAATGTGCATTTTTTCAGTTACTTCAGGTAATCACATTGACTGATTTTTTCATTGATTTCTTGTTTCAGCAAAGTACCAAATCAGTCTTTCTCACTATGCATACTGAATGGTGAGACAGACACACTTGACACCTTGCCAAAAGAGAAGACAAAGGAGAAATCATCATTAATGTGGTTACCTCAAATAAGTGAAAAAACACACATTTGACACTGCCAAAAAGGGAACGATATTTTTATAAATTGACTTACCAATGCAGCAAAATCTTTCTTGCAATGATAAGCAACAGATCTTTAATGGATCCCAATTTTATCCTTAATATTATGGGAGTCACAGTGCTTCAAGTCAGTGTGGTGCATATCATACAATGCTTATCACAAAAACACATTACAATTGACAGAAACTGGGAAAGTAAACATTGTGTTTTGTACCCTGGTCTTTTCATATCATTAACCTTGTCTTTCTGATAGTTATTTAAAGTACCAAGAATATTATATCCTGAAAAAGGATCATATCCTGAAAAAGGCTGACAAACTAGGCACTGGAAGTGAAGTTTATAAACTTGTAGTGTGGTTGTAATTGTCTTTAGTCCTAACTGAATACATAAACATTCCTCTTTGTTGTAAGAGATGGTAAAGGACTGATGTGGTGCCAGAATGTCAAATCAGGCAAGTCTTATGAAGCTTAAGAAAAAAAGCAGAGTAACTCATGGAAAATCTCTAACAAGCCTGACTTAGTCAAATTATGAAGTTCACTGAATCACTATACAGATAGTAATGCAAAGTGGAGGGTCATTAGAATGACAGACCCTACACTCAGAAAGTTCAAATGGAGACTCTGTGTTCAATGAAAGATCAATTTTAAAAAGGATATGTAAGGCCACTGTTCGAAATATTACTAACTTGTTGAAACTTATCATTCAATACCCAATATGTGTTCCTCATTGTCACAATCTTGAATTTGATATTCCTGGTCTTTTCTTTATCTATAATCTGGGACTGAAGGGCTTTATTCCTCACACCGTTGGACTGTGGAACAGTATCCCTCCCTGAGGATGTCAAGTAATTGGGAGTTCTTCAAAAGTTAAAGCAAAGATACAGTACATGACTACCCTAATGCAAATTCCCTATGGGCTAGGGTCAAGCTATGGGTTAAATAGCAAAACTCAGCAATAATGGAAAGAAATTAAGGATTAAATGACAATGACGTAAATGGAACCTCTGACAACAGAGGAGCTTCATCAGGGAGCCAGGTATGCAGCCCAATTGAAGGGAAAGACAGTCAGGTACTTGGAGGTCATCATCCAACAACTGACTACCAAAACGACAGTAACCAACAACCAGAGACTGGAGCCACAGAAACAAACCAGAAGAAGAAATGGACAAGAGAGAAAAATAAGGAAATATGAAGATGCTACATCACAAACAACCCCAAACAGAGCAGAGGCTGGCAGACCAAGTAAGGAACATAGAGAAAAAGAACTGGCTCTCACCAACAGAAAAATGATATTGTTAGAATACAATAAAGTTTTGTACATACTTACCCGGCAGATATATACTTAGCTTATGTCTTTGACGTCCGACAGAAATTCGAATTTCGCGGCACACGCTGCAGGTAGGTCAGGTGATCTACCCCCCTGCCGCTGGGTGGCAGGAATAGGAACCATTCCCGTTCTAGAACCAGATTTTCTCTTCCACCTGTCTCCTGAGGGGAGGCTGGGTGGGCCATTCATCGTATATATCTGCCGGGTAAGTATGTACAAAACTTTATTGTATTCTAACAATATCATTTTTGTACATGCAACTTCCCCGGCAGATATATACTTAGCTGATTGACACCCTTGGTGGTGGGTAAGAGACAACTATTTACTGAATAGACAGGTAAACAACATACGTTGTAGGTAATAAAAAAAAATAAAACCTTGGTTCCTACTTGTTCAGGCGGAAGATTCCATGGCTAATGCCTAGGAATCTGCTTCGCCTCAAGAGCCTCAGCGAGGATGTGACCTATGGCTAAGAGTTCTTGGGTCTGTCGATGGGGTCTTATCCATTTACTCGACAGAGCCTCTTACATGACAATATGCCTATGCCTAGTGGCATAATTAAGGAGCACAACACCGATCCCGATCACCTGATCCTAACACGAGGGTTAGTGCTTAAGTTGAAAAGAGTTATCCCCAAACTCCTTTCAAACAACCCAAAGAAAAAACACGACGTTAAATAAAATTTAACTCACTAGTTAAGGATCAGTATCGGCTCCCTATCCCAGCAATGTATCCGCAGACACGTATCAACCAAGAGAGAAGGATCTCTCGTAGGTTATCTTGACCTCCTTCGGATATGGGAAGTCAACACAAAGTTGCATCTCCCGTATGTGACAGCTAATATGTCCTTATGACATATTGTTAAGGAAAGAACAAGAATTCAGAAAAGCTCGCACTTCATGCGCTTTTAATTCTCAGCTGTTTGAAGGAATCATCAATGCACTTGTCAAGTGCTTAGGAGATCACATTGTCTCAAAGAAGGCCAGGGCATTCTTTGATATAGATCTCTTCTGGGTGAAGCCTGGAGCCTGGCTAGCGCTTCGTGCCTGGCAGGCGCCTAGCGCCTGTCTAGCGCCTCGCGCCTGGCTGGACCCTTGCGCCTGAATGGCGCCTAGAGCCTGGTTGGAGCCTCGCGCCTGGATGGCGCCTGATTGGCTCCTCCCTTCTGGCTAGCGCCTCGCGCCTGGCTAGAGCCTTGCGTCTGGCTGGCGCCTTGCGCCTGGAGCTTGGCAGAAGACTTCATGATTACTGTCTATGAGTCTGCATGCCTCAAGAGTTTCAGCGAGGTAGGGACCTATGACTGACAAACCCTTCTGGATCATGTCAATGGGGGCTAGCCCGCTTACACGACAGAGCCTTCTCGGATCGTGCCAATGGGGGCTGACCCACTTACATGGCAGAGCCTTACCTGTATCATATCAATGGGGACTAGCCCTCTTACATGACAGAGCTTTAGGTTTCTCTTTACTGGAAGGAGCCTTGCGCCTGGATGGATCCTCAATCCTGACTGGAGCCTAGCCTTGAAGGAGCCTGGCACCTGGATGGCGCCTGGCTGGCTTCTAGAGCCTGGCTGGCGCCTCGCGCCTGGCTTGGCTCCTCCACACTTGCTGGAGCTTCGAGCTTGGAGAGTCTCTAGGCTGTCTGGCGATGTCCACATCGGACACTCTTATATCTGTCCGATTTGTTCGCCTCTGGCGCATTTGCGCCAGGTTGGAGGCCCGCTCCTTCTCAGTATCCGACCATGACAGAGTTCCTTGGAACTGTCCGCCTCTGGCGTTTTTCGCCTGTATTGGCATTTGGCGCCTGGCTGGCGCTACATTGTCCGAGAGTCCTGAACAACCACACAGTCTATCAGGAGACTGGAGAAGGGTGGAAGAAATTCTTCCCCTTTGATCTTTTGGCCCCTGGCAAGGGGAGGTGATTGTAGTCAGCTACATCCAGTAGACGACAGGATATCTAACAATACGAGAGAGAAGAGTCTTCCTCCGAGGAGGATCCTTCGTGAATACTTCCTTTGCTAACGAGATCCCTTCTTACATGTTGATGAGGTTCCTCGTTGCAGAATCTTCCCTATCCTTGCCCGAAGGAAGGGAAGGAGTCTGGAAGTCGAAGGAGACTCCGAGCTGAAATTGGGCGGAACCCTGATTTCTAGCTCTTATTGTATCCTTCTGAATACCTTCTGGGAAGCATTTCGAGCCCTCATCGCACCCCGAAGACTCTGTAGGCAAACGTTTAAACCATCTCTTCTTCTGTAGATGAAAAATTAAGTACCCTGCCTGGGCAACGAAACTTCTATCTGAAAGCGTTGCGTCAGGAATAGAGGGTTTTAGTTCTTTTGCCAGACATACTATGCTGGCAAGAACCCATTGCCGAATCTCCATTGAATCTGATGCGAGATTCCAATGCACAAAAAATTCACTTGTCTTCTTGGTCGTTTAGGGCTAAGAGAAACAAAGAATTCCTTCATAAACTTTCTCAAAGAAGTTTGATGAGGAGCAGTTCCATTTTGTCGGAACACGGAATCTGTGGCCACAAAAAGATCCCATTCGAAGTACATGATATCCTACTCTTTGTCGTGTTGCGGTATCGTATAAGATCCCGAAGATCTTAATCTTCTGTTATCTCTAATTCCCCTTGTAGAGACAGAGTATAGCCTTTTACTGCGTTCTTTGATAGCAGATATATACCTAGGTGATTCTTCCCTCTGAAAGTGAAGAAAGAACCTCGCTATGTGGTTCACAAAGGAATCGGAAGAGGACAGTTTCCTCATTCCATCTAGCACGATCTGCAGCAATTCTATGTCTTAGCCATGACTATTGTCATTTACCTTGAAAAATCCTCTCATTCATGTCCACTTCTGGTCAGTCTGCACGCGGAAAGACTCAGAGTGGAGAGGTTTTTCAGGTCTATTTATAATAGATTCTGATAGAATATCCAGATACTCTTGGAAAAGCCTTACGAAACATGCTGTGAGAAGAACGTGACTTCTGTGAATCCAACCTCTCTAAGGCCAAAATGAGGCATTCATCCTCTCTTCCTTTGACGCCCATTTATCTTAATATCTGTTAAGAATTTATAACTAGGGGAAAAAAGACTAAAGATTATTCCCCTTCTTTAAATTAAAGATGTCGTATATTGCTACCTCTCTTGGTTCGAAGAAAAGGAAGCAGTCTATAGGAAGCCTGTTCGTCTTCTACCTTGCGAAGGGATCTATGAAGAAGACTTTCCGCAGGTTCTCAAAACTCTTTTCAATAAATGTTAGACATACGTTAACAGTTATTATCTTCGATCGAGAAGGTTCTCACGGACATGCAAAATCTTGTATCGAACCTTTAAGGATCGTTACGTTCCGTGTCTGTTCCCAAATAGGTTCTCTTTTGTTAACGCGAACAGGGGCGAAAAAAGAGATTCTCGATGCTCTTTTCGATATGAGAGAGTCGTGGAATTGGCCTAAGTGATTAAAATAAATCATTTCATCATTCCTTGTAAGCGACCCCTTTCCGATTAAATGGGTAACGAAATCAGGAACGAATCTTGCCGTTACCGAGCCTCCGAGAGGCTACTGGTTTGTTTGTTTGTTTGTATGGTGTTTTTACGTGACTTCCGAACCACGTCGAGAGTGAACTTCTATCACCAGAAATCCACATCTCTCACTCCTCAATGGAATGGCCGAGAATCGAACCCGCGACCACCGAGGTGAGAAGCAAACACCAAACCAACCACTACTGGACTCTTAGGTTAATAACTCGCTAAAACGAGAAAATATCTTGGATGGTGCTTCTGGCGCATTGCGCCAGGCTGGCGCTTCTGGCGCAATTTGCGCCAGGCTGGCGCTTCTGACGCTTTGCGCCAGGTTGGCGCTTCCTTCTAGTTCTTTTAAGGTTATGTGCCAGAACATCTGTGCCCTTATGGTACCCGACATCCTTCACGTGTTAATTCCATTCTTAGTAGGAAAAAACTTTTATATACGTAGTAGTATAGTCCATTTAGGGAAACAACTTCTGCCACTAAGAGAATGTTTCCCATCCGACTCACCCATCTTCTCTTGAGCAATATCCGATTCTAAAAAGGTTGTGTGCGTTTCTCGAAAGGATGAGAGAATTATATTATATCGTGCTCTTCCGTATTAGAATCCTTTATAATACTGTCAGATTCTGGTAAACAGCATTAATCTAGGAAACCTTTGTAAGGATACTAGGAATTCTGTAGTTAACCTCGGTATGTGCATAAGACTTGACCATACCGTAGTCTTAAAGTGAATTCTCTTCTACTACATTCATCTTCTCACTAAGCATGTACTCTAATAAGCCATGCTTTCGTAAGCATGAGAGCATCATATAATATAGAGTTCCGCTGCGTTAGAATCCTTTAATAATGTTACCTACGGTAAACAGCATTGAAATGTTGTAATATCTTTCTTATTGAAAGCTTCTTAGCAAAAGGCAGACAATATTTTATTTATGTTTGCTTAACTATCCCCTCAATCCGAGGCTAAAACCGCGATTGTAGGGGAGAGACACGGTTAGTTATTCCATCCCGCAGGAGAGAGACATGTAACCAACCACTCATGACCGACACCTACATGTTACTGCGTTGGTCTCTAAGGCGCGATAGCAGTCTCCGTTAGCCGTCTGACCTTACTCTTCCAGAGTTGCCAGCTACTCCATTAAATAAAGGAATCTTATAAAATTATAATCGAACTTCAGGAAGTTCTTATTCATGCATATTTAAGCGAAACAAGACTTCGATAAATCTAGAAGCTAAGTAGGTGTTGTCTTAACAATCCCTTTAAGCGTAGTCCTTCCTAGGAAATTCCTGGAAGGATACTGGTAATTGAGTTGCTCTGCAAAGAAGTAACTACGGTATGTGTGATTTGCCGTATCGTATTCTCATACAGCAGATACTCTACTACTTTCTTTCCCTGCCGAGGCAGATAGAGAAAGGAAAAATTTTTACTGTCTTCGTTCTTTTCGTTAATAGAATGATAGAAAGAGTATATATATCTCCTTAAGGAAGGAAGTTAATCCAGGAACTCTTTAAATCTTCGTGATTTCCTCATAAATCGCGGAAGAGACAGAATTCCTGTTCATCTGTAGGGTTTACGGAAGGAAGTAGATATTTCCTATCCGCCATCATACCCAAACGTCGATGAGATTCTTAAAAGAAAAACTCCCAAAGCTCTTGCCTCTTCATAACGAGGGAAGAGCATGAATGAAGGAGAGAGTCCGCATTGAGAGGAACTGCCAAACACAGGAGTCCTCTGAATAATGAAAAAATGGCTTCTCTTAGTATCAGAATCCTTCTGACAAACGCGACGGCCGCCTGTGCGACATCTTGCACCTTTGCCAGGGGAAAGTTGCTCAAGTTAAAAACTCAAAGAGGACTCGAGGAGCCTCGCGACTGACCTCTCTCTCATAAGAAGATTTGGAATATTCTGGCGCCTGGCTCCTTGCGCCTAGCGCCTGGATAGTTCCGCGCGCCTGGAATGTTCCGCACGCTAGAAAGGAGACTCGATCATGGAACGTTCGCTTGTGTGGAAGGTCCCGTGCGCCCTGATAGTTCCGAGCGTCTACTAGACCCCTTTTAGAAAGAGCCTCTTGCCTGGAAACGTTCAATGGAAGGATCGTTCTGATTGCCATTGTACTATAAGGCTCCTTGCTCTAGCCGTCTGTTTTTCTGGCGCAATTTGCGCCAGGCTGGCGCTTCGTCTCTTTGAAGGGGCCTTGCGCCAAGAAAATTTTCTAGAACGCGGCTCGCGCTCAGTTGCTAGAACGCGGCTCGCGTTTGGTTGTAGGAACGCGGCTCGCGCTAGTCTGTTTTCTGGAACGCGGCTCGCTGCTGGCTGTTGGAACGTGGCTCACGCTAGCTTGCTGGAACGCGGCTTCCTAAGTTCCTGGCTGGCTCTTCCGCTCTTGCTCAGTGTTCTCTTAGCTTTCAGAGAACGCGCTAGATCATCAAAACATATACATTCTTCGTCTTTTCGGATGTAAGATGAAGAGACGCACTTTTTTAAGGATGCCTTTTCAATGGCTATCCTTGGCAGTCTGGGACGCTCTACAGAACCTGCCGAGGGGACGCCTGACCGGTGGGGATTCTCTGAAACCTCCTTACGGCTTTCGACATTCCTTCTCCCCTGGGCTTGGGAGCTTGAAAGAGGTCTAGGCCTGGGAGCGAGACAGAGCCGATCAGACGCACCCTCCACTGCAATGGGGAACACTAGTAATCACTTCTTACCTTTCAATAGCTCGCATTTTGAGCCACAATCCTTGTCTTCAAATTGCAATTATGAATTTGAAGTTTCTGCGAAGTAAGAAGGTGATGAGGATGCAACACTACTAGTACTGTTAATACTCTAATTGCTCGTTAGTACGAGTTTCCAAAAAACTTTTAAAAGAAACGTATCTAGTTACATGCTTTACTGACTCCCTAAAGTAGGAAGTCAGTATATTTCCTCAATCAATTCTAACACTTATTACACGTATTAATGAATAAATATTAATATTTCCCTTTCTTGCAAACTATGTGAGTGTCTACCGAAAATTTCGGTAGTTACACGTCATATATTCTTCGAAATTTTCGAAGCCAAATTCATTAAAAAGTTAATAAAAGCGTATGCCGAACCAAAGACCCAGTACTTCCCTGCAAAAGACAGCCCAGAAGATCGATGGCGATGAAAAACGAAAAGCAAGTCAGGAGGTAGCAACAACATATGTTGACACTACCGCGACAGAGAAAATCTGATTCTAGAACGGGAATGGTTCCTATTCCTGCCACCCAGCGGCAGGGGGGTAGATCACCTGACCTACCTGCAGCGTGTGCCGCGAAATTCGAATTTCTGTCGGACGTCAAAGACATAAGCTAAGTATATATCTGCCGGGGAAGTTGCATGTACAAAAAAAAAAACTTTAAAGAAAATTAACGCTCAGCAACGAATTACAAGAAGACAAACTGGGAGACAATACTACAGAAGACGACAGGGATGATAAGCTATCAAACAACGAAACACAAAGAAACACCGAAGAAGTAACAGAGAGGATGGAACGGGTAGAAAAGATCAGACAATGTATGAAGGGAGATCAGACAAGGGAGATCAGAGAAAAGATCAGACAATGGATGAAGAAATTAAGGGAGAAAACAAGTAAGGTCAATGAAATAATGAGAGTAAATCACACCACCAGTATCAGTATCACAGAAACAAATAACTTGACATGTGCAGGAGCAAGACTAGTAGCAGAACTCATGGGAATACAAACACCAACTACCAGCACAACCAACCCAACAGAAACCAAAACAGGAACTGCCTTGGAAAAGGCAACTGAAAAAGCAAACATGGTGATGAAATCTGACTTGAGTAACTGAAGGAGATGGCAGATAGAAGGCTAAGAAGCAAGAAAACAAGGGAGGAACTGAACGAAAAATACAAAGTTCAGGAGAAGGTACTAAACAACAAAATAGAAGATGTAAAACAGAGGCTTAAGGCCAAAGCACATAAGATCCAATAGTACATGAACAGGAATAAGGGATACCAACCGAACAAACTATTCAGAACCAACCAGAAAAGACTATACAGCCAGCTAAGAGGGAAAAGACAACCACCAAGAAATTCCTGAAGCCGAACCAATTAAGAGACTGGGAAAACATATGGAGCAGTCCGGTATCACACAACAAACATGCAACATGGCTCCAGGAAGTCAAGGCAGAAGAAACAGGGAGAAAAAACAAAGATTCGTTGAGATCTCAACAGATACAATCAGACACCAACTAAAGAAAATGCCCAACTGGAAAGCCCCAGGTCCCGATGAAGTCCATGGATACTGGCTCAAAAACTTCAAGGCCTTACACCCACGAACAGCAGAGCAACTCCAGCATTGCATCACAAAACACCATGTGCCCAAATGGATAACCACAGGGAGGACATCCTTAGTACAGAAAGACAAGAGCAAGGGAAATATAGCCAGTAACTACAGGCCTATCACCTGCCTACCAATAATGTGGAAGTTACTAACAGGTATCATCAGTGAAAGGCTATACAACTACCTAGAGGATACAAACATCATCCCCCACCAACAGCAAGGCTGCAGAAGGAAGTGTAGGGGCACAAAAGACAGTAAGAAAAGGAAAACAATCTAAGCATGGCATGGATTGCCTATAAGAAAGCCTTCAACATGATACCATACACATGGCTAATAGAATGCCTGAAAATATATGGGGCAGAGGAAAACACCATCAGCTTCCTCAAAATAATGCGCAACTGGAATACAATACTTACAAGCTCTGGAATAGTACTAGCAGGGGTTAATATCAGGAGAGGGATATTCCAGGGCGACTAACTGTCCCCCACTACTCTTCATAGTAGCTATGATTCCCATGATAAAAGTACTGCAGAAGATGGATGCTGGGTACCAACTCAAGAAAAGAGGCAACAGACTTAACCATCTGATGTTCATGGACGACATAAAACTGTATGGTAAGAGCATTAAGGAAATAGATACCCTAATCCAGACTGTAAGGACTGTATCTGGGGACATCAGGATGAAGATTGGAATAGAAAAATGTGCCTTGGTCAACATACAAAAGGGCAAAGTAACAAGGACTGAAAGGATAAAGCTACCAGATGGGATCAACATCAAACACATGGATGAGACAGGATACAAATACCTGGGAATAGTGGAAGGAGAGGATATAAAACACCGAGAGATGAAGGACACAATCAGGAAAGAATATATGTAGAGACTCAAGGCAATACTCAAGTAAAAACTCAATGACGGAAATATGATAAAAGCCATAAACACATGGGCAGTACCAGTAATCAGATACAGCGTAGAAGTAGTGGAATGGACAAAGGCAGAACTCCGCAACATAGACCAGAAAACTAAGAAACATATGACAATAAACAAAGCACTATACCCAAGAGGAAATACGGACAGACTATACATAACACGAAAGGAAGGAGGGAGAGGACTACTAAGCATAGAGGACTGTGTCAACATAGAGAACAGAGCACTGAGACAATACCTGAAAACCAGTGAAGAGAAGTGGCTCAAGAGTGCATGAGAAGGACTGAAAAAAGTAAATGAAGACCCAGAAATATACAGACAGGAGAATGACAAACAGAACAGAGGAATGGCACAACAAACCAATGCATGGACAATACATGAAGCAGACTAAAGGACTGGCCAGTGATGAAACATGGCAATGGCTACAGAGGGGAGAACTCAAGAATGAAACAGAAGGAATGATAACAGCGGCTCAAAGAACGATAGATGGACATAACATCTCATCCATATGTAGGAAGTGTATAAAAAAAAAAAAAAAAAAACACACACACACACACAGCGAAAGTCTGGCACTTGCACAAAACCAGTACAAAAAGGCATGATTCAGTGGTAAAAGCCCTCCACTGGAGCCTGTGCAAGAAATACCAGCTACCTTGCAGTAATAAGTGGTACAAGCATCAACCTGAAGGAGTGATAGAAAACGATCAGGCAAAGATCCTCTGGCACTATGGTATTAGAACAGATAGGGTGATGCATGCAAATAGACCAGACGTGACATTGATTGACAAAATCAAGAAGAAAGTATCACTCATTGATGTTGCAATACCATGGGACACCAGAGTTGAAGAGAAAGAAAGGGAAAAAATGGATAAGTATCAAGGCCTGAAAATATAAGTAAGAAGGATATGGGATATGCCAGTGGAAATTGTAACCATCATCATAGGAACACTAGGCATGATCCCAAGATCCCTGAAAAGGAATCTGGAAAAACTAGAGGCTGAAGTAGCTCCAGGACTCATGCAGAAGAGTGTTCTCCTAGATACAGTGCACATAATAAGAAAAGTGATGGACTCCTAAGGAGGCAGGATGCAACTCAGAACCCCACACTATAAATACCACCCACTCGAATTAGAGGACTGTGATAAAAAAAACTATAATAACAATATAACTGTATACATAACTACAAAATTCGTATGTGACAGTATTTTAACGAAATAATCTTTCCATTTCACTTTTAAGTAAAAACAACTCTTCTCTATCTATCTCACTCTTAATGAGATGAGAGAATTTTTATGGTACATCTACCATACGTATGTTTATTAATACTTCCAAATAATCATATTAATCATAATATAATAATAATAGTAGAGGTTTTATTGAAAATAATGGCTATTTCAGCCATGTTTATTTTGTACTATAGCAGTTTCTCTATCCTTCTTATTACTGACTTTTTCTTCTGTATTCAAGTTGGCTATCAAAATGCCAAATGGGGGATTCATGTAAAAAAATGTGGTATTTATCAAATTGAATATATTATACAAAATGCAGTACAAATTGGATCTTGAGCTCAGGAGCATCTGCTCCTCTCTCTCTTCATCTTCTTGGAACGTTTCATCCTTAATCCCAGAAGGACAGTGGTGGGTAGGTGTTGTGGGACTGAAGTTCTTGAGGGTATTACTAAATAATACCACACAAGATACGACACCGAACAAGGCACCCCAGATCAACAAACACCAGACTACACCAGGCTTAATGTCAGGCAACAGCAACTAGCCAATGACAACTCGGCAAGTAGTGACATCATGCAACCGCCTCCTCCAACTAACCAGAATCCTTCACGGAGAGGTGCCCTTCCCTTACAACGGTCTGAGTGACTTCTACAGGTCAGCATAGGACCCACCTCTGATCTTGAGGCATCCGCCAACAGGAGATCGGCAGCTGAGCCAGTTAGCCAATCAGAATTGATGACGGGCTTGTAGATGATGTGGAAGTGAAGGGGCCAGGTTCTTCAGTAGTTGAGGGTCAAGATTGTCCCAGATGTCATAAAGTGCAACCTCAAGCCTCAGAATGGTAGAGACGTCACAGTTCTGTAACTGCGATTTCATAATCCCCCACAAGTTCTCAATAGGATTCAGATCTGGTGAGCTGCCTTGCCAGTCTTGGAAGTCATTCATACCACAAAAATCAAGATAATTTTTAATTAATTTTGCAGTATGTGCAGGAGCACTGTTTGCTGAAAGAAGTAATTGTTGGTGGCCTCAAAGCAATCTTCCAAACGGGCCACAAGGAGTTCAAAGTATGTCTTCGGTCACAGTTTGATTCTTCGGCAGTATGACGAGTTTTCCGGTGCCACAGCAGGAAAAACAACACCAAACCATCAGATACTGGGGGTGTTTTATTGTGTTCTGCACAAACTTGGGGTCTAAGGAATCATGTTGTTTTAGATTAAGTCCTCCTCTTAACTTTCCCCCACCTGTTGCTTGTCACTGTGAACGTGGCTTTATCTGTACAGAGGACACATTTCCACCTATCTTCCACCCATACAATCTGTCTCCTGCAAAATGAGAACCTATTCCCCTTAGCTTCAGGGTGTGGAGTGGGCAACGTCTGGCAGCCGGCTCGCGAAATCCGAGGGTGGAGCTGTACACTTGCTAACATTCTCCAACACTTTATTCTCCTGTTTGAGGATATATGCTGTAATCCTAGGATTTCTATCCACCTCTCTCTTTATGAGCCTTACTGTAGCTTCATTTATTTTCCGTGGACGATGGAGCGTGGATGAGTATTTCCTTAGAACCCCCTTCTTTGAATTTACGAATCGAAATCTGCACCACCCATACAGTCATGCCCACAACATCCACAATATGAAAGGTGATTATCTGAGAGGTCTCTGAGCGAGATTTCTTAGGGGGGAGGAGGCTACCTTCTTCTTCTTAGGCTGGGGGGCCTCAGAAGTCAAAGGGGAAGAGGCGGCAGAAGACGACGGCAACACCTTCCACTTCTTCCTGGACTTCCTCTTCACCAGTTCCTCAGGACAACCAACAGGTCCTCCATTCAGGACGGAGTTGGGGCAGTTGCTGAAGCAACACATCCGTAGCAGTGGAGAGAACGCTTCCTCGAGGAGGTGCTACAAAACTCCTACCTGGCAGGTGAAGCGTCTGCCACCCCCGAGACTGGTTAGTTGCGCGAACGCGACCGTCGTCTGGGTGGGGCTGTCTCTGAAAGAAAAGGATTAATTAAAAGAGGGATGGATGGCCCGCCTCCACCGCTCTCTGCGTGCATGGACCCGAGGGAACGTCACGTCAACCCTGGGCACCGGACGATCCCTGCGAAAGCGATCGCCGGTCTGGCGAGAGTCACCCGAGCGACTCCTACCATCTTCCGCTCCGTGCCTGGGTCCTGACATGGGGAGCGAACTCCCCAGTCTGAACCCTGGCTGGACGGTCACCCGTAGGTGACCGTACACTCGGTGACGCTCGCAAGCGGGCGGCCGAGACGGTTCCCGGTCCGGAGGTGGAAACCTTCGGAACCGGGAGAGGAGATACCAGCAGTGGCCGGTACCTCCATGGTCCCCATCTGCTTCCTCCCCAAGGAAGGAGAGACGGACCCCGTTCCCGAAGGAACGGGAGGACCCGCGGAAGACCCACCTGTCTCACCAGAGCGAGACAGACCCTTAGAAGTCCCGTGACGAGACTTCTTGGGGGGGGGGACCACCTCTTACGGCAAAGCCTTATAAGTTGAAGGGGGGGAGGCATGAAGATACGAAGATCTCGAAGAGGAGGATGACCACACTTGACAAGCTTTGTTCCTCTCAGTTTCTCCTTCTGCCAGACTTCTACCATCAGGAGTAGATAACCTCACAGGGCAGCGCGACAGCTTCGTCCAGTGGCATAACTCCCGGGTAGTAGTGGTAATGAAAATGATTATCAGCAGGGGATCAGTACACACACTCGAGGATCGGTACGGAACAAGCTACGAGTCATAGGTACACTTCCAAGGTTAGGATAACCAACACGAAGAGCATCCAACCAATACTGCTGAAAACACAATCACCACTAGTCTGTAAAATAAGGAAAAAAATATTAAAGTAATGAGGATACTCCTCACACATCCAAGGGCGCCGCCCTCCGAAGTGAGAGATCCCCCAACATCAGCACCGCACGCCCATCCTTCTACCTTCTTCCGATAGGATCGGAAGTAAGTGAAAGGAAGAAGGAGAAGAGAATTACCATAACAACAAAACACAAACAAACCTTTGAAGTTCCCTTGGTAATTCCCAAGCATAAGCGTAATTTCCGGATGAATACATATCCTGTTACAGAATCGAAATCACTTACGTTAAATACATGTCTCATCCTCACGATAAATACATATCTCGTCCTAATGCAGGTCTGAGCCAGTGTTAAAGGGTGAAAGAATATAAATAATATGTTGGCATACCTTAGCCACGGGCTCTTAGAAGTAGAGGGGCGGTTACAAAGGCTATCACAAAAAGTGGGTTTGTATATTAATTGAAAAACCAAGGACAAACCTTTCTTTAGTATTAATATCAAACACCGTATATGCATAATTATTTAAATACAAAAAATAAACCAAAAGGATTCCACCGGGAAAAAAGATTAACGACCAGTCAGCCGGAGCTCACAAACACACATCTTCATCGGAAGACGGCCAAAAGCAAAGTGGTGTTTACATCCGGGCAGGCTAGCCTGCCCCACGGTAGTTACTGCCTAACCACCTTGTACAAGATTCAACGGCCATAATTCCAGCTACGCCGAAAGTATATTCCTATTGTTAAAGGACCGAAGGTTTGTATTACGTATCGGAACAAACAGCCAAAATTCACAAAATACCAACAATTGCCTACACTTAATGGCAGCAAGAAGAATTCTGACCAGAGCTAAAACATTGGAACACACCTATTGGAGAACAGGTGAACAAGACAGTCTTCCGGATCAATCAAGCGATCATTTTTCTTTTGTTTGAATGCTGACTTGCCTATCGGTACAGAGATATGAGCTAACTTCGACAGTAGGTAAGATTCCTCTTAAATATTAACAATATCCAGAAGGAGACTTATATGCAGTACATATAAAGCCTACTGAAAAAAAATTGAAGGTAAAAGAAATCTTGAACATTGCAACAAAAATAAGCCTACCTTCAACTCCTTGTCAATCTTCCCTACATAGATGCCACATTCATAAAATAATTCCGCAGTATATTCCACCTGATGAAGGATCTTCCCGGGTAGGAAGGTTAAGAGACGAACCATATATTCCTGACTTTGGTCTTCACTCACTGAAATTTCAAGAGACAAGGAAATAACATATAGAGTGAATTCCTCCAATTCACAGACTCACAATTTGCGGTCTCACCAATTTGCAGATTTTTCTATGAAACATATATACAGTGGTCCCCCCTTATTCGCAGGGGATGTGTACCAGACAAAGTGGATTTTATGATGATATTGATAAAAAAATCAGGAATAGGCTAATTTTCTGCAAATAATGGGGGGAAATGTTCCTGAGAGAAATCCGTGAATGCATGAGTCTGCGAATCCGGAGAACACGAATATGGGGGTCCACTGTAATACATATTATTCACGGAAAATTGATCTATTCGCAGTTTGCGGTATTTCTCACTGAGAAATATTCAGAAATTACTGTAGAATCCTATAATTTTTATTGACTAAATACACTTTCTATGATAAAACTATGAAAATACTCGGTACTGTATAAGCATTTTTAAAGTTATTTTTGTGTTTGAACTATCCAAATAGGCAGTTCAAAGCATTTATAGATGAGTTTTAAGTAGTCACAGATTTTAGCTATTTGTGGGGGAGCGTGTCTGGAATGCATCCCCCATGAACAAGGGGGATTCACTGTAGGCAGTCCGCGGTTATTGCCGGGGGTTCTGTTCTTGGCAGGTTGCTGATAAGCAAAAACCGCCATTGACTGAAACTTGGCGATTTCGGTTAATGGCGTTGATAACTGGTTAATGGCACTTCTGTTAGGTATGTTATGGTGCCAACAACTGAAACTTGGCCCATTATGGCGCCATAAATCGCTGATTTTATGGTGCTATCGCCATTAACCGAGTCTGCCAATAACTAAGGACTGCCTGTATTGTAACCTGCATACAAAACATTGACCACAAAAGGACCCTACTTACTGTTATTCGTGAGGAAGTCATCAGGTGGTGGTGGAGTCAATTTTTCAGCCTTCATGTACAAACCAAACACATTCTTCTGTGGCTTCGGAACATTGAAGCCCTTGCTGTGTAGGAAAAGCATCATCTGATTCTGAGCATCCACCAGCTTCTCGTTTTTTGTGTCCATCGAGTTGAGAATCTTGAGGGTATATCCATGGGACCATAAGTCGGTAATGTGGGGATTTTGTGATGGACCAGCGACCTGAAAAAATATATGAAAGGTAATGAAATCTACAGAATTCAAAAGAATGAATAGTATGTACCTGGAATTTTAGCCTCAGTAAATGAGAGGTCCCTACACCACACTGGCATTTATTTTTCAAGAAAAATTGATGCTTGCCATAAACAGGAACAAAATACCAACCCTATCTATGACATGACTTGAAGTTGGCACAAAAAGTTTTACAACAGTGTACAGTTAATCATCAATATATGCCTGGCTAAATTTTCTAAATTCCCTATGTACTTATGCCTCAAAAACTAAATAGAAAAATCATAACAACAAAAAGCTAACCTGTATATAAAAGTTCTTGTCATCATAGCTGTTGAGTTCCTTAACAGACGTAACTGTAAGACCATAGAGTCTTGATACCAGAGCAGGCACCTCGCTGGTGTTCACAATTGGACGTATTAGTTGGCCTGGCTTTAAAACACCCTCTGAATTGGTCTGTGCAGCTGCAGCCATTGTTTCCTGAAAAATATACGTATTTGGAATAATATATTAAATATTGAAGAATAATACTTGATCTTAGTTACAATACTGTTCACTTTGGCAGCTGTGATCAGCTGTGTTTTAGTGTGATAAGTTAAAGAAAATTATTTGTTTAGTTCCAAATGATGCCACCTATACATACAGAGGCTGACATAAGCAACAGCAAGACCAATAAGCTGTAAATGTGCCTCGCTGTCTTATTTCTCAGTTCCAGAGGTTTTTTATTCCTCACACTGTTAGACTGTGGAACAGCCTCCCAGAGGATGTTGTGCAATTGGAACTTCAGAAGTTCAAGCAAAGTTGCAATACATTATGTACTACTACTCTAATATGATTCTCCTTCTATTTTAATAGTTTACCTATATACTTTAATTCATTTATATTTATTTATCTATTTACTAACTTACCTGTTTTTCTTATAACTAATCTCCTCTTTTTATATTTCCTGTTAACTTCATTATATGCATTTTAGATTATGGGGTACTTGGTATGTGGCAGTTATAAGCCAGTTATAAGGATTTTTAAGAGGGCATTTTTGCATTTCCACAGTTTTTGCATTTCCACGGCAGGTTCTGGAACCTAACACCGCATAAAAGTGGGGGAGCACTGTACTGTGGCATTGTCACTCATGAATACCACCATAACACGATCCCAAAAGTCTAGGAGAGCCAAGAAGGTTGCCTTGAGTTCCAGGATGTTGATATGAAGGTGCTTGTCACAAAGGCACCACATTCCTGCAGTCAGCAACTCATCCAGGTGTAAGCCCCATCCCTCGGTCAATGCGTCTGAGAACAGAAGCATGTCCGGAGGTTCCTGTTGTCGAGCCACCAGTCCAAGTTCTCTCTCACCTCCTGCGAGAGGGGAACAAGAGCAGATTGAGGGTTGCAGGACTGTGACCAGTACTCCCTCAGCTCCACTGGAGAGACTGAAGGTGAAGACACCCCAGCTTCTCCAGAGATGACAGGTGGCCTATCACGACTTGCCATTGCCGAGCAGATCTCTCTGAACTTGCTGATAAGAGTCTGAAGGGAAGACTCTTGCTGCTACCATATCTATCAGCATGCCCAGTTACTTCGTCCTCTGCTTGGGTTCGAGATTGGACTTCTCGAGATTCATCATGATCCCTAGATCCCATCAAAACTCGAGGTGTCAATCTCTGTTCTGTAGCAACTGCAAGCGAGAGCTCACCAGGACCAGCCAATCGTCGAGATACCTCAAAAGACGTATCCTGTGCGAATGTGCCCAAGCTGAGACCAGAGTGAACACTCTTGTGAACACCTAAGGAGTGGTGGAGAGCCCAAAGCAAAGTGCCCTAAACTGATACACAGTCTCTCCGAAGACAAAGCGGAGGTATTTGTGGGAAGACTGATGAATGGGTATTTGAAAATATGCATCCTTCAAGTCCACCATAAGCATGAAGTCGTCCTCCCTAATAGAGGCAAGCACTGTTCGTGCCGACTCCATCTTGAACCCAGTCTAGCGAATGAATCGGTTCAGGGAAGAAAGGTCTACGTAACACTGGTCTCCATTCCCCCGAAGCATTTTCTACAAGAAAGACTAGGCTGTAAAACTCTGGAGACCAGCCCGACACGACTTCTACAGCGTCCTAGCTCAGCATCTTCTGCACTTGGTGCTTCTGTGATCCTTCTAGGTAGGATCTGAGACGGACCAGGTGGTTAGTGAGAGGTGGTGGAGACTCGAAGGAAGTAAATATTCCTCCCAAAGGACATCTACTACTCAGGTCTCTGCTCCATAGCACTGCCATGTTGCCCAATGGCTCAATATGTAATGGCAGTAGCCGCTGGGGAATGCCACACCTAGCATTTCCCCTTCATTCCCTTAACCCCCTTTCCCGAAGGCATGACGGTGCTCCTTTTGAAGAGGAAGAAGAGGCTGGGCTGTTCTTCAGGACCCCTTAGAAGAGGAGGACTTCTATGGGGCAGAGGAGGATCTAGCCAGACTCAAAGGTTTGGCCACAGTGGGGCGTGAAGACGCAGAAGTCTTCGCCACTGCCTGGTGGACAAGGCGGTCCTTATTGTCATCCCGTCTCTTGTCTACTGCAGCATCTATCTGCTCCCTGGTGAAGAGAGAGGCAGAGCCCAGCAAAGGTCTGTTTCGTAGGGCCAGTACTGACTTGGACATGAGAGACCTAGTCACTCGAGAGAGAACAGTCTCTCTTCTCATAAGGACCAGGTTCCTCCATAGGTTTGCTATTTGGTGGGTCAGGTTGGTAATACCCCTACCTCCAGACTGGCACATTCTTCCCTGAGTCTTCTCCCGGGACAATACATCAGGAAGAAGCAGCAACCTTAGACACTGTGAAAGACCCCAGGTCTAGCCAGGAAACTATCTGAAGAGCTGTGCCATGGTGGTAGCTTCCTGGATTGCTGCTTCCTGCTGAGAGAGAGATATGCTCTCCCCAGTCAGGTTCTGCAGCAACAGACTTGGACCAAGACAAACCAGGTCCGGGTCAACCTGTTTGGTCAGCAACAGCCTCTCCGAAGGCATGTAGAAATGCCTCTGGTGAGGTAGAAGAGGGGGAAGCAGCTTGTCCAAATGGTTGGACTTAGCCAAAGCTGACCACAGTAGCCCCATTGAAACTTTGGGTTCGTTCTTAGGTCCCCAGAAGGATTCAAGACGAGAGGGGCAGTCACCTGAAGAGGAGGCCGTGGTCGCTTCCCCAAGATCATTGTGCTGATGAATCAGCACTATGATCTCAGCAAAGGTCCTCTGTATCTCAGGGGTGTCCAAGTCACTGGGCAAAGGGCCCTCCAGCCCTTCAAGAGACCGGTCCTCCTGATCTACTCTCCCATGAGGGGAGAACCTCACCAGACCCCCTGGATCCTTCCTCAATGACACGGGCGTACGTCCAGTGAGGTCCTCAAACCCCACCAGGAACATAGGCCCTTGATGCCAAATCCTGCGGAGAGCACTCTGCATGATTCCTTCTACTCACCTTGCCCCTCCCAGTGTAGCTGGAGGAAGAAAGAGTCGGGTTAATGAGGGGGGTCCTCTCCTCGCTCCGAAGGCGTACCTCCGGAGTGAGAAGAGACCCTCAGAGGGCTGTTGGCCTGGTCCATAGCCTCAGCTTCCCCTTCCTCCCCCAACTCATCAGGAGAGGAAGCAGACGCAGAGACTTCCACTGAAGGGGAAACAATGAGCACGAGACAATTGCCAGCAGAGAGGCAGGAGGATGAAGGGTTAGCTACCACAGGAGTGGTTGGGGGCGTGTTACTCCCGGCCACGGATTTAGGAGCCTTCCTATGATACCTTCTCCTCCCAGCAAACTTCCCCCACTGCGCCATGGACCAATCACAACACTCCGCACCATGATCTTTTAGATGACACTCATGCCCTCGGCAAGATGAAGAGAGGGCGTAAGGATCAACATAGAGAGAAGCTTGTATTTTACCGCACTTCTTACCCTGCACCCCTGGGGCACTGCCTACTGGGGGCAGGATTCTTAAGCGATCGTGATTCTTGGGTTTGCATATTCTCCACGAATACACAGAATACAACATACACATATGTATATCCAAAACAAAAATGAAAAATCCCACCAGGATTGAAAAGAAATCAATTGAAAAAGTCAGGCAGAGAGCATTTGGTCGGGAGAGACTCCCAACGACAGGACTGGTAGTTAACTACCGAACCGCCTTGTTTTAAGATTTCAGCAGCCGTGTCCAGGCTTCCCCTTAAGTAATTCCTATTGTAAAGGACCAAGGGTTTATATATTGTGTAGGAACAAACAAAGCTTAACTGCTGCCCCCAAGCTTTATTCAGCTCAGACACGTTGACCTGCCATGTACAAAACCCTGTGGCAAAGATGCAAAATAAATCTAAATTCTGGCGAGTCTTATCAAAAGTGCAGGACATTAAAACTTGTAAATAGTATGCAAATTAGGAATACGTACTACTACACGCTTCTTATATGCTGAGCAACTTAATACACAAATACTAGGAGGGAATTTTATATGCTGAGTATATTACACCACAATTTGTAAATATACAATGAAGGAATACATAGAATATATACATATCCTATGTATATACAGCCTAATACACAAATAAAAGGAAGGAATCTTACATGTTAAGGGAACGGTCCCACCAATCTGTCGCAAACAAACCTTGAGTATGACAATGAGCAATGGCAGAATAAAAGTTTAAATACAAATGACAAATGCATGGGAATCTCACTACATATTAAAAGTCAGAAAACCAGAAACCTTCCAGCTGTGAAGTGTAAAGTCTAAATGAGTTTGAAGAAAGCATATAAGGGTCCAGATAGAAGGGAATGGAATCCTAGGTAAATTCTTATGGGATGGGAGATAGACGGCCACCTCTTTCTGTCAGTGCACCTCATTATAGTGCACTTTAGGCATTAGTTAAGGTACTTTACAGCGTCCCTTCTGCCCCTAGCCACAATCCCTTTCATTCATTTTAAAGTACCTCCTTTCATTTTCTCTTTCTTCCATCTTACTTTCCTCAGCCATTTCCTAACAGCTCTTTAGTAGTACAACTGTAGGTTTTCCTCCTGTTACACCTTGAAGACCTCTTTACTCTAAAATTTCTCAGTGTAAAAATACCACAACCCACAACTAGGCACATTTTCCATGAATAAGGTATATAGGTACAGGCAGTCCCCAGGTAACGACGGGTTCGGCTTAAGACGTTCCGAGGTTAAGGCGCTTTTCAATTATATTCATCATAAATTATTTCCAGGATTACGACGCCTACAACGCTCATCTGGCACAAGAAATATGACACCAAAAATGCAAAATAATCAATATTAGAAGGTTTTTTTGATGAAAAATACAATAAGAATGCAGTTTACATAGATTTCAATGCACCCAAAGCCTTAAAAGTAAGGTTTTCTTAGGATTTTTTATGATGTTCCGGCTTACGATGATTTTCGGCTTTCGACGCGTCTCAAGAACGGAACCCCCGTCGCAACCCGGGGACTGCCTGTATATGTTCCATCGAGAAATCTATGAATCAGAGTCTGCGAACCTGGAATCAGGAATAGGCAACAGTTGACTGTAAAATTGTATCTCATAGTACCTAATTGCGCTTGACGAATGCAAATCTCAAAAGACCTAATCAATATGTTACCTTTGATTAGTCTGAAGTGACACAAACCTAGAATGTAGTATATACTATCTTGCAAGACCATGCAGTTTTGTCCCACCAGTGTAACTCAACCCAGGACGCAAAAATAACACGGCATACAAGTGACCAGTGCCGTTGAGCGGATTTTGAAGTGAAAACGAGAGGTTCGCGCTATAACACCATAGCTATAGGGTTCTTCTCAGAAATTTAATTCATATAATTGGTAGTTACTACTTGACGTGGGCCTACGTGGATTAGCTACAGCATAACAACCACACAATACGAGACATCCTATCTATGCTAGTATGTACGCTCAAGTTGGGCCTACCCTTGAACAAACACGACCCTAAATTTAATCGTATAATTTAGGCTAGGCATACAATTAGGCCTAGGCTATGCGATAGAAGTCATGGGCCTATGATATAGTAATTACACTATAGGTAGTACCTAGGTACTAGCTACCTAGGTAGGTAATGTAGCCGTCTAGCCTAACCTACCTAAATATTCAATTTAAAATAATAATGACAATGAAATGGAGTCTAACGATGGGTAGAGAAGTTAACCTACTGCGAAAACTGGCACAAGTCCGTCTTGAGTCCGCCCTACTTCAAGTCCAGATGAGACTTGAAGGATCAAGTCCGGTCAGCCAGGATTCAGGAAGGAACTCCAATTGTCAGGCAGGATACTCGACCTCCTCCTCCTCTCTCATTTTAACTTTATTTATTACAGTTCAAGGCTTTAATTCTACTAGGGCCTCTGACATATTAGGTCAAAGAATGGGGTTTAATTTTACATATATTAAAATCGATGTTAATTATTAATAAAGGGTAAAATGAGCCATTACCTGAGTGGACTTTTTCGTTATCGGTCTCGTAGTTAATCTAGATAGGACGGGCAAGGTGCCAGTTACAGGTTTTATATATATTTTATTAATAATGACAAATTATGATTTGATTTATTTAAATTATCTGTATCGTAAAAAAAAAAAATTCTAATTTTACAATGGCAAAGTAAGGCTGTTCATTATCGTTTTTAAGGCAAATTATTCGAAAGATAGCGACCTATGGAAATGTAAATAATTCTAAACACAAATAAAAAAAGATATAGCATTTTTTGGTATAAGTATGTACAATAAATAAATATCTCATATAAATTATTACTATTAATGCTTCATCCACCAAAATTACTGATCGAACTGACAATCTGAAGTCACGTGACTCCATCAGCTGATTGGGGTAAGTTTTAGCTTCTTATTGATTGATGATCTGATTAATACATCTTGCGCCAAACAGGAAATCCTTAATAAAATAATTAAGAGAATAGAACAAAATGAGGCTTTTGCGAAGGTTGCAAGTCTAAGATAACGAGAAAAACGCTAATAATTTCATTCGCAATAACATTCTTTCCTTTGTGTCGAGGCAAGGCGCTGCACATGTTATGAATCTAGAACGTTAGCAGTTTATATTATATTCATTTATTTATCTATCTATATATTTGTTTATCTAACTACCTACCCATTCATTTGGCTTAGCACAAATTTCAAGCAGCATGTCTTAGTGCAGAAAAATGTCTATAAATGCATCATTGTATACTGCAAGGTCCTTTAAACATATTTAAAGGACCTTGGTTTACTGCATAGCTGATGGTTATGGTCTAGATACAGATAAGGCGGATGACATTATATTATGATTAGCCTGGATTATGGAACATATCGAATGTTAAATAATACTGATCATATATTAATGAGAATGAATCATAAATAAGTTGTGCTTATGGCTAAATGAAGGTTTGATGCATGTATTCTACATAAAAAGAAACCTCTTTTAGGAAGTTTTTAAACTCGTGGTGTAAGACATTTGAACTAAGAAATAAATAATAAGCCTAAGGAAGTTTTTCATTACAAAATTTCAAATAAAATCAACTCAAAGTCTGCATAAATTGTAGTGGCCTCGGAATACCAGGAGTATGGATAGATAGCGAGGAATAGGCGTTGAGAATGGGTAAATAGAATAAGATGTGAATAAATGAGTCAATTCTCAGAAATGTTGTTAAAAATGTCGTGGGAAAGAGGAAGACAGATTTTAGATTTATTTAGGTAATTGGGAATTCAACAACGAATAAATATAAAACAGAAGGAAAATTTAACCTCCAAACTGAAAGCAAAACCAATTTAGACAGTAAAACGCACTAAAAAAAGTAATCAGCTATTGCTGAAACGAAGAAAGAATAAATGGAAGAGGAGGACTGCGTTTAGATCTATTTTCATAAATGGGAATTTTGCAACGAATGAAGAAAAAAGAGGTAAATTTAACCTCCAAATCGAGAGGAGGACGAATTTGAAAAGTTAAAAGCACTAAAAATAATAATCTATGTGTAAAACAAAAAAAATGAATATGTTACAACCATAAAATAACAATTATTAATTATTACGAGTGCCTAACGAGCCGTCACATAGGAATTGTTTATGTATTACTACTAGTATTCACTCTCGCCTTTATTTTAAAGTGAATTTCTTACTTTATATTGCATTTTTATCATGTAAAGTGAGTTTAGATTATAACTGATAAATTTTAAACGCTAAAATGAAGATTAAGTGTATTTTTTCTAAATGTCAACGAGGAAAACTTAAGAAAATAGTCCTATAGGTACTATATAGGTAGCTAGTAGGTAGTACATTATATAGGTAGGTAGGTACATCTACCTAGTTTCAGAGTAAGCTCGGCTAACTTCAGCTTAATGTGAAAGGCAATGATTAGCTAATTATATAGATTTTTGCCAGCACATAAGCCTTACAATAAACCCCCTGGATTCATGTACTCACAATTTGCAGATTTCTCCATGGAACATATGTAAACATTACTAATTGCGGAAAATTCGCCTACCCTATTTGCAGTACTATTTTTCACTGAGAAATAGTCACTGATTACAGTATTTTTGTATCATTTTCATGACTAAATGCACTTTTTGTGATGAAACTTAAAATGCTCAGGTATAAGCATTTTTATAGGTTATTTTTTTTGTGTTTGAACTATCAAAATAGACAGTTCTAAGCATTTTTACAGTGTTTTTAACTAGGTATTCACGTATTTTACCTATTTGCGGGGGTTGGGACGGGGAGGGTTTGTTTAGTATGCATCCTCCTCGAATCCAGGGAGTCCTCTATATTGGGTAATTGTACAGCTTAATTATTATATAATTCTGATAACCCCTTTGGCAGTTTGAATAAATTAATGCCTTTTTTGCCATTACTAATGCATTTAGATTACTATAAGAACACAATACCTAGCCTATCATTGAAATGTCAGATGGGTACGCTACCCCAATGTAAAGAAGGATAATTTTATGGGAGAGCTCAGTGTGGAGATATTGTTTATTTATGAAATTTTTTACTGAACAAGATAGAAAATGGTGTATAGGTATTATGCAGAAGAGGTGAGATAAATTGCAAATTTTGCTGTATTTTTTTTTTTTTACATTCATTTTCGAGTGGCTGGTACTAAACTGAGCACCTTGTGGAGTTTTCTTGTAGAATTACCCCTACCTCTTCCATCCCATAGGGGGTTATGCCATCGGTGCACCTTGTGCAGTGCACTAGTATCAGCATCACTGAAAGCTCTTTGCTGCAACTTCTTTCATTCCTTTTACTGTACCTCCATTCATATTCTCTTACAATTTTCCTTTCAGCACTGAATAACCTCATCATGTCCCAACACTTGGCCATTGGCCTAAATTCTAAATTCTTTTCCTACCTCTTCCAAAATATGCGTTTTTTCAAATTATGCGAGTGGCCTTTACTTGTCATTGTATGTATAGCCTAGACACAACTCAGATTAAGCAGGAAAACATTTGGAATTAACAGTAGCTGTGGGATATCTCAAATGTTCAAGCGTAGGCTGTATAAAATGTCCTCAATTTTCAGATTCTTTTTTTTTTACAGATGGTCAGTCCCCTTACACATCTGATTAGTTGAGGGTTGATTTCTGCAATTTTATTTTTAAAATCCCTTAGGGTAAATTTATGTCTGGATATTCAAATGGAAAAAATTTTTACATGTTGAAAATTTAAACCAACGTTAAAACCAGTGGCAGTGAATAAGTTGCATACATGAAAGAGGCGCTTACTGAGCTTTTTGCGTTAAAGAACTTAGAGAGACTCTAGAATTTCATGTGATGACCAAACATGAACAAGAGAGGAGGGCAGCAGAAGATCATGTTCTGAGAATTCAGTTGCCTGATTTGCTGAAAAGCTGAAGCACCAATATGCAGTAATTGTGCCTCGCTGTCAAACTTCTCAGTTCCAGAGGTCCTTTATTCAAGTGAAGATGCATTGAATGACACCTTCGATTCTCGGACATTCCACTGAGGGGTGAGAGCTGTGTATTTCTGGTGATAGAAGTACACTCTCGACGTGGTTCGGAAGTCACGTAAAGCCGTTGGTCCCGTTGCTGAATAACCACTGGTTCCATGCAACGTAAAAACACCAAACAAACAGACAAACAAACAATGCATTATAACCCTAATACAATTCTCCTTCTATTTCAACAATTTACTTATATTTTTGTCTATTTATTTATTATTTGTTATTTATTGCAGTGCCTTACTGAACAATTATACAGCTGTAGGTTCCCTTCACCTGTATAATTGTTTTGTAAGTATGCAATGAAATTTCATTTTATTATATAAATACCATACTATTTATTTTCTTCTTGTCTAATAAGTGATCTCTTCTTCTGTATTTCCTGTTACCTTCTGTTCTGTCTTTGTAATGAACTCATATTTTTCGGAAGCTTGAATTTCAAGTCAGTGGCCCCTTGGTGGGCTTCATCCATATGAATAGGCTTCATCTTCTGAATAATGATAATAATAATAAAGCTGAAAAGATGTGAATTAAAATTTATATCTCAACAAGGGTTAATTCTGGACACTATTTATATGGTGTTAAGGGGTGTAGAGGTTTAGAAAATCATAAGTGAAGTTATGTTGGTAAAGAGTTTGCAAGTGCATATTTCTCTTTGACAGACATTGTATGATGTTGAAGAAGTAAACAAAGATTAAGTAGGGGAAGAGAATACAAGAAAAGTTTTTTTTTTATTTGCTTGAGAGAAAATTTGTTGCACTGAACAAACTTTTGATGAATATTTCCGTATGTGTCATCTGATGCTGACACATTTACAAGTACTACTACTAACAAATTGCAAATGTGTAAAGAAAGGATGTGGAAATAAAGATAAGATGGTGAAGAATACAATGTATGTAAAAAGTAGCCCATTTAAATTTTTTGCTTAAGAAACTAACCAGCTTTACTGTAAATTGAAAATGTTAAATTCACTTTGAATATTTTTGCATCACAAGATTAAGCGACAACTTGTTAACTCCAATTTCCTAGCATCTCTATACGGTAAGTAAAGCATTCTAAAAACTAGTATATATGTATGGTGTCTTTGGTGCCAATATATTGCCCATGGAAAGACTGCGGAACCTCACCTTTGGCTCTGAACTCTGCCCTTCCCAACTCTGTCATATCTCTTGCATTTAAAACTAATAAAGCTACAAAGGAAGGATCGCCCTTCTTCAGCAGAGTCGTTAGAATTACACCGTCGTCTTCCTTGTTGCAGTCCGGGGCCTGCACAAAAATTGGTTCACATGGAACATATCCTTCCTCTGCAAACTCTGTGGTGTGTCCGGTTTTAACATCAACTTTAACAATTCTATCAAACATAAGTGCCCGTTCTTTGGCACTCATTCCGTACGCATACCTGTAAGGCTTTCCATTCCTTTTGTAATTTATTCTCGGTAGTTCAAATGTTTCTGCGCATACTTTTTCAAAGGAACAGAGTACAGAGCCGTCATTTTGCTTGATTGCTGTACAAGTGCTGCAGCCTTTCTTGACCAAGTTGTCCCCTGCTCTTGCTGCTCCGACACCAGCTACCGGGAGGACGAAACGTAAGAAGTTCGGGTGTGAAGATAAACGGCTGGGGTCATCCGGATGCTTTTCAATATTTTTAACCCACAAACTATCAACAACTTTTTCTTCCAGATTGCCACAGAGATCCAGAAATATCTGACCCTCCTGTTCCCAGGCATTGACGTGATGGAAGGTAGAAAACCCACGTGACTTGTAACACACTGGTACTATGCGGCCAGAAGATCTTTCAACTATCCTGAAGAAGGTGTCTTCATCTGACATCCATTTAATGGACTCTGCAGGACATCTATTGATGATGGTCCCTTCAATGATTTTGCCAAGTTTTAAAACCAGAGGCTGCTCGACAAAAACCCAGTAATTTTCCGTCATTGCAAAGCTGTGGAAATAGGATGGCTCAAGCTTTCTGTGGGAAGGGACTGAAGCCACAACTTTGGCATCCTTGAGTTGGCCATTAGGCATTTTGATGATGCTGTAACAAGTTCCGTTGAGGTTGGTGAAGGAGGATCCCATGTTGTAGACAGTTCCATCTAGATCTATGTGAGGATGAGCCGTAGCCATATTGACAGCGATGTACTTTGTCAAGTTTTTCTGTAATTGACAAGAAGTTCAGTTACTTACTTTTTATGAAAGTGAAATACAGCATCATCATATCTAGTGAGTAATGACATCATAAAGTAAACGAATTTAAGAGAATCTCAGTAATTACTTAGCTAAGAGTTTCTACTCGACAGCAACTTGAATATCTCAATTTCACTGTAGCGATTCTTTTGTTTCTATAAGTGACTAGTCATGCCCATTTACGCAGCAGGGAAGAGGAACAAGTGTGCTAACAGCTCAATTTGTTTATGCTTATACGTCCGTTATCGGGGAAGAGGGTAGGCTCCATTAGTAATTACTGGGTTAGTATATATATAAAATTTTATTTTATCATAAAAATGTCATTTTTATATAAGTAACTTACCCAGTAATTCCCTAGCTGATTCCATATTGAAGGAGATGGGAAAAATGAACTCAACTACTAAAAAAATCCTCCATTATAATGGAATACATAATATAGCTAGCATTGAAACAATGCTAGTTGTTCCTTACCTGTTGAGAGAGCTGGCAGGTAAATACTGCCTCTGGTTGGCACTCCTCTCAACTTGTAGGACATGGCTGTATAGGCCAGAATCATCTCTACTAACATAGGACCTTGCAGCAAAGGAGTAGTATAGCATTCCAAATGTTGACAAGCTGTATGAAGGGATTTTGACAAAGGAAAAATCTATTTCTTGGGGAAGACCCGTGTCGCCCGGTGAAAAGGATCCTGCTACTCACTTTTCTAGTATAAATAGGTTCTAAATATACCAGAGAAAAAAGCTAGCTTGGTATGCTGAGGTTACTACCCTCTCGCGAGCACCTTAAGGGTGTCGTGTATAAAGTACAAGGCGAGTGGAAGCCACTATTCACAGGTCTTCTGCCAATTAGAGGTTTCCTTTCCAAAATCCCTCTCATGGGTCAACAAGGTAAAAACAGTAGCCCCTGCCCAGGGCTTAGTACCAACAAACAATAACCAGATTATACAATCACTTATACAAAAAATACACAAGTACATTTATGTCAACATTAACAGGACCACTACCCAACATTAAAACTGGTGGGCACTCCTGGTACTCGGTATCCCCAGACTCCCCTAGAACTGAACACCATACGTATTCAAGATGAGAGAACTACACTTTCACACCCATCACTACTCCAGATACGGACAATGGTCCTAAGGTACTACAGTTACTATAAATTGTTTCCACTTCCTGAAGATAATGCATTACAAAAACGGATTTACATTTCCAGTACTACGTTGCTTGCAGTATGGAAGACAGGGAAAGCTTGTGTCTAAAGGCTACGGGAGTAGCAACCACCCTGACATCATGTGCTCTGACCTTTAACACTCGTAGTTCTTCCTCCATAATTTGGGAGTGACTCCAAAATCAAATCTCTTATGGAGAATGACAATGCATTCTTTGACATATGCCTAACAGGGATTTTTTTTACCGAACACTATAAGTTATTAAACTGTCCTCTAATCTTCTCTGTATGTTGTAAGTAATACTACCTGAGGGCTCTCACCAGACAGGGATCTTTTCTCTTCTTCCAAAGCTAAAACATCAGTATGATTCTTAATAACAAAAGAACACAGCCACGGTTGTGACAGGTTCTCGTTCTTTGCTAAAAAATCCAAAGCAAGGGAACATACTGCATCTCCTGTAGAGAAGCCTATCCTTTATCGATAGCTTGAAGCTCACTAATTCTCTTTGTTGTAGCGAGTGTCACCAGAAAAATCATCTTCCTAGTTAAGTCCCTTAGGGATGACGAACTAAGATGTTCGAAGCGAGCACTCGATAACCACTTCAACACCATGTCTAAATTCCAAGTGAATGAGACCTCCTTTTTAGGCTTTGAAACATTAAAAGATTTAATCAGATCCAAGAGATCTTGATTACTTGAAACATCGATATCTCTGTGTCAGAATACAGGGCTCAACATTGCTCTGTACCCTTTAATGGTGGAAGTCGAGAGACTTCTAGTTCTCAAATACAGGAGAAAGTCTGCTTTTTGAGACAAAACATTGTCTCTTCTGCACCAATGTCTAAAAACTGACCACTTCGCCTGATACACTGTATAGGAGGAGTCACGTCTGCATTTAGCAATCGCCTCTGCCGCAGACTTAGAAAATCCTTTTGGTCTGATAAGTCTATGGACAGTCGAAAGCTTGTTAGAGCTACCGTGGACAAATTTTGATGGAACCTCCTGAAGTGGGGTTGTCTGAGAAGACTTGGCAGTAGTCTTGGGAGGTCTACCAAGAGATCTAACGGGTCTGGGAACCATGTTTTCTGCGGCCAGAAAGGAGCCACTAATGTCATTCCAGCATTCCGATGAGACCGGAATTTCTTTAATACCTCCCCTATCATCCTGAAAGGAGGAAAGGCATACATATCCAGGTCAGACCAATCTAGCATCATAGTATCTGTTGCCCACGCTTTTTGATCGGGAACTGGAGAACAATATAGAGCCAGGCAGTGGTTCTTGGTGGTTGTGAATAAGTCTATTGCTGGTTTCCCCTATAGACCAAAGGGCTCAACATACTCGCTGATCCAAGGTCCACTCTGTTGGAAGTACTTTTTTCTTCCAACTCAACTCATCTGCTAGTATGCTGGATTTCCCTTGGAGGTCGAAACCTCTCGAGAAGACTGAACGGGGGACCTCGCTACGCGAGTGATCATTGGCAAGGCGTGAGTCACCTGAGCAACTCACCCCTTCCCTCCGCACCATCCCTGAGTTGTGACGGCAAGCGGACTCAGCGTCACCGACTCTAGTTGCACACTCATCGGTAGACGTGCATGCACTCGGGGGAACTCGCAAACGAGAGCCCGAGACAGTTCCAGTCCTAGAGGCAGAACCTCTCGGACTAGATGCAGAAGTACAAGCCGAAGCCTGAACTCCTACGGTCCCCGTCCTGCATACCCCGGGGGGCGGCGAGGCGGTTCCCACTCTCAAAGGAACAGGAGGACCAGTGGAGGGCCCACTTGTCTCACCAGAAGGGCGTGACAGACCCTTAGAAGTCCTAGAACGAGACTTCTTAAGGGGGGAGACAACCCCCCTCTTCCTCGGTAGGGAAGCCTCGGAAGAAGAAGTGGAGGAGGTGGCAGACAACGAGGAGGAGGAGGAAGACAATGACACCATTCACTTCTTCTTGGACTTCTTCTTTGTCAGCTTCCTCAGAGCAGCAGTCAGGTCCTCCATCCAAGGTGACACTGAAGCAGCTGCCAAAGCAGCAGGCTCCAGGGCAGCTAGGACTGGGGGCTCCGACACCACAGCAGCACTCTCACTCTCAGGAACTGGGACAGGAGCAGGCGTGGGCAATGAGACAGGCAGAAGGTTTAGCAGTTATGGTCTCTAGGGCTGATCATAAGTAGCTGGATGAGAGAGGACTGTGTAACCTGCTTTGTTGGTGCAGGAGAGAAACTTGAGAAGATCCATCGAACAATTCTCTGGTACATCTGGGTCGTGGGCTCTCTTGGCTAATACACCTAAGCACCAGTCAAGAAAACTAAGTATCTCAAATGCTTTAAATAAGCTCTTCAACAGATGACCCATTTCTTGAGCCGAAAAGAACACCTTCACCACAGTGAGTGCAGATCAGCAACCCACTTCAATCAGACCCGAGAAGTCTCTGTGGGAGGAGGCAGCCACTCCCAGTGAGGGAGCTTCCCTGTTTGCGTAACACAAATACCTGCTGTGGGAAAGACGAGAAGGAGGAATACTTAAGCAAGCTTTCCCGTGTCCCCTCTTCTCAGAAAGTCAGTTCTGCACCTCACCAAAAGTTTTCTGTGAGGATGAAGAAAGAACCATCTTCGGAAGTTTAGCGGAAACTGAAGCTTGATTGTTCACTTTCATAAACGACAATGTGGGAGAAGGACTTGCTGGAGAAAAAACTTGCAAAAAGTACTGTAATAAATATTGCAACAACGAAGCATATGGAGAGGTTGTCAATTTTTGTTCTGGTTCCTCTTCATCATACTCAGTCTGGGATAGAATTGGATCTGCGGGAGGTTCCTGAGGCACCTCAGGGTTCTGAAGAAGCTTTAGAATACTATCCAATTTACTCTTTAAAGGAGCTAAAGAAGGATCCAAAATCAAAGGTTGCAGATCAACAGCTGGGTCATAAAAGGTGACAAAATCCTCGTAGATTCGTCAGTGTGTTTGGGAGCCACAGCAGAACCACTCACAAACGCAATATGTTTGGATCAAACCTGTCTCTTAACAGCAACTTGATGCTCTGTATCTACAGGCTGCTCTGGGAACCCAGGATGCTCAGGCACTTCAGGGAGCTTGGGTGTTCCAGGATGCCTGGATACTTCAGGGTACCCGGGTGCTACAGGACACACGGGAACTTCCATTGCTTCCGACTGTTCTGTCGGATGAGGGCACTCTACAAAAGAGCCATCTGAAAGAGGGTGCCTAGGTGAAAAATGACAAAAATCACCAGAAGTAGAGCATTTAGCACTCTATATGAGACCCAATGAATAGATGAAGAAGAGTGGCTAGAATGTTCTCTTTGCTGATCAGGTGAAGAGAAACGCTCAGGGCTATCCCACTTGCTGCAAGAAGGCTGAGGACTAAAGGCTCCCTCAACCTTTTGACGGGCAGCGGCGGAGATTGATCCCTGAATGAAGATCGCCTCTTCATGGGGAGATACTCATCAGGAAAATGCCATTGGTGCCTCTTGCTCAGAGAAGAGTCTCCCAAATTTGACAAAGGACAAGACACTTCTGATACACCTTTCCAACAGTTGTCTTTCGAAGCAACCTGGGATACAACAGGTTGATCTGAGAGGGTGACTGACCTCCCTTGGACCTCTGGTATGCCTCCTCCCCAGTTCGGGGGATTATGGCAGTGACCTTTGCCTAGAAGAATCAGTGGGACAAAAAGCCACCTCCTTCACTGGCACTTCACTTTTTTTCAAATTTAACAAATAACACTTGCAGTGATGACCCCAACTGGGCCACCATACTCAAATTTACTCTGTGGGCTGGCAAAGCGATCGGGTTCGGAAGTGTGGGGAGCAGGAGAAGGAGTAGGTGGTCTAGGAGCAAGAGAAACAACAGGAACGTCCACACTACTAGATTGAGATGTTTTAGCCTGACTAGCTACTATTTTCAAGCCGGCTTTAGCAGCCGCCTTCCTCTTATATTTTCTCTCTAATTTATTCAAGTGAGAATCTAAAGTCCTCCATCGCTGGTCACTCCAATCCTTGCATTCATCACATGGCATGTTCACATTGCATACTTGTCCTCTACAATTAGAGCAAAGGGTATGAGTCATATGAAAACTTATCATCCAGGTATTGCAGCCTTCACTGCAATACCAAAAACTAGAAGAGCTAGTCAGACATGCCTAACTAGCTAATAAATTCACAATAGTAATAAGAATCTAAACAAAACAATTCCAAAAGGCTACCATAAGTGAATACTTCACCAATTCTGGGAAGATATATGAAATTTTAAAAATCAAGCTGCTTTGAAGAACAGTGTTGATGGTATCCGCTGCAGAAACAAATTGAGCTGTTAGCTTACTTGTTTCTCTTCTCTGCCACGTAAATGG
Source organism: Macrobrachium nipponense (assembly GCF_015104395.2). Taxonomy (NCBI): domain Eukaryota; kingdom Metazoa; phylum Arthropoda; class Malacostraca; order Decapoda; family Palaemonidae; genus Macrobrachium; species Macrobrachium nipponense. Next base: position 42,208,859 of record NC_087214.1, on the reverse strand, counting down.
GCGTGGCTGGTCACTTATAGAAACAAAAGAATCGCTACCGCAAATTTGGAAAATTCAAGCTGCTGTCAAGTAGAAACCCTTCGCTCAGTAATTACTGGGTAAGTTACTTACGTATATAAAATTAAAGTACTAAAAACAAGGTCCACAAGTAAGGTACTAGCTTATCGGTTATCGGCAGACTTGGTTATCAGCAATCCAGTTTTATGGCGCTTGTCTTGCACCAAAAATTGGCAATTTTCAGCGGCAAAATGTGTTGATTTCCAGTTTTCGGTGCCGATAATAGAGTTATGGCGCCAATACATACATAACAGAAGTGCCATTAACCAGTTATTGGTGCCAAAATCCAGTTATCAGTGCCACAGGCACCATAAATTGTTGGTTTTCAGTAATCTGTGATTTTTGCTTATCATCAGGCCATTGGAACGGAACCCCTGCCTATAACTGGGGACTGCCTGTACTGTATACGCATTTGTATTAAATGAATATTTCCCTATAAAGCATCGTTCATTTACATATGCTCATCAGCTGTCAAATTTATGTGATAATGTATTTTATGCAACGTTTACTTATTAAACGTACTTCAACATTCTTACCTTATCCCCAATTGTCTTGAGAGTCTCAGGGTCTATCTGTCGAACATAGCATGATTCTGTCAGGGCAAACATTTCGTCCTTGGCCTGGCATATGTTGATCGAGCAATTGTCTGACATAACTTTGTCGGTCGTTGGGATCATGAGGGCATTTTTAAACTGCCTGAAACGTTTTCCGCCCGGATCTGGGTAGGCTGCCGTTCCAAATTCTGTGATGACAATTCGGTTGGCAGCCTTGTTTTTCTGGTAAGCATCACTTTCGAGGAAGCGGGAGCGATATGTTACTCGGCTGGAGGATATGTTAAACTGGTGAAGCAGGGCCAGAGCATCAAAGAGGTGGTGGTACTGGGTATTGCCAACATGCAGAGTGCCCGGGCCGTTCCGTATGACTCGTCCTTCTAACCATTCTGGGATAGTTCCCGTCACATGGCCTTCTATTTCTTCTGCTGTTTCCTGGGTTTTGTGAGACAGATAATAAGAAAAATCAATATAACAATAAGGTTAGATGCTGAGGAACTTAATCTTAGTACAGGGAAATGGGGCCAAGATATGGACATACAAAAATAGAGACAATGTGGTTATGTATTGTGCTTTTGAACAAGCTGTGTTGTTCGTTTCATCAGTGAAATTCTGTTGTAATAGTTCTGTGTTAAATAAAATCAGAGAAATATCTTGAGCAAAATGAAAATGCAATGCCTCTTGCTACACATTAACAATACCTATACCAGAGAGTCATATTTCTAAATAAGTATGGCTTATTTGAAGGATTTCTCAGTCAAAGATGAAAATTGGATCCAGGCAAAATTCAATAACTTTGGATCCAGGCAAAATTCAATAACTTATACCACTTACAAGTAGCATTTAGGCCATACACCCCTTAGAGAGGGTACAGTAACTGCTGAGTTATGGATGGAAACCCCTTAGCTTAAAAATTCTTCTCAACATGGGCCAATTCATAAAATGACAATGAACACCTTAGACAATTCACCAGTATCTTCCACACCCTCTTGCGCCCCCTAGACTAAGGCCTCTCCTCTCTTATATATCTCTTTGACTTCCATCATCAGCACTGTATGTGTCTTCCACTCTTCTTTCTTCCTAACACTTTTGGAGTAGTAGACATTCTTGTCATCATTTGACCGTCTTCCACAATTCTTTCCAGTTGACCAAAATGCTCTAGTCCTTCCTTTTCACCACTGTGATATATCTCCACATTTCTCCTTTCATTTCTGCTCACATAACATACTGCTCTAACAGTCCATCTCTACAGGTTCAGCATTTTGTTTCACTCATATTCGGCCTCAACGATTCAGCCTCATGTTGGGTTAGTTACCCTTTCGTCTATCCTACCATCATCCAGTGTACATGTATGTACTTTTAAAAACATATACAAATCAACTGCTTTCAATCTTCCACCATCCATGTTATTCTTTGCTTCATCTTCTGGCTTTCCATTTACCCCTCATGATCTTACCCCTTCTCACATTTATCCCAAATTTTTCTTGAAAACTTTCAAACTGTTTCACAAGCTTCTGCAGTTTTTCTTGACTGTTCCTGTTTAGTGCAGTACCATTAGCAATTTTTATTCATGGGCTATTTTCTTATAATTTTAATGCAAATGATAGTAATTTAAAATCTCTTTTAGAGTTTCCATTAGTGCAAGCTCCAATACACTGTCCTCTTAGTTTTTGTACCTAGACGTCTAACCCCTTGAACTTTGCACTGAACTTACAGTTGACAGCGTTCCCCATCTCCTTTGCAGGCAGTTACAATATAAAGCAAAATAAACCGGGAATATTTGTCTTTATCTTATTTATCAACTTACCTCGCTACATTCTCTGAGCCACAGAGATCTGCCTGATTCTTCATCCATCTGACCTCTTGTATTGCCAACACAGTGAGCATATTTACTTGGGGCCTAGTCTTAAGAGCAGCCATCTAATCTCTCCGGGAAGATAGTCGCCTCTTATGAAACAGGTTAATAAGTACCCTATCTTGAAAGGAAACTCAAGAAGTCAGAAGTATTAAGTAATCTCTTAATCTTATCATCCATTTTACTATATCAGCACTGTAGCTCTACCAGGGACAACATTACTTTGATTCAGTGATGCTACACAAGTCATAGGTGATAAAGAAGGCTCATTAATACGAAATATCCTTTAATCTATTATTTCTAGGGTAAATGTACTAACACATACCAGAGAATAATAAAATAAAGAAAAAGGTCAGTTATAACTGACTCGCTTCACCCTCCAGGAAGGGTGTCGGTATGAACACTAGGCGAGTGAGACCACAACCACGAGCCAAATGCCAATAGAAATCTCCCACTACCAAATCCCTCCAAGAGGGGAGCCGACCCACAGAGTGAGCAGCTCGTACTACTACTACTCCATCCCATGCTGTCGACTGCTGCGCCCCTGGTGGCCCATCCTGAGTTAGCAGACAATCTTGGCGAAGGGATGGGTAGGGTGGGATTTCGCTGGCGACACGAGCCAATCGCCCAGAAATAGATTTTTCCTTACGTCAAAATCCCTTCTGGGCTCAGCTCGTGTCGCTGCGCGAAATCGTACCAGAGAAATAGCACAAGATTGTAAACAAAAGTAATAAATTAAAATAATTATAGGTCTCAAATAAAATAAAGTAAATATAAAAAAGAATATAATTGCTAAAAGATACAAATACACAGTGATTACAACTAAAAATATGCTTAAATTACCTTAATTCTAAACATTTTGTTTTCTTACATAAGGTAATTTACATATGTACAGAGGTAAATTGGCTTACATGTAACAAAATGGTATCTGTGTAAAGGCATGTATCAAAAATATAATAGCAATTAAAACAATCAAATGAACAAATTAATCAACAATGATAATATATAAGGAATGTATATGACTTAATATACAAAACCCGTAACCATTATAAATGAGATGTATCCCCTAGCATAAAATAAGGGTAACATCCATGAGATCAATATGCATAATCATCTGTGAGTGTCCCTAGCAAAAAAAAAAAAGGGGCACCCACTACCTTATCAAAAAGCAGCTAAGGCACAAGGTGAATGTAAATGAACACGGTAGGAATAGACGAACTGTTGGGTGAGGCAGGTAGAAAGGAGGACTGAATCTTCTACTACAAATTAACTAGAGTCAGGGGAAACTATGTTTCCCGCTGCTACAGCTGAAAATTTCAGAGCTTCCAAGGACTTAAGGTAATGGCGTTTGAACACTGTCGGCGATTTCCATCCGGTATACTTTTTCAACTCATCAAAGTTCATGTGTTGGAAATAATTAATTGAGGTGGCTACTGCTCTGACATCATGTGCTTTTGGGAAAGAGTCAGGATTGGCTTGTTTAATAAAGTACAGGATTTGTTGCCTGATGCCTTTAATGGATAAAGTTCCACCTTTTTCCCTCTTAAAGAGGGGCCCCGATGAGGATGAGGAGGTCCTGGATAGAAAGGCTCGTAAGGTTGAAACTGGACAAAGGGATACATCCTGTGGAAGGGGTAGAACTTTCCAAGGTTCCCACCTCATCAAAGGATCTTCATTTTTGCCAAAAAGCTACGTTCCGGAGAAAGTAGGACTTCCCCTGTGGGAAGGAATTGAATATGATCCGGATCTCTGGATAAAGCCGACAGTTCTGAAATTCTTGCTCCTGAAGCCAGGCTTAATAAAAATGGGTTTTCCTTAGGAGCATCATAACGAGCATGTGTCATTATCGGTTTCGGAAGCCAGTTTTAGAACATCGTTTAAGAACCATGAAACTGACGTAGGCCTCACAGAAGGCCTAAGTCTAGCACCCATGCCTTAGGGATAGACGCGAAGTAGGTATCCGTCAAGTCTATGTTAAATCCAAATTGAAATATCTTTTTCAAGGCTGACTTGTTTGTCGTAATCGTGCTAGCTGCTAAACCTTTTTCAAATAAGGATCTGAAGAAGGATATAGCTGAATTAACTGTCATGATTCTGATATCTGACTCTCTCAGGAAGGTTGCTAACTTTTTGACAGCAGCATCATACTGCCTCAAAGTCGAATCCCTTTTATCGGATTCCAAGAAGAGAATATTCTGAGGGTCAATATTCGCATCTCTTTTTGCCGCAAACTTCATGAAATCCATAAAGTTAGGGTTTTGAGAATCCCTGAGGAAGCGAACACAGTCTTCGTTTGTACTGACTGGGAGAGCTTGGGACTGGGGATCCGAAGGGGACGAAGGCCCAGTTCCAGAATCAGGGGGTACCAATTGCTCTTCGGCCAGTCTGGGGCTACTAGAGCCACTTGGAACCCTTGAATGTCCTGAGTTTGTCCAATACTTTCATAAGGAGATTCACTGGAGGGAAGACGTAAATCTTCCCCCAGTTGTTCCTGTCTAGAGCTAGGGCGTCCGTGGCGTAAGCCAGAGGGTCCAGGTTGGGGGCTGGGGGCTACACAACGGTAGTTTGTGGTTCGCTTGGGATGCGAAGAGGTCCACCTGAAGCCCTGGGACCCCCCTTTGAAGGATCCACTGGAACGAACTGTCGTCTAGTGACCATTCCGATCTAGGGGTACTGATCGGGATAGGGCGTCTGCTATGACGTTTCTGACTCCAGCTATGTGGGTGGAGGAAAGATGCCAACTGAATTTGTCTGCCAGGAGAAGATGGCTATCATGACGTGATTTAGATGACGTGACTTGGAGCCTCCTCTGTTTATGCAATGTACTACCACTGCGCTGTCCAGGACTAGCTTTATGTGGGAGTACTTTGGTGGGAGTAATCTTTTGCGCAGCGACACGAGCTGAGCCCAGAAATACAATATATTAATATATATATATATATATATATATATATTATATATATATATATATATATATTATAGATATATATATATATATATATATATATATATATATATATATATATATATATATATATATATATATATATATATATATATATATATATATATATATATATATATATATATATATATATATATATATATATATATATATATATATATATATATATATATATATATATATATATATATATATATATATATATATATATATATATATATATATATATATATATATATATATATATATATATATATATATATATATATATATATATACAGGCGGTCCCCGGGTTTAACGACGGTTCCGGCTTACGACGTTCCGAGGTTACGACGCTTTTCTTAAATATTCAATGGAAAAATCCGTCCTGGGTTACGACGCTTGTTCCGAGTTACGACGCTGACGCTTCCGACGCTCCGAGTTAACGACGCTTTTAAAAAACGCATACTATGATAAAAATCCTTTATAGTTTAGCACAGTATATTAATAAAAATAAGTTTCTGGTTAGATTACAACAAAAATTTTGAGATTATGATGATTTTCGACACTTTTTATGTTGTATTTTTCTATGTTTTTTTAGTGACGCCTCATATGCGGAACTAGTTTCCGAGCGAATGAATACATACTAGTTTTTTTACATATAACAGTCCAAAAGCGCAAATATGAAAAAAATCATTGCTTGTTTCCTGTAATAATAACAACGAAGTTTGTGGTTAGATTACAACGCAAATTCCAAGTATCCAAAGAGAGACATTATCCAGTAATTTGATCAGAGAGAGAGAGAGAGAGAGAGAGAGGCGTCTTCCGACGCTCCGAGTTAAGGACAGAGAAGTGTTCGTTTCGTTAAACGGCCTCTGACTCATGCCAGTAAATGTTTTGTTGATACTAATAATATAAGCCTATTTAAAGATACGTTTACTTTAATTAGTCTATATGATACGTAAATAGTAATCAACTGTTCTTGTAGCCCTCAATATTTGGCAAAATCGAAGTATCCAAAGAGAGACATTATCCAGTACGTAATTTGATCAGAGAGAGAGAGAGACAGAGAGAGAGAGAGAGAGAGAGAGAAGAGCGAGAGAGAGAGAGAGAGAGAGAGAGAGAGACGCTTTGGCAACAATGGTCTCGGGGTTTTTTATAGCTTCCTTCTGCTTGATGATCGTGGATATTGTAGAAGGATTTCGACCATACTCGTTTGCCAAATCGACGATACGAACGCCACGTTCATGCTTTGCTATAATTTCATGTTTTGCTTCCATCGAAATAATTTTCTTGGGTTTTTTTTCTTATCACCTGCTTTGTCTTTAGCTTTGAGACCCATGGTTAATAATAAAATAGACAAAATAACATGAAAAATAGGCGCAAATACAACGAACTAAACAACGGACGTGTTAACATGCAGCACCAACAAACAAAACAGACTGAAACGCCATTTATCGGTCGCCTATACAACTAACACTCATCGCAAAATCGTATCTCAAATATTTCGTTGTATATCAAAGCTTGTATTTTCGCAAATTTTCTGTTATATCTCAAAACATTCGTATATTAGGGCAATCGTATGTCAAGTTTCCAATGTAATTTGATCAGAGAGAGAGAGAGAGAGAGAGAGAGAGAGAGAGAGAGACGCTTTGGCAACAATGTCTCGGGGATTGACGTAACGTTTATTTTCTGAACAGATAGGACAGAGAAGTGTTCGTTTCATTAAACTGGCCTCTGACTCATGGCAGGAACTGTTTTGTTGATACTAATATATAAGCCTATTTAAAGATACATTTACTTTAATTAGTCTATATGATACGTAAATAGTAATCAGCTGTTCTTGTAGCCCTCAAGATTTTGCAAAATCACTCCAGGTTGTACATAAAACTTCAAGAATGTAGTGTCACCAGAGGATTACAATAGTTTTTACCTTCAAGAACCAGCATTCTTTATGAAAATAACTCCAGGTTGTACATAAAACTACAGGAAACAACATGTAGTGTAACCAAAGGATTACAAGTAAGGTTTTTTATAACTTTTTATTAGTTTAAGACATATTTCCAAGCGTCGTTCCGGCTTACGACGATTTTCGGCTTACGACGCGTCTCAAGAACGGAACCCCCGTCGTAACCCGGGGACTGCCTGTATATATACACACACACACACACATATATACAGGAAAATGGTCGTATAAACTGACAGATAGGGATTATAAGGAGATTAGTACCTAGAATCCAAAACATTCTCCAGGTGTGTTGGATTCTAGGTACGAATCTCCTTATAATCCCTATCTGTCAGTTATACGACTTTTCCTGTACTCTCAATTTTTCGATGTAAGTCAGTTTGTCTGCTGAGTAAAGAACATTGAGTCAAAAGATCTTGCAGAAACTCCGTTGTTTATTTTTCCTTCGCGTGGCTTATACCTGTATTTATGGATTTATCACATTCCAAACTTTCGTGATTCAGTTATATACACACACATATATATTTATATATATATATATATATATATATATCTATATATACTATATATATATATATTATATATATATATATATATATAAAATTTAAAAGCAGATACCACAGGAAAATGACAGGCAGAAGATCATTACCAAGCACTTTCCTGTGTTCATTCACACATCATCGACGATGCTTGAATAGACATAGGAAAGCCCCTGGTACTTATCTTCTGCCTGCCATTTTCTTGTGGTAATCGCTTATATTTTGAAGTCACATGCATCTTTCTCTTTTGAGATATCGTTGCTTATGAGGAGCTTTGAGAGGTCTTGCCCACCCAGGGATCTCAGGCGGCCTGAATAGGCTGTGACTCGTATTGCAGAGCCTGACTCGTGCACTGTACGAGCCCCTTGGAGAGTCCTCAGAAAGGGATCTGACACTCAAGACCGTCTTTCTGCTAGCCCTGGCATCGGTGAAGAGAGTTGGTTCAGAACTTCATGGTCTTTCTTTCGGTGTTAAACACTCAGGGGAATGGGGATCGATTACTCTCTATTTCATCCCAGATTTTGTAGCTAATGCAGCTGATGCAGGTAAGACTCTCCTTGGAGTAACCTATCTATTTTCTTTGAGTTGTCAATAGAAGTAAATATCCTCCCCTTCCCTTACAAGGCAGGGAAGGGAGCTCTGGCATAAGGCAAACCCATAACTTGTATTTGCCTTATTGTCTTCGACACTGTGGTTCTTTACTTTCTCAAAAGAGAGAAGCATACTTCTCCATTATGAATAACCCCAGAAGACTGACTCTGATCTCGCAGTTCCTAACTCTGATCAGACATCAGTGGCTGGATTTCCTTCTTCTCTATTACGACCAGGAAGAAAATCTAAGGTAGGCTGAACACCAGTTGGTTCATAGATGCTCACTCAGATTCCTCCCACCAATCAGTGAGTCTTTCTATTGTAAAGGACCGAGGGTTTGTATATTGTGTAGGAACACATCACAATTTTTGAAAGTAAATTATATTTTTCTTGACTATACAAACTTGACCTTTACACTGACTGCCCACCTCATGCCACCCCTCAATCTACTACCTGAGCCTAAAGCAAATTGGAATATTTATGTTCGGTCGGGAGACTCCCAATGAACAGACCGGTAGTTAACTACCAAACCATCTTGTTTTAAGATTTCAGTGACTATGTCCAGGCTTCACTTTAAGTAATTCCCATTGTAAAGTACCTCAGGTTTGTATAGTTAGGAAAAATACAATTTACTTTCAAAAATTGTGATACTTTATCCAAAATATGTTATGACTCTTTAGTATGACAGTTCATTTTGTTCTCACATTGAATCTGTAACCTTTCATGTACAATTTTATTTCCAGGTCCTGCCTGACATGTGACAGCAATGGGAGTGGACCCAAAACTTTTGTGTTACACCTTTTAGTTCCCAGAAACTCCCTGAAATCTCACCTTCTTTGTGATTACTTTCAGTGCAACCATAGAGTCAGGCAAGTTCCTCTGATACTTTAGGCAATTACGTATATTACTTCTCTAGATTGCCAATTGGTCTAGCCTTACATACATTTTCTTTTGATGGTATGGTCAGCCATACCCTAGGTTTTATGAAGTTGAAAAAATAAAAATGCAATTTTTATGATAAAATTAAGTTTTATTGCATACCTACTGAACAATTATAACAGCTGTAGGGTCCTTATGCATGGCAGACCAAAATTCAAACATCGTGGTGGCGCTCCCATCACCAATGTAGGTGACGTCATCTCCCGCCACCGGAGGGAGGAACAGGTACAACAGACCAGGTGTCATCAGTTCGTTCTGCCTAACCATCCACCTGCGGGGAGGAGGGAGGGCTTTCATTAAATAATTGTTTGGTAAGTATGCAATAAAATTTCATTTTATCATAAAAATTACATTTTTATTGCAGTGTCTTACCGAACAATTATAATAGCCGATTCCCCATGTCAAGGAGTGGGGCTGTGGATGTATGCTTAATTCAAAAGTATAACAGAATTTTTTGAAAAAAGACAATATGTAATCAGCAATTTTAGTGCTTCTTGTACCTTAACTTGTAAGAGAGTTACTGTAGGAAAATACTGCCTCTGGTCCAGTGCTCATCTTACATAGTAGAGAGCTTGGAAGTCTGTCCAAAGAGTGCCTCTACATAGAGTGGATACCCTTGCAGTCATGGCAGTATACTGCTGACTTGATAAGAGGTGAAAAACAATACAGGCAGTCCTTGGTTATTGTGGGGGGGGGGGGGAGTTCCTGTTCTCAGCAGGGTGCTGATAAGTGAAAACTGCCATTAACCGAAACTTGGTGATTTATGGTACTTATGGCCCCGATATCTGGTTAATGGCACCGATAACCAGTTATTGTCACCTCCTTTAGGTATGTTATGGCACCATCACTATTATTAGCACCTTATGGTGCTGATAACTGGAACTCTGTGCGTTATGGCGCCATAAATCACCGATTTTATGGCACTAGACAAGCCCTATAAAACCAGATTGCTATTAACCCTTAAACGCCGACTGGGCGTATTTTACGTCAACATTTTTTGTCTCTCGGGTGCCGACTGGACGTATTTTACGTCGACATACAAAAGTTTTTTTTAAATTCACGGAAAAATACTTTTAGGCCTACCAGCCAAAAACTCTTGAATCACGCGCCTTGGGGGATGATGGGAGTTCACGGATTAAGGTGTTGTTTTGTTTACAATTGTTACCCAGGCGCGCAAGCGCGAATCTCTTTCTTGCCGCACTAAAAAGTATCGGAGACACATCTCAGAAATGATTTCGTCACATTGACATAATTTTTGTACCATTTTAAATTAGCCGTTACATGGAGTATTATATATGAAAATGTGCACATTTTTATGTAGAATACAACAAAAAAATACCCATGATTATAGCTTTTATCAGTTTTGAGATATTTTCATATAAATAACGATGTGCCAAAATTTCAACCTTCGGTCAACTTGACTCTACGAAATGGTCGAAAAAACGCAATTGTAAGCTAAAAACTCTCTATATTTTAGTAATATTCAATAATTTACCTTAATTTTGCAACTAATTGGAAGTCTCTGCACAATATTTCGATGGTGAATTTATGAAAAACTTTTTCCTTACGTCCGCGCGGTAACTCTTCCGAAAAAAATCATACATGCTATTGTGGTAATGTTTGCACCATTTTAAAATTAGCGTTACATAAAGTTTTATATATGGAAATGTGCGCAATTTCATGCACAAATACAACTAAAAACAACCCATGGTTGTAGCTTTTATCAATTTTGAAATATTTTCATATAAAAAATGATGTGACAAATTTTCAACCTTCGGTCAACTTTGACTCTACCGAAATGGCCGAAAAACGCAATTGTAAGCTAAAACGCTTATATTCTAGTAATATTCAATCATTTACCTTCATTTTGCAACAAATTGGAAGTCTCTAGCACAATATTTTGATTTATGGTGAATTTATGAAAAAAATAACATTTTCTTTACGTCCGTGCAGTCAGCTCTTCCGAAAAAATCATACGTGCGATTGGTAATGTTTGCACCATTTTAAATTAGCCGTTACATAAATTTTTATATATGAAAATGTGCACAATTTCATGAAGAATACAATAATTGAAGGTTGTAGCTTTTCTCATTTTTGAAATATTTGCATATAAATCACGATAAATAGAAAAAAAACAACGTTCGGTCAACTTTGACTCTACCGAAATGGTCGAAAAACGCAATTATAAGCTAAAACTCTTACAGTCTAGTAATATTCAGTCATTTATCTTCATCTTGAAACAAATTCGAAGTCTCTAGCACAATATTTAGATTTATGGTGAATTTAAAAAAAAAAAAACTTTCCTTCCCTCCGCGCGCGGATTCTCCGCCACAAATCTCCGAAATGCGTACGTCCCATTCTCGGAATATTTGCTCCATTTTATGTTAGGTGTTTCATAGAGTTTTATATATGAAAATGTGCGCAATTTCATGTAGAATAAAATGAAAAATATTTAAAGGTTGTAGCTTTTCTAATTTCCGAAATAATTGCATATAAAAAATATACAAAAATTCGACATTCGGTCAACTTTAACTCGTCAGATATGGTCGAAAACTGCAATTGTAAGCTAATACTCTTACAGTATAGTAATATTCAATCATTTGTCTTCATTTTGAAAGAAATTGGAAGTCTCTAGGACAATATTTAGATTTATGGTGAATTTTTGAAAAAAATTTTGTTTACGTCCGCGCGTTACAAATTCATGCATTATTTTGTGATAATATTTTCTCTGTTTTGCTTTTATCGTTTTACAATGTGTTATATACCAAAATGATCGCAATTTAGTGTACATTACAACAAAAAAAATGTAACGTGTTACCTTTAACCGATTTGCGCACAGCGCGATTTGAATACAATTATATATGAAATTTCGTTTTTGCGCTATCATATATCGCATTATTTATATATGATAATGATAATTTTTTTCATTTCTGATGGTTGCAAACTAAACTTCAGCCAATGACAAAAAAAGGAGCCAAAAGTGAACTCTTAATCTTGAAAACTAAGCGCGCTGTGATTTTTTGAAAAAAATATTTTTTCCGCTTCTGCGCTCACTCCGAAACACCTCCGGCACACGGGAGACAATTTTTATTTTACCGCTTCGGTGTTTAAGGGTTAACCGAGTCTGCTGATAACCGGGGACTGCCTACATATTGCCCTTGCAGACACGTGAACAACAACAAAGGTCACCTACACCACATTAAAAACCTATATCCACCATACTTAAAACAATTGGTTGGCAAGTACTCCAGGTAATTAGTAACCCAGCTTCCCTCAACACAACCACCTTGACACAAGGCAAAAATACAAAGAAGATCCAACCACCTATGTCTTTTCCCCTAACACCATGCCAGTTATGGATAAAAGACCAAGAGAAATAGTCTTCAAATGTAGTCTCAATCTCTTTAAGGTAATGAGATGAAAAAACTGACTTCGACCTCCAAAAAGTACTCTGCAGAATACTATTGGAAGCAACAAATTGTGTTGGAACAACAGAGATATTGCTACTGCCCGGATTTTATGTACTTTGACTTTAAGCAAGGGAAAATCTTCTTCCTTGACTTGAGAATGCTCTTTGATCGTACGCTCTCTCAAGAAGGAGATTGCATTCTTCAAAAGAGTTCGAGAGGGATTCTTTACCGAACATCACAATCAAGAAGGTAACCCTCTTATTTTCTCTGTTCTGTGAAGGTAGTATTGAAGCTCTCTTACTGGGCATAAGAGCTTTTTCTCTTCCTCCAGACCGAGAATATCGCCTAAATTCCAAAGGTTTAGGCAAAATTTGGCATCGAGAGTCCATTCAGATGGAAGAACTTGGTGACCTCGACTCAGTTCATCCGCCAATACATTCATCCTTCCCTGAATGGACTGAAGAATCAGGGATACTTGATTCATTTCTGTCCATAAAAGAAGTTCTCTCGCTTTCTTGTAAAGGGAGAGAATGTTCCCCTTGCTTTCGAATGTACAACAAAGCGGTGGAGTTTTCTGCATGTACTGCTACCACTTGACCTGTGACCTGGTGAACAAATGCCTGCAGACCCAGATGGGTTGCTAACAACTCCTTCACATTGATATGAAGGGAACTCTGGTACGTTGACCGCTTTTCTGACACTTTCATCTCTCCCAACCTATGTTGGATGCGTTGGAATAGAACTGTAGGGTTGGGTGGAGAGGACGAAGGGAAACACCTAAAAGTCTTGGTTCTGAGAGCCACAAAGCCATGTCTTCTTGATCTCTTCTGCAATGTAGAAAATTGTTAGTCTTGGTTCTGAGAGCCACAACGCCATGTCTTCTTGATCTCTTCTGCGACATAGAAAATCGTTGAGTCTGGCCGAGTCTTCCTACACCACGATGCCTTCAGGAAGAATTGAAGGGGTCACATGTGTAACCTTCCAAATCTTACAAATTGTTCCACCACGATAAGGTGTCCAGATGACTCATCCACTGAAGAGAGGAACAAGATCGACTGTTCTTGAACTCCATAACTACTTGAAGGTAAGACTGTACTCTTTTCAGGGAGAGAAAAGCCTGAAAAAGCTAGAGAGTTCAGAGCTATTCCCAAATAGAGAATTCTTTGTATTGGGATCAGTTGAAATTTCTTTTCGTTGACAAGAATTCCAAGAGAATGGGTTAAGGGAAGAGTCCTCCCTAGATCCTTCATGCACTAACATTCAAAGGAGGACCGGAGAAGCTAGTCGTCTAGGTAAAGGGACCCATTGATACCCAGATGTAGCCACTTTCCTAGAGGAGCCATTACATGAGTGAAAACCTGTGGAGCCATTGACAGACTGAACACAGCACTCAAAACTGGAATACTTTGTTCATAAACATGAACCAAAGAAATTTCCTTGATTCCTAATGAATTGGAATGTGGAAATAAATGTCTTGCATATCCAGGGAGACTACCCAATCTCCCTGGCGAAGAGATGCTAGAACTGAGTGAGTTGTTTCCATATTGAACTTTGTTTTCAACACAAGTTCAGAGCGCTCACATCCAGCACGGGTCTCCAGCCCCCTGATGCCTTGGGGACTATGAACAGGCGGTTGTAAAACTCCAGGGAAGATTTGTTGACTACTACTTCCACCACTGCCTTCTGAATGAGAGTTTCCACCTCTTGGGCCAGAGTCACCAACTTCTCTGAGCCTGGAGAGTATGCCGACAATACGTTTGGTGCATTGGAAAGAGGAGGAGGAGGATCCTTGAAAGGAATGGAGAAGCTGAGGTGAAGAACTTGCACTACCCAAGGGTCAGCCCCTCGCAACTCCTCTCCTCTCAAAACAGGTGCAATCTGGTACCTACTGGATAATGAAGGACTTTCAGATCACTTAGAGGAAGGCTTAGTAGCAGGTTTTGCTGTAAACTTGGAAGGTGGGTGCAAATTTGAATGAGGCCTGGAGGAAGGCCTGGTTCTACCTCCGGGAAAGGGCTACTGCAATGGAGAGGTAAACTTGTCAGGAGTTACTGAAGTGGTTTTTGAGCTTTTAGTCAACTTGGCCAACAGATCATTCATTGACTTTTTCTCCAACGCTGAAAGAACATCCTTAACTAATTCTTCCGGAAACAAATGGTGCTTATTCAATGGCGAGAAAAGCAAAGCAGACTTCTGGGAAGATGTGACTCCTTTAGTGACAAAAGAGCACCAAAGTTCTCTCTTTTTAAGGGTACCAAAGGCAAAGAGAGAGGCAGTCTCATCAGAGGCGTCCCTAACAGACTTGTCGGCACACAACAGAACAGAACCCCCAAACCCAAACATTCTGACACCACGTCCTCCGGAAGAGAGGGTCAGTCCATTTTTGAAGCAAGAGCTCTGATCACCCAATCCAATAAGCTCATAATTTTCAGAACTTTGAAGAGTTTCTTAACCAAATGGTGTAATTCGGAGGATGAAAAGAAGACCTTCGCTGCCAAAAATGCCGCTGTACGATTAGAGTCTACAAGACAAGAGAAGTCCTCCTGGGAGGAGGTTGAAACTCCCATGGAGGGAGACTCCAGTGATGTAAAATTGACATATCTCTTGTTGATGAGTTTCATCAAAGGAAAAGCAAAAGAAGCCTTCCCTAAGTCCCTCTTGGTAGCTAACCAGTCTTCCACAATATGCAGACTTCAATGAAGCCTTAGACAAAACCATTTAAGGAAGCAGAGGATCCATTTGCTTCCTCCTCATCATAAAAATAGTCAGGAGATCTGGGAGCAGGCACGACAAAGTATGTAATCTGGATATATCTCCAAGAGATACCAAAGAAGGCTCGAATATGCTGAAGACGGAATAGAGTCTGCTTCCTGTTTTTCCTCTTCCAACAACACAGGGGAAAGAGGAGGTTCTGCTGGCTTAGGGGTAGCTTGATTCCCCTTCAACAAAGACATCAACTCCTCTAACTGACAACGCAGAGGAAACAGATTGGAGTCATTCTGAGTTGAGGTCGACTCTGCAGCAGCCAAAGCTGAAGCAACAAAAGTCGCAAGAGTCAAAACATTCGACACCAAAGGTTCCTTACTCGTCAATGAAAATGTCGCACAAGAAGTTGAAGCTGCACTCTATGTCTGCACAAGTGTCGAAAGTTTCGAAGGTGCCAAAATTTGACGACTTCCTTGAGGATGCGAGATGTCTGAAGATGAAATACCACCATGAGTAGAATTGGAAGTCATAACACTACAAGAAGGATGTGGACCCTGATCCACTTCCTTGGACTTCTTAACAGGAGGAGGGAATAAACCTGCAGCTGTACGCCTTTTCAACAGACGTGAAACTGACGAACTACACCACTTACAACGTCTCACAGGAAAGGAAGCATTTGACTCCAACGACAACAGAGCAGCAAAAGTAACACCTTTCCAATGGTGTTCTGTCAACTCCTGCTGGCACACTACAGGATCGATGGAGGAAGCAACTGCTTGTGGGCAAACCCCA
Organism: Macrobrachium nipponense; assembly: GCF_015104395.2. Classification (NCBI taxonomy): domain Eukaryota; kingdom Metazoa; phylum Arthropoda; class Malacostraca; order Decapoda; family Palaemonidae; genus Macrobrachium; species Macrobrachium nipponense. The sequence continues at coordinate 42,192,509 of NC_087214.1, read as the reverse complement.
CCAGTCTCCCTTGGACCTCCGGTATGTCTTCTCCCCGAGGCAGGGGAGCGGGACAGGGACCTTTGTCTAGAACTGGTGGGACAAACAACCACACCATCAGAAATCAATGGTCTAACACTCAGCACTGTACTGTTAGCCTTTAATAAAAAAGACTTAACCGACAAACCCAACTCCTTAACCATATTAGCAAGAACATCAAACTTTTTCTCGGACCTAGATTCAAGGTTGGCAATGGTGTCAAAAGAAACTACTCAGGAAGCTGGTAAAGGAGTTAAAGGAGCAGGAGAAGGACTCAAGATCGGAGACATCACTAGAGGAGGAGGAGGAGGAGAAAAAGGGATAACTGGATCTGCAGGAGACACAGAAGAGGTTTCACTAGACTTATTTTCTGCTCTAACAGCTGCCTTCCTCTTCCTATCCATTACTAGCTTATCAGAGTGAGAAGTAAAAACCTTCCATTGATTGTCACTCCAATCTTTACTCTCATCACAAGTTGACTCCTCAGTACATTCAGACCCATTACACCTACATTTGATACACATGTGGGTCATAAATACCTAGATTTAATTTTCACCCTAACTCTGCACCCTCCAGCACCAAACCTAACTTCTGAAGTTCTAAAATCTGACTTGACAGCTACAAAATGCCACAACTAAATGCAGTCAAAGCTAACTAAATTGATAGCAAATAACTAACAAAAACACAAAGTGAGTACTTCAAAAAACGACAGTCAATAACCATCCAGCGATGAAGAAAAGTCCGCACCGACCACCGATTGTAACCAGGAGCCGGCAGAAAATCAATTAATGACACCTGGTCTGTTGTACCTGTTCCTCCTTCAAGTGGCGGGAGATGACGTCACCTACATCGGCGATGGCAGCGCCACCGCGAAGTTTGATTTGTGGTTTGCTGTGCATAGGGAACCTACAGCTGTTATCATTGTTTGGTAAGACACTGCAATAAAAGTATGCTTTTATATTTCAAATATAAAAGCATATATAATTAACCCCCAATATTTACATTAGCCTTCCCATCTGCTGACAGGGTATTTGAATGGTAATCAAATACATACATTTAGGAGTTTGTTTATTAACGTACATTAATACAATATATGGTACAGGTAATGCAATGTGGCAAAAGATGGTATGTACTGTGTTGTATCTGTATAATTAATATACTAGATATATATATACAATATACAGTATAAGAATCTTTACAAACATGCCATGATTAACTACCTAAATGACCCACTTTTCTGATTGTGTATTAGAGAGGAAAATAAAGATTAACACCCCTACTCTCAAACAGGATTGTTTGTTTGGTTAACATGTACAGTAGTACAAAGTTCTGCAGTTGTACGTTATGCCTTGAAATGGGCGTCCCCACCTCTGGTTAGTCCAAGGTTTAGACAAGTATTCATATGAATGTGTGGCATTAATAGGAATGAATGGACATCTCATGCAAGCTTCATTGATCTGATGTGATGTCTGTTGAAGACAATAAATGAAACCAGTCTTTGGAAATGGAGAAACACCAATGAATGATAATGATTTATAGAATGGCTTTATCACTGTTTTTACCACACTATACATAAGTTGGTTTGTTAAATGTCCAAATCAAACAATACTGCATGTCATTATTAGTTGGCAAAATTCATTAAAAGGAAACTACTACTGTACAGTATTCAGTAGTATGTTGTGATCAATTTGACACTAACTGGTCAAGTAATCAAATATCGATCACTGATTTGCAATATACTTATATATATAGCAGAACATTATAAAGGTTCCAGTATCAATATAATGTGCATATACTGTATGTGAACTAGTCATAGGAGTAAGTTTATTATATGAAATAGGAATCCATATTCATTATTCAGAATCATTCACCACATTTAAGTACATGCAGATAGAAATGATCATCTTGGTACATACCTCTTTTTTTTCTATATATTCAGTATTTCTTAATTATTAAAATAGAGCTTGGATAGTCACTCCAAACCAATGATGCATACAGCATCCTTTCTTAGGTCTAAGAGCCAAGGGGAATCTTAAAATATTTTGTTTTTCTTTGGGCCAAGAAATGCTGATTGAGCTTTCAAGAAGGTAACTACAGATTCATGGCACCCACTGCGTACTCAGATGATCACAGTAACAGCACATTGACAGTAATCTTCATAACCGTGATTACAAATACTCTGATACAAAAATATACAGCTCAGATGACATATATTTAAAATACACTTTACATTTCAGTTAAGCAATAATACAATGGAGTAAAAATACACATCACGAACATCAAGCTATGTACAAAGAAAACCGTACACAGTAAAATTGTGCATGGATATAAATGTCTGGATACTTGTCTAATAAAATATAGAATCTGTAAGCTAATCCTGTAGACAATAATAGATTTTAGGTCTGCAAGCACATGCCTTGCATTGTAATTTCATGGCAGTCTTTTTCCCCAGTAGTGACAAGCTTAAGAGCTTGCACTCATTCTTTAGTTTATACAGAACTAATAGTTAAAGCAAATATTCCCGTTATGAAAGTTGAGTATTGTATATACACATTTTAACTTAAGACCTAAGAATAAAGTCAATGATAAACACTATGTACAAAAGTGCTCGAGTGCCCTCGAGTCACGACCATAATTCAGAGTCAATTGTGGTCTCATCGAGGCCACCAGCACTTGATAGTTTTGCCTTTTGCAGTCCTGTATATAGACACCACTCTACCTACAACTGAGTTACGTCTGGACAGCTGTTTGTACAGGCACTCCCCACTTATCGACGGACTTAGTTAACGGCGATCCAGTTTTGTGGAGCTAGACATAACAGGCTAAGTTTCGGTTATCGGTGTCATAAGGTGCCGATAATAGAATTATGGCGCCATAAGATGCCTAACAGAAGTGCCATTAACCAGTTGTCGGCGCCATCAACCGAAACTTGGCAAATTGCCGAGTTTCAGTTAATGGCGGTTTTTGCTTATCCGCATCCCACCAAGAATAGAACCTGCGCTGATAACTGGGGACTGCCAGTATATTGATTTATTTGTAAGTTGGTTACTGTACTCTTCATGTCTATTTAAGGACAGTAGGATATAAAATCAGCACAGTACGTACTATATGTACAAAATATGCACACACAACAAAATTTGAACTATGGGTAGTAAAGGGGAGTGCTTTGGACACAATTTTATTTTGTGATCCTGTTTTTTTTGCACGGTATCTCTGAATGTGTGTAAGTTGAATTTGTATAAGTAGTGTGGTGTCCGCATGTAATGTATACAGAATACAGGTAAATTTGAGCAAATTATACTAAACTGCATGCATCTACTGAAAAGTAATAAAATAAATCTTTACCTACGTCATTTTTAGCTCGTCTGTCACTTCAAATCCCATCGTCACTTTGGTTATACAGTACCAGCGTTTTACATTAGTTGATATGTTATTTGACCAAATTAATTTTAAATTACACAACCTTCGTCAGATTTTTACAGTTGTATAAATAACTGACTTTCGTCAAACTATAAAACTTTTCACCCTAATCAACTGGAGAGGCTGCTTATTTAATACAATTTTGACATACTGTTATTTCTTGCACCTGTGAACCCATATGGATTTTAAGCGCAGCTCCAAAAGAAAAAATTCTTACCCTGGCTTTCCTGATTTTAACTAGAGCTTAACAGTATAATGATAACTAAATGAATACATTACAATCACAAACATTTGTAATTCAGCTACACTTTCTATTTTGTATATTTTTATTTTATATATTTTTACTTGGACTGGTTATAGTCAACGTAAACACGAACCACTTCTCCGGAATATTTGCGCTGTGAAGGGAGGTAGTAGAAATCTGGGGTCATTTCCTGCATTGCAGCATTGTAGGAGGGCAGGGATGAACTGGTCGATCCTCGTGGCAGGGAGTAGGTCCCCCGGGGGTCAGGTCGAACCTGGGGCATGTTTTTGGGACGCTGCAGAGAACGTGTGTCGCCTCCATAACCTCCTGCAGGATGTGACATGTGGCCTGCAGGATGTGACATGTGGCCTGCAGGATGTGACATGTGGCCTCCATTCATACTTCCGTTGTACCCCCCTCCGCTTGCATGGCCGTTGGTCCTGCCGTAGGATCCATGGTTGCCGTTTGGCCGTAGTGTTCCATTGTGTCCTTGCCGGCGGGAGTTGACACCATTCTCTTCGGTTTCGAAGCTTTCATATGCGTAATTCATGTTGCCTTGGCTATAATCTTTCCATCCGGAGTTTGTTATTAAACGTTCCTGTGGAGAAAGTGCATGGCTCGTTGTCAACATAATGAATGCTGTAAATTATCGTTAAAAATGTGTGACATATATTCAAAGTAATATTGTCTTTCATTGAGGGCTTATATGTATAAAACAAATAAGAAATCCATAAGAACAATTATTTCAGATAAAGACCGCTTAATATTTTGTACTAAAAATTTGAAGTGAGGAAAAATGAGTAAAAAAATCATATTATATGCTGTATAACAAAAAAGAATTCATCAGATATTCCAGAGTAATTTAGATTTTGAAGAATTACTGTACCAGAGCAAAGTTTTTCCAACAGAAAAGCAAGATTTTCAATGCAGAATTTCAAGTGATTTTTGGCAATGTTCTGTCAATAACAGCTACAGAAAAATGGCTATCTGGCCATCACCTACTTATTCCATGTAGTAAATAATATCAATGTAATTCATTTGCAGTTCATGTAATGCCTTTTGAGCTTTTTAACTGAATACATCTCATTGAGGATACCTCGAAAAATGAAAATAACAAGCATGAGAATGAACTTCACTTAATATTACAGCTTCCAATTGGAAATATCTTGATGTCATCTTGGCAAACGGAAAAACAGAACTGAAATGGGGGAATGCACTGTAACCCGTGATTAAGCTGTAAATTACAACATCATATTCTGTGGCAGGTTTATGTCATAAGCAGCAAGCTTCTTATGCCATCGTCACTGGCATTCCAAACAAGCTTTAAAGAAAAACACCAAACTTTTCTCATTGTCAGTGCAACACAGTCTTTACTTTTTGGAAGGGACATACCAGGGGAAAATGCAAAGCAGGGGTACCACTAACTTCCCTCTGTGCAGTATTTTACTTCAAGTACATTCTCTCAAACCTGGAAATCTAAAACTCTTTGGTACAAATAGCTTTAGTAAGAATATTTTGTTTAGAACAAGCAGACATCACCTGAAAAGGTCTAGTTTTTAGACCTTGACAAATCATTTCCAAAGGTATTTTATTAACCTTTAAGTACTTCGTTGTCATGAGGAAAATTACTTTGATTGTCAATTTCAGTCAATGTACCTTGCATCAAAAGTACTATACATATCTTCATGATTTATATAAATGAATTGTACAACACTGGATAGAAAAGTGTTTGGATAATATTTACATTTAATTTGTATTTTTGAAGCAAAACCTTTGTTTTAAAAAAAATTGTATTGCATTTATGTAATGACTCTACTTTTTAAAGGGACCAATATTTGCCCTTTGCATTTCTCATTCCATCCAAACAGTGTTTGGATTGGGCTAAAATAGAAAGAAGTTGTCAAAATCAGCAACTGCTTAGTTATTGTTAACATCAAATTCAGTCTGATACCATCAAGCTGTACTGTCTTCATACAATGTATTCTTTATACTGTACCTATAACTGGCTACGTCTTGGGCAATTTGGGTTTATACTTTCGATAAAATATTCTTTGCTAATAACTTGTGCTAGTAATTTACAAAACTAGTCTCCTCTGAGCATGTACTTATGCACTTTCATCTTGTATATTTTTAAAGTCATAACCTGACCATTGAATTGTATGTAGTGTACTGGCTTCCTAATCATATTCCCACGAAAACCTTGAATATTCTTAAAAGTTTATTAAATAATTTTGTATTTTGTCTACCATACTTTATCTCTGTTCAGCCCTTTATTTTTAAAAATAGTACATATATATTTTATATAATTAGTGTATATTCAGACCTCAATTATTAATATTAAACATTCTCTATACATTCAAGAGGCAATCCTGTGCAGTGCAGCTAAAGTATGTTTAGCCCATGCCATTAAGAACAAGGTAAGGATATTTTGGATCACCTATTGAGAATGAGGCAAGTAAATACATTAATTTTTAAATGAAAGAACACCTGCATTAAATTTTGTCACCAGATTTGCGAGAATGTACTGTCACATAACTGAATCAAGTTGATATTTGTGCATATCACATAATTTTACAGTGAGAGGGAAATCCCAGTGGTATGGTAAACAACCAATTTTGCTTCACAGCCAGTGATAAAAGCATTTAAAGGGGTCTGAGTTTAAAAGGTATTATTACACATCTTCAAACCAACTCAAAAAACTTGTAGTGAAATGTACCTGTGCACTTTGAGGGGGTTCGGGAATACATAAAACGTGTTCTTTGCAACTGCAGGGGGAGTGAAACTTGCCTGGGGCACAACCTCACAACTACTGTACACGTTTCTTTTTACCAGCCACCCATCACCATACCTTAAACATGACAGCTCTTCCCATGCTTGTCTGAAAAGGGCTAGGATTAATCTGGCACGGAGCCAGGAGATTCAGTATAAAGAGGAGTCCCCGTTTTGACCGGGGTAGAAGCCCGGGAAAGGACCATAGACGACCTGTACCCACTCTGTGGTGAACTTGGGTATGCCGGTGGGGGCTCCACCTTGGCATTTACTAACCCCACATGGCTACCTGAAGGAGATACAGCACCAGCACCTCCACCATAGCCACCATTCAGCATTCCAGTCTCAGCCGACGGTTCCACCTACAGTGTACCAGACAGGGAAGAACCAAGAACCACCCAAAGGGACAGCCAGAGAAAGGTTAACAACAGCGTTAGCTCTGCGGTTCAATAGGAAATCGTAACACAAAAACAATACATACTACTACAAGAGGCAAGTTTGTGATCAGATCTTCAAATTCAAAAACAGTTAGTATTGCAAAGGATTCTCTTAAAACATTTTATCTTCTCTTTTTAAGGTTTTCTGAAAACATGCACTAAAAAGCGTCTTGGAAATTACACTACAGTACGACTTTTTATGTTTAAGGAGATTTTTTAAGGCTATTGAGTAAAAACATTAAGCTGAAAAAGTACATAGTCTAAATGAAAGAAAAGTAACAAAAGCTTTACTCTAATGCATATTATTTGGATGAATATTTTTTTTTAAAGAGTGAAGTTAGGAGATGCTAATAAACTTATTGTACTCTAATGACTAACCCCTATAAACTAAGTTGAGAAAATTAAGTATACCGTAAAGTCATAGGTCTAAACTAAATGCAATCACTTCCCCGTTCAACTATTTTTTTAAACGTGCTCGTAAATACTATAACTAAGGATGTTCATTTTAAGTGTCAAGCAGTTTCACTAACTACAGAATTGATTGATTTCAATTGGTAAAAAGCCTGTATTTAAAAACATGCGCATTGCTTTGTTGCATTCTCAAGCAGTTCACCGAAGCTTGTTCCATACACTCATTCACAGTCCATAGTACCTAAATAAAATTTGTGATTCATATTCCCACAGGAAAAGTATAAGAGAGATACATTCATTCACAGTCCTTAGTATCTAAATCAAATTTGTGATTCATATTCCCATGGCAAAAGTATAAGAGAGATACACTCATTCATTCACAGACCTTATCTAAATAAAATAGATGATCCAAATCCCCACAGGAAAAGTAAGAAAGTCAGGTCATTATTTTCCTAATGCTACAGGTTATGTAGTGTTCATATGGGGACTGTTATTTTCTTTTACAATCTTTTGTGTCATTTGTTTAAAAAGTTTCCACTTTCCACTGACCCCTTCAGTGTGACTTCGTAACACTTAATTACACAAATTTCTTGTCATATTTGGAACCAAATTTACATCTACCTCCTTACTAACAGATGTTTAAGGTTGCTGAATTTGAATTATTCCATATCTCAAGGTAAAACAGGTTTTTGATAAGTTTAATCATTACTTGTAATATATATACTCAACCACAATCCATAGCTACAATGCAAAAAATGTCTACTTTGTAAAACTGAAAAATTTCTACTCTGTCCTAAGAGAAATACTTTCTCACAAATCTTGTTTGATTTAAACAGTGACTTCTGTGTATATGTATCGTTCTTCCATTCCTTTGACTCTGCACCTTATGAAGTGTCATAGGGGTATTCAAAGGCTCAATTATTGTAAAGAATTTTGGATTATATATACTTTCATTCTCTGTGAAACAAAACTCAAAATGTTACTTCTTACCACTTACTGTGTGTTGCCAAGTAACTTTAAAAAATATATTTTATCATGAATAAGTCAATCAGTAACATAAGTAGACGAGAATACATCTTGCATTAGTGGTTCTGCCATGAACCATGGAAGTACATGCCATAAATTTAAGACACTGTAGTACAGGGGTATATTGATGGTCTGTATACATCACAGCCATCTAGAAAGGTGCCTTGTGGATTACCCCAACATTCCAGAATAATCTGATTTAATTAGCTTGTTATCATTAATAGTCAGCAAAAGTCACAGAGAATATTTTAAAACTTAGAAAATTAGAGTGAGCCAATATATTTCCTTTACTTTTATTAAATACTTAATATGGAAACTTTTCAGTTTGTTTGAGACTTTGCCACAGTACTTCTGTTATGATATAGAACAGGCAGTCCCCAGTTATCGGCGGGCGTTCCGTTCTCGGCGGAGTGCTGACAAGAGAAAACCCCCATTAACCGAAACTCAGCAATTTACGGCGCTTATGGCACCAAGTTCAAGTTTCAGTTAATGGCGCCTCTGTTAGGAATGTTATGGTGCCATAACTCTATTATCGGCACCTTATGCCGCCGACAACTGAAACTTGGGCCTTATGGCGCCATAAATCATTATTTTATGACGCTAGACAACAAGCGCCGTAAAACCGGATCACCATTAGCTGAGACCGCCGATAACCAGGGACTGCCTTACTAGGTAAATTTTAAATACTGAAGGAGACAAGTGGAATTAGTCATGCTATGTTGTAGGTAACAATACGTCAAGTAATAACTTCTGCTGATAGTCTGTCCAGTGCTACTTGAAATCTATATTTCCCGAAAGAAAGACAAGCGATTCCTTTACCTTCGTACTCACAGGAGGGGAGCGGTTTTTCTTGATCCTTGAAATGGTGACAATCGCCTGAATGACTGTCAGTAAAAGGAGGAAGCCAACAACGCCAATGATTATCCATATCTTGTTCACCTCCAGGAACCTGAAAGTAAAATTAACAAGTTAAATTTGTTATGCAAAAAAAAAAAAAAAGTAAAAAACTGGTCAGCGAGGTGATCTGTATACAGGACTAGCTGATGAAAAAAAGATAAGTTTCCAAGGAACCAGTAATGAAGTATATTTTATGTCAAAGAATGATTTGGTTTTCATTATATGACAGAAATTTATAAGGTATGGTTCCTCTACACTGGAGTGACGGGTATGAAATATTTTCCAATGAGAAACTACAACTATTACCCCAGTTTTAAAAATTGCTGATTTTGTTGTCAGCATTTTATGTTTTAGATAAATTCATGTTAGTAACACCTCTATTTTTTGGGCTTCTGTACTTATCAGCTACATCATACCTACTATCATTATTTTTTATTTTGTTACCATTTCAGAAGTCATATTTTTAAGTAAATTTCTTAAAATCACAATTTTTGAAAGTAAATTGTATTTTTCCTAACTATACAAACCTGAGGTCCTTTACATAAGGAATTACTTTCAATGCCAGCTGGAACTCGGTCGTAAGATTCTATAACAAGGTAGTTAGGCAGTAACTGCTTGTTCGATGGTCGGGAGTCCCGCCTGACTGGACGTAAACATTCCACTTTGCTTTAGGCTCAGGAACAGATTGAGGGGTGGCATGAGGTGGGCCTATATGAAAAGGACCTCAGGTTTGTAGTTAGGAAAAATACAATTTACTTTCAAAAATTATGATTTGTTCCTACACGTTATACAAACCATCGGTCCTTTACATAAGGAAGACTCACTGATTGGTGGGAGGAATCTGAGTCTTGTGAACAGACTGGTGTTCACCCAACCCAAGGTTCCCTCCCTGTTCGTAAGAGCAAGGGGGGGAACCTAGCCTCTGTCCAAATGATCGGAGTGAGATCACTGCAAGACCAATGGGCAGACCTCTGGACCAATTCATAAGAGGAAAGAGGGAGGCATGCGTGCCTCTTATGAATAGCAAGCAAGAACTTATAGTTATACGTAAAAGGCCAAATATACAGCATTGGCTTTGTCTCTTACTGCTGTCCACTTCCCCCCTTGTTAGGGAAGGGACGGATATCAGCTTCTATCCCTAATTAAAGAGATAAATGGAGCTCAGTCATATAGCTTACGTGCATCATCGCCCTCTCCAGCATGTGATGACCGCTACTCTCTGCCCGCAGGAAGAGAGAAGAAAGGAGGAAGAAAGAGAAGCTAGTCACACTCATTCACTCTCCATTCATACGGTTACCACAAGGACGAGATGTAACCTTGTCCTGTTAAAGAAGCTGGGTAAGCTACACAACTTGTTGAGCAGCCACCACGGGTCCCAAGGAAAGTGTCCAAGGACCTGTGGGCACTATCCCGAAGGTAGAAGGAGGTGAAGGTGGTCTGGTTGGACCACACCCCTGCCTTCAGCACCTGTGCAACCGACATGTTCTTGCAGAATGCAAGGGTAGGACCAATACCTCTTGGGCGAATGGTACCGGTGTCAACTCCTCTCGGAGTCGTACGCTTTCCTGATTACCCCACGAAGCCAGAAAGAAATAGTGTTCTCAAACACTTCTTTCTTGGTCACCCCGGTGCTAATGAAGAGGCGTTGACACTCAGGCCTGAGATGGCGAGTTCTCTTCAGATAGCGCCGTAGCACTCTAACAGCACAAAGTAGCACCTCTTCCGCATCATTACCTGTGAAGTCCTCTAGGGAGGGGATCGTGAAGGACTCGAACCTGTCGTCAGGGACCAAAGTGTTCTGAGTCTTCACTACGAAATCCGGGACGAAATAGAGCGTAATCGATCCCCATCCCCTCAAGTGTCTGACGTTAAATGAGAGACCATGAAGTTCCCCTACTTTCTTCACCGATGCCAGGGCCAGCAGGAGGACTGTCTTGAGGGTCAGAGCCCTGTCTGACAACTCCCGGAGAGGCTCGTACGGTCTTTGAGTCAAACTCCTTAAGACAAGAGTCACGTCCCACTCAGCAGGCCTGAATTCCCTGGGTGGGCAAGACCTCTCGAAGCTCCTCATCAGGAGGGATATTTCCATGGAAGAGGAAATATCCATGCCTCGCAGCTTAAGGAGACTAGAGCCAAGGCAGCTATGTATCCTTTAACTGCAGATACGGAGAGGAGCTTCTCTTGGCGAAGAAAGACCAGGAAATCTGCTACCTGCTGAAGAGTGGCTGTAAGCAGAGAGAGACCCCGTCTACGACACCAACCACAGAAGACGGACCACTTTCCCTGGTATACTGCTGCAGAGGACTGTCTGAGGTATCCAACTATCTCTGTTGCTGCTCGGTGAGAAAAGCCTCTCGCTCGCAAGAGATGGTGGATAACTGCCAGCCGTGAAGACACAGAGAATGTACTGCCTGGTGTTACCGTTCCACATGCAGTTGACACAGCAGGTTGTGCCATGGGGGAATTTCTCGCGGTGCCTCTGAGAGAAGAGCCAGCAGGTCCGGATACCAAACAGCCTGAGGCCATTTGGGTGCCACCAGAATCATCCGAAGGTTGCTGGTGACCAGCGCCCTGCTGATCACCTTGCGAATCAGACAGAACGGGGGAAAGGCGTACACTTCGAGGTTGCCCATGGATGTTGGAACATGTCTTCTGCAGGTGCTCAAGGTCTGGCACGACGGAGAAGAAAACTGGGAGTTTTCTGTTATGCCGGGTGGCGAACAGATCCACCACTGGACACCCCCACAGGTCGAACAGCCTTTCCACCACGTCTGGGTGTAGAGCCCATTCTGTCCCAATCACCTGATTCTGACAGCTGAGCTTGTCTGCCACTATGTTCCTCTTGCCTGGAATGTATCTGGCTGACAGCTCTACTGAGTGAGCTACTGCCCACTTGTGCACCTGCATCGTCAAATGGTGTAACGGGAGAGACACTAGGCCCCCCTGTTTGTTGAAGTATGCCACTACCGTGGTGTTGTCGCTCATCAACACCACTGAGTGTCCCATTAACAGTTCCAGGAACTATTGGAGCATGAGAAACGCTGCCTTGAGTTCCAGGAAGTTGATGTGAAGGTGCTTCTTGTGTCGATTCCACACATCTGAAACCAGCAACTCTTCCAGGTGTGCGCCCCAACCCTCAGTCGATGCATCCGAGAACAGAAGCATCTCCAGATGGGGAGTGTGCAACAGCACTCCTATTAAGAGGTTCCTGTCATCCAGCCACCAGGCTAAATCCTCCCTTACTTCCTCCGTAAGAGGAATCAGGAAGGATTGCGAATCCCGAGCCTGTTACCAACACTCCTTCAGTCTCCATTGTAGAGACCACAGATGAAGACGCCCATGAGGGACTAGCTTCTCCAACAACGACAGGTGACCAATCACGACCTGCCAAAGCCAAAATTTATCACGATCCCTAGATCGCCATAAAAGTCGAGCAGGTGATCTCTGTCCTGCAGCAACTGCAAGCAAGAACTCGCCAGGACTAACCATTCGTTGAGATACCTCATCATACGTATCCCGACTGAATGGGGCCAAGACGACACCAGAGTGAACACTCATGTGAACACCTGAAGGGCGGTTGAAAGTACGAAGCAAAGTGCTCTGAATTGGAACACCGTCCCGTCGAGGATAAAGCGAAGGTACTTCCTGCAGGACTGACGGATGGGCATTTGAAAATACGCATCCTTCAGGTCCACCAAAAGCATGAAATCATTCTCCCTGATGGAATCGTACACAGAGCACACCGTTTGCATCGTGAACTGAGTCTGGCGAATGAATCGGTTCAAAGGAGAGAGATCTATCACCGGTCTCCACCCCCCCGTAGACTTCTCCACCAGGAAAAGTCGGCTGTAGAACCCTGGTGACAGTTCTCGTACGATTTCAGAGCATTGCAGATAATGCTCAGCATTGTCTGCACTTCTTGCTTAAGTGCTACGTCCCTGGTCGAACCGGGAACGTATGTCTCAAGATGAACTGGGTGGGAAGTGAGGGGTGGCTTCGACTCGAAGGGAAGTAGATATCCCTCCCAAAGGACATCCACTACCCAGGTCTCGGCTCCATAGCGCTGCCTTGTTGCCCAATGGGTCGCCAGGCACCCCCCCCCCCCCCCACAATTTTGGCAGCAGGCAAGGGGGGGAAATGCCGTCCCTAGAGTTTCCCCTTTTGCTTACCCCCCTTCCCACAAGAGGAGGAGGGTTGAGAGGGGGGCTGACGCTCACCTCTCAAAGCGAAAGAGGAAGGCTGGGTCTTTCCCCGAGCTTCCTTTGATGGTGCCAACATCTTAGGGGCGGAGGAAGAGCTAGCTAAGCTCTGAGACTTAGCCGCAGTTGAACAAGACTGCCCAGAAGTCTTCATAACTGCCTGGTGTACTAGGCAGTCGCTGTCTTCAGCTCTCCGCTTTTCCACAGCAGCATCCACCATCTCTCTAGGGAAGAGAGAGGAGGAACCCAGCAACGGTCCGTTCCTGAGACCCACTGCCGACTCGTGACCAGCCACCTTGGTTACCCGATTCAGACAGTGTCCCTCCTCCTCAGTACCAGGTTGGCCCACAGGTTAGCCATCTGGTGGGCCAGGTAGGAAATCGCCCCACCTCCAGACTGACAGAGCCTCCTGAAAGCCGAGTCTTCCCCAGGAGCTATAGGTCCCAGGGAAGCTGCAACCCTGGATACTGTGGGGGACCACAGACCCAGCCAGGAGACGGCCTGGAAGGCTGCCATGGCGGTAGACTCCAGAGCCATTGCCTCTTGCTGTGTGAACCAGAGGTTCTCCGACAGCAGGTGTTGAAGAGGCAAACTTGGAGTTAAACGAGCCAACTCCGGGTCAACCTGATTGGTCGGAAAGGGGTCTGACAAAGGCACGTAGAAGCGCCGCTGGCGAGGCAGAGGAGGAGGGAGGAAGCTTGTATGACCTGCTGGCCCTAAGTGAAGTTTCTTGTCCTGAGACAAGAGCGTTCCCCTGGTCCAGCACACCGTCAGCCAAGGAAGACCAGGGTAACCCTACAGATGCTCTGGGTTCCTTCTTAGGATCCAAGAACGACTCCAACCTCGATGGACGTCAGAGGGGCCAACCACTGATCCTTCCCAGAGGTCATTGTTCTGACGGATCAGTGCAATGACCTCTGCGAAAGACCTCTGTATCTCAGGAGTGACTGCGTCCTGAGGTGACGGACCGTCAGGGCCATCCAGGCCAAGCCCCTCCCAACACACTCTTCCTTCAGCAGGAAGAACTTCGCCAGACCACCTGAGATCTCCTCTAACCACTTGAGCATACGACCTGTCTGGTCCTAAGACCGAACCAGGCACATAGGCTCTCGTGGCCAGACCGAAAGAAGTGCACTCCTCACGGTCACCGGTTTGCCTCGCTCCTCCCGGTGTATCCCAAGGAAGTTGAAGGAATAGGTATGGCAGATCTGACACTCCCGCTCTGTCTACCGGCAGACTGAGAGGGCTGCAGGTGATCACCAACCCGCGGTGATGACCGGTCTGCAGGTCTAGACCAGCGGTCTCCCTGTGGAGAAGCGCTGGCCCGAGGACGGTAGCATCAATCTCTTGCGTCAGGGGAGCTGCTACCAGTTGCCTGGACCGTCTGATCACGCTGGTGTGATCGGCGGTTGGGCAACTGGTAGCGTCCACCAACACAGTGAGACCGAGCACTGACCTCACGACGCATCACGGTCCCAGAAGCAGCCGAAGCTGTTCCCGGGGACCTGGGGGACCTCCTCCCAGTCTCGCCTCCTGAATGGTCTGATGGGGCTGTCATGTCAACCCTGGGTACCGGGTGATCATTACACGAACAATCACCGGTCAGGCGAGAGTCACCTGGGCGACTTTTACCATCCTTCCACCCCGTGCCTGGGTCCTGGCGGTGAGCATGCTCAGCGGCCTGGACTCTGGCTGCACGGTCACCAGCAGGTGACCGTACACTTTGTGACGCTCGCTGGCGAGCACCCGAGATGGTTCCCGCTCCAGAGGTGGAACCTCTAGAACTGGGAGCAGAGGTACCAGCAGTGGCTGGTACCTCTACGGTCCCCGTCTTTCTTTTTCCTGGGGAAGGAGAGATGGTTCCCATTCCCAAAGGAATGGGATGACCAGTGGAAGGCCCACCTACGATGAGACAGACCCTTAGAAGTCTCTGTGTGAGACTTCTTAGGGCAGGGCGAGACCACCACCTTCTTCCTCAGCTGGGAAGCCTTGGAAGGAGAAGAGGAGGAGGCGGCAGAAGACGACGACGACGACACCTTCCTCTTCTTCTTAGACTTCCTCTTCACCAACTTCCTCAGGACAGCAGACAGGTCTCTCATCCAGGACGGGGCTGAAGCGGAGCAGCAGCATTTCCATGGGCAGGAACAGGAGCAGCAGGCACGGTGACAGCAACAGGGGAGAGCTCTTGGGGCACTCGAAGTTCGGTGGAGGAGCGAGGACAGCAAAACCTGGGGGAGGAGGATGATAGTACTCTACCTTCGATACATGCGGCACTGGTGCCTGAACTGCAGCAGTGGGTGTTACCATTGTCATATGTTGGGTGTACACCAGGTGTGGTGGTGCCGCGTACCCCGGTGTTGAAACAGTTGTGGTCGTCATCGACTCCACCACATGAGTACCTGGAACTGCTGCAAGGTGTTGGAGCAATCCTTGAATGCTTGGAGTGCCAGGAAGACTCAGCAATTGCCATACCTGCTGTAGACCCCACCCACGGAGGCAGACAAACCTGAGGAAGAAGCCATAGCCGGGTAAATAGGGGGAGTTCCTGTCCCCCCCCCTGAGCGGACAGAAGTTCCCGAAAACAACTCCGGGTCGGCATGTCTCCCCACTTCCTCTGCACTCGACAGATCAAGTGAAGAGGTGGAAAGAGACATGTCTCCCAAAGGGGAGACAGCGAGTCGAGGAAGTTTACGAGGAGGAAGGAAAGAAGATGACGTGTCAGTCACCTGCAGCGTCAAGGGAGAGCTTTCCGGCAACGCCTTTCGTATCTCCCCCACTGCTCCTCTGACCAAGAGATACAAGTATCACAAGTTGTACATTCTCGCCCTCTGCATCTTGCACAGAGGGCATGAGGGTCTACTTCGTCACTGGAGCGGAACACTCCATATTTCCTGCCCCCCCACTCCAGGGCATGTTCTCTGGGTGGATGGGGGGCATAAAGGCTTATCTGATTCGTTGGTTTGCATGGTTCTTACAAACAAACACACAAATAATATCAAATAAAAATAAATATTCAATAATGTATACAAAAGAAAGAAATTAATTTAAAAAAAGCAGCAATCTCGCGACAAAGGCGGGCAGAGAGGGCATATCTGCACACGACGGCGGTCGAAAGCAAAGTGGAATGTTTACGTCCAGTCAGGCAGGACTCAGGACTCCCGACTATCGGACAAGCAGTTACTGCCTAACTACCTTGTTATAGAATCTTACGACCGAGTTCCAGTTAGTGCTGAAAGTAATTCCTTATGTAAAGGACCAATGGTTTGTATAACACGTAGGAACAAACTGAATTTTAATTGTAACGTACTGGTTAGTTAAGGGTAGGAGCTTCATGGAATCAGTGGTGGATCTAGAATCTTTCATTAGGGGCCACTTAGGATTATCATACATACATGTAACAAGTACACACATATGATACATATATATATCAATATATATATACATATATGTATGCACACATGTATATACACAGTAGTAGTAGTTGTACAGTTGTTGTTGTTGAAACAATCATTAACTAAGCAAATTTTTGCTACTAATAATTTATAGAAAGAAAACAATGTTCTGTTATTCATATCCATGGGAGGCGTGGGCATGTGACCAGGCCTCCCCCCCTCTATCTGTCACTGTGAGGAATTGCTGATAGCTCTAAAATATGCAAAAAACATTAATGTGAAGGTTGTACTCATACAGTGTCACACTCAAATATGTCCTATACATCTTACAGCTATTCCACATAGTTCCAAACCCAAACTAACCTGTATTAAGTGTACACTTGACATTCACTTTAAAAGATTTACTATTTAAAACTCTATCACATCTAAAATGGTAGCATAAAAAAAGAACAATCATAATACGCAATGTAATGTAATAGATAAGTAGACATATGTTAAGTTGATGTTACTAAAAAGTTACCTAATGATAGCTTTCCTCCTGGACCCCAATGCTTAGATTGTGGCTATGATGAGGTTATCTGTAATTTTACTCCTTTCCTATGTTAAAGTTCATGAGATCTGTCTTGAACATGATTAAGACTCCTCCCAAAATCACAGAGTAACTTTTTCACCACAAAGGGGCTCTATACACTTCCCCTTTGGAACTCCGTTGTTTGTAAACCTTACATCACCAGTTTTTTTGGAGGACTGTTTTTTGCTCTAGGCTTCTATAAACCACTGTAGGCCCAGCAAGAGATTATAGGTGGAACAAGATGTCAGTGAAGGAAGTAGTATAGATGTAGGAGAGGAGGTAACTATTTTTGGAAGGGGGAGGGGCACTGGTCCTTGAAAGAGAAATTTGAAGGGAAGCCATTCACTTTGATGCAAATATGCAATTAGTAGGCATTTGACATTCGCAAGGCAATATTCCAGTACATATTTTTGATCCCTGTTGTAGATTAATTTATTCCTAAGTTAGCGATATGTTCACAATAGTTAATGTAAGTGGCATAAAATATACATTATATAATACAGTCTCAATACCAACCTCAAAGCAGGATTCTTCTGCTCACTTTCGAGTCCCGTAACGGATTCTTCTCTTACTGCCTCTGACACTTCTGTTAAAAATAAATTCGGCATTAAAATCACACTTGCTGTATGGGTCACTGTATATATATATATATATATACATATGTGTATGTATGAAAATGGAGTAAAAATTCAGTATATTGTTTTAATACAACGCTACACAGAAGCTTCATGCAGTTTATATAAAGGGGCACAGTTTTTCAGAGCTAGAATATACTACCTACGATATTCTACAATATTCTACGCCAACTAAAATATCAAAGGGGTAAGCCATGAGTTTAGATTTCCATTTTATTTCTGCATCTTTCATAAGACATGCTTCTACTTTTTTTCATAAATAATGAATTAGTATTCACGAGCCTTACCTCCTCTTATTCACGTACATTATCCTCAAACTTATCCTTTGCACCACCAGACCAGACCCTTCCCTTCTCACTGCACCACCAGAAGCAACACAGGATTGTCACTGCGTCTTATGAACGGTGCTTCATTCGCGCTCTTTTTAGAAAGGTTACAAGCTGATATTTTGTATGTCATACTAAGTCCAAAGTCTAACGCAAGCCAAAAGCTTCAACCGTTTGTTTGCTAAGTCACCTGGGAGGCCCTTAAACTGACCATTTGAAATCGCAACAATTTAAATTGTATGTTTCCTAAGTTGCCTAAGAGGCCTCCACACCAACCGTTTCAAGCCGCAAAACCTTAAAATGTATGTTTCCTAAGTTGCCTAGGCCTCGACATGAATAATTTCAAACCACAACTCCTTAATGTGTGTGTTCTTGTCACCTAGGACAAAACACTAACTGTTTCAAACCACAAAACCTTAAACTGTATGTTCCATTGTCTAAGCCCTGACACCGTCTACCTGTTTCAAGCCACAGTGCACCACAAATTCAGTCAAATAACCAGTTACATGCCAAAAACAAAATCAGTCTAGTCTCATTTTCAGTTCAATATCCATCCATTCTTCCAACCCTTAACATCAGTTTCACTTGCAGTAAAGTAATGCATTCCTAATGTTCATGAACTTTTAATGCCAATCATGATTATGTTTGTTTCAAAAGTCATGTAATTCTATGATAAAGAATGATGTCTTTTAGAACTAGCTTTTTTTCTACCTTTTCAGGATGGTAAACATAAAAAATTGACAGTAATATGTTAATGTTCAATATATTTTTTGCTTTTATCATTATTTTCAGTAATTCTCATGTTAGGGCAAGTACAGGCAGTCCCCGGGTTATGACGGTCTCGGCTTACGACGTTCCGAGGTTACGACGCTTTTCAATTATATTCATCAGACATTATTTCCAGGGTTACGACGCATGTTCCAGGGTTACGACGCCTACAACGCTCATCTGGCAGATGAAATATGACACCAAAAATGCAAAATAATCAATATTTGAAGGTTTTTTTGATGAAAAATGCCATAAGAATGCAGTTTACATAGTTTTCAATGCACCCAAAGCATTAAAAGTAAGGTTTTCTTAGGATTTTTGACGATGTTCCGGCTTACGACGATTTTCGGCTCACGACGCGTCTCAAGAACGGAACCCCCGTCGTAACCTGGGGACTGCCTGTATACTAGACATAGGCTAAGCCCCATTGTGTGCCTTGCATAGCTCATTGCATGTTGTACTAAAGGTTCTTCATTTAAGCCTCAAGTACATTGCTCCCTGCCTTTTACTTTTCATCTGTTCATTGTAGTCTACTCCCATGCAGCTGTCCAATTCTCCAACTTCCTTAACTTCACCTGGTTCCAGTTTTCATGTTACTGAAAATTAAATACTTTTGCATGCCTATGAGAGCCCATAAATGTTACTTAAGAGATTTTTCCTAGTTAATTTAAAATAAGACTAGGAGCAGATGCAGAGTAGGGAGACAAAGGTAGGCATGAGAAATCCTAACTTTTCCTAGAATGCTGTGTCCTGACCTAACCAGACCTTACCTTCCTAACCCACCTGGGGGCTCCATGCCCTGACCTGGTGTGGGGTGCCCCCCCCCAAAAAAAAAAAAAAAATAAAATAAAAAAAATTAATATCTCTGTCTCCCTACTTTGCATACTACCAAACAACAGCCGTTTCAAAAGGTTTAAGTGATGAATGCCTAGACATAATACGCTAACTGCAAGAAAATAAATGCTCCTACGTACAGTTGTAGTATGGCTATTGATCTTAGGTTTACGTTCATGAATTTATCCTCACTTCAAATCTTGAGAAATAATCTGATTCTCAATATGGCAAGGTTTCAAAACATCAACCAAGAAATCATTTCTTTTTCCTTAAATGGGTAACTGCTGCATTTGTCCACTATGGTCTTACTTGTCTGTTAATGTTTTGTGTTAGAGAATGTAAATAAAGTTGCGAAATGAAAGTTACTTGTTAGTCAAAAAAGTAAGAAAAGACAGGTGCACAAGAAAATGGAATTAAAATAAAAAATAATTAGTGCACCAATAAATTTATTTTTATGATAAAAACAAAACTTGTTAAAAGTTGCAACACCACTGTTAGTGGATGTCATTTTGCAACAAAATTGAAACTCTGCATTTAAAGGAAACTAAAAATTCAACAAAATAAATGTAACAAAATCTCAAAAATCAACAAAATTGTGA
Source organism: Macrobrachium nipponense (assembly GCF_015104395.2). Classification (NCBI taxonomy): domain Eukaryota; kingdom Metazoa; phylum Arthropoda; class Malacostraca; order Decapoda; family Palaemonidae; genus Macrobrachium; species Macrobrachium nipponense. The sequence continues at coordinate 42,171,963 of NC_087214.1, read as the reverse complement.
TGTTATGTTTTGACGTATATGCCTTTTCTGTACAGCCTACCAGTTGCTGCCAGGTTATTGTAAAACTGTATGCCAATGTTTAGAATTTCACCTACAGTATACAGAATAATTCACGTAAGAGATCAAGCGTTCACAGTGCCCTTGTGAATTGCTGTCAACAAATTAATGACTACTGTGAGGAGTGCAAAAGGCGTTACCACGGATGTGATTTGGAACGGGTACGTGCGTCAGTTAAGCTTCGTGGGTGGAGAGGGACTGAGTGCTGGGGTGCTACTGGTGGCATAGGATAGCCAGAAGACTACTCTATAAACGATTCTGCAAGCTTTCAAGGTCAAGTGCAAGACTATTCCAGGTGTCACGAAAGTAAAATATCGGCATAAAACAAGAACTATGTCTTTCTTAGAATTAAGATTCACTAACCTTTCCCAGTACATAAAGCAATACAGCTTAGTATTAGATTATTTTTCCACCTTAGCTATATGATTTTGTGCCTTTAAACTGGATTACTGCCACAATGTGCAGGAAATCTGCATGCCACAATTATCATCAGAGACCATGCACATGCAAATCACAAACTACAACATAACCACAAATTCATGGACCGACATAAAGTATAATTACATTTTCACAAAACACATATGACATAATGTATATAAATTATTATGCTGCATACAGTGTTACCCTTATCATATAACAAAGTTTAAAGAAGAATGAGTAATTGTATGGCAAATAAACATTTTCAACACTACTTTCTCAATAAGAATTACACAGATGAGAAAATTGTTTACTAAAAACAATGAATAAAGTAGATAAATGTTAGAAGGATATGTTAATGAGTACAGCCAATGTACGAATACGTACGTATCTAGTTTACACCACAACAAAAGGCATGAATCCTGGATATTTAGCAAAATTTCCTGATGAAGCTTATCGATCAACAAAGCAGAAGATGAGGAATAGTTAGTGCCTCAAACTACCTACAATTATTTAATTAGTGGCTTAAACCTATAACTGGAATCCTTAGTGTACGAACTTTATGCCCTTTCTAAACCCGCAACCTCTACAGAAAATTACGGAGTTAAACACATAAAAATATAATACTGATGATAATGAAACGATTCTAAACTGAATACAATCTTTGGAGGGAATGTCACTCCATGGTAACCGAACTGCTGCGTTACACCCCAGGAATAAATGGCGTCCGACCAGAGGAACCAGCACCGTCATCATTAATATTAACAGCACTTCGATTGGATTTTAAACCTGCAAACGGATAAAATGCCGAGGGACGCAGAAGGCTTCCTGGGGGTGAGAATGGACTGTACGATCCCTGGGGTGGGAAAGCTCCGCCGTTTGACGGAAACACGTGCGTATGAGAGGGCAAGCCGTGGCTATGTCTGATAACAGTGCTCTGTGATGGGTTGTAGTTGCCACGAGGAAAATGATTTGAAGGAACTCTCCTCCTATCTGGGAACCAAGATTGAAAATTATCTTGGTCTGCCCCACTGTTCGTGTTGAATAAGCTTGGGTTGTTTCCAGCGCTAGGCTGGTTCTGAGGAATGGTGTAATTGGCCTCCTCTGCTCCTGATTCAGCCTCATAATGAGGCTCTGCATCTGGTTCAGGTTCTGGCTCCGGTTGAGAATTTCCATACGAAGGATTCAACGGATTAAGAAAACTAGACTCAGCGACAGCTGATGTAACGTTGGAGTCACCGATATTAAAGACCGAAGAGTCTTGTGGAAAAGAGTCGTCTGTATTAAAAACCTGGAAATTATTATCAGTCTGGGGTGTCATACCTCGCAGTTGGCTAACGCGGAGGAAACTGGGATCAACACGCAGTATTCCAATGGTGCCGGTGCTGACGGAATCCTGCAGGACCTTCTTGACCATCGAGTTACTTCCAACTTCACCTGACTCGCCTGTAATAAGAAACTTCTTGTAAGTGACCTGGATAAAGTGACTCAAATTTTTTTTAATACGCAATATTTTTTGTGTGAAATGTAACCATTGCAGTGGGCTTATACAGCATTAAGAACACCTAGTACAGTATGCATATTCACATGCAGCTAATTCTAGCATGATACAAAATTTCACTTGTGTCTGATGTCATGGTAGGCACTGGTTATGAAGAAACACTAAGGATACAATTCTAATTCTGGATTAATGATGAATTGGAGATTTGTTTTCATGGTATAATGCTGGATATGATGTCATTTTGAAGCTGAATGCTTCTACTTTTAAGGTGACTTTTTAAAAAATGGAAAGGAACACACTTCAAGGTCAAAATGATGAGATGAATTCAACCAAAAACTTTTTACAGATGACATCATTTGATGTACATCGTCAGAACCTCAACAGCTGGATTTGTCAGCAAGATACCTTTATTAAGCCTAAACAAAATAATGCAATTTACTGTACCTTCAAATCCATAGCTTGTACCCCATGTGGTGCACTGTAGGCATTACTTAAGGTTCTTTGTGCCATCCCTTTGGCCCCCAGCTGCAAAAGCCCCTTTCATTCCTTTCACTGTACATTCATTCATATTCTCTTCCATCTTACTTTCTGTCTCCTCCCCCAACAACTGTTTCAACATTATTTTCAGTGTTGAATGACCTCATTTGTCAAAGTGCTTGGCCTTTGGCCTGAGTTGTATATTGCAATCCGCAACTTGCTACTAGACTAACACCAGAAAAAGTTACAGTACAAAGTACTCAGTCATTTACCTGTAGGAGCAGGAACTTCTCCGGCTTCAGCTTCGTGCGCATTTTTGTCAAGGATCACCTCCATCGTTGCTAAAAGCTTTCCCTCGCCTTGTAATTTTCTGGAAAGCAAATGAGAGATTTATAAAATTTAAGCTTGGTCTGTTTCATGGGAAGCCGGAGATATCTATGTAATGTGACCATAATGGCATTGATCTACCGTATATTTCGGCGTATAAGTCGACCCTTTAGCCCCAAAAAATCATGCCAAAATTAGGGGGTCGACTTATCTAACGGTAACAAAAAGTGAATCTTTATTATTTTGGCATATCGATACAGGAATCCAGGCTTTACAGTTAGCTAATAACAATGACAGCCTTATTGAGGTAACTATGTATGTAAATACCAGTATTAAAAACATTTCACACTGTAATACGACAATAATAATACATTAGAACATCCATTATCTTAAATAAAATGAAACAAATCAAAGTAACTTGAAAAAACCCCAATCGCACAGCAAGTGTAAACATTGCGTAGCTATTTGTAGTACAGTAATTGAGAAGGATGCGTTCACTCTGACAGTTTTGTATTTACCGGGGTATTGTTCAAAAACATTTATGGTATGAAATCTTTATTTATCACTTTAAATAAAATAAAAAAAATTGTATTTAATAGTAAATATGTATTTAAAATCCTTCAAAATTACTTGACTCATCGTCACTTGATTTAAACAATTCATCAGACAAATTATCATTCACGGTTTCATCATAAGGATCCCAGTTTGAATCTGAATCAACTGCAGGTTCGTTTTCCCTCAAATGAGCCTGTTTATGCCATAGAAGAACCAATGGTCAAAGAATATTCCAACATAATAATTAAATACCGGCACGTCGTTTTAACAACCCAATCAAAACATTAACTTGAGTGGCAGTTTGTACATACATATATATGTAGGCTGTTATGCAGCGTTAGTTAGCGCTTTGTTTGTTTACATTACACTCGAGTAACGTATCTTTCGTTTCGTCATTTCTAATCATATTTGCCGGTATTCATCTTTCATATATTACACAGATTTGTTAATATACCGAGTATATTACCTGTATTTCTTATGGTAAGTAGAGCAACATACGTACCGTAATAACATTCAGGTTATTTTATATGATACGTTTTACCCTGCTGCTTATTTTGAGCGTACGGTTGGCCTCACATTTTATAGGTCGACTAATATACCCGATATTAGTTAAAATCATAAAAATTTACTTATACGCCGAAATATACGGTAGTTGCATTTCTTTTAAGTGACCTGTTGCATGTTGCTGGTATGTTTTATTGGTCCATATTTATAGCAAAAGACTCTCTTAATTAAAAAATAGATACTACTAGTTTTCAATCCAGAATGAGACCGGGATGTAAAAACGGAAGTCAGCCACGTTGTAGGTCAGCTGTGTTGAGCAAAAGCAATGCATGCAATCGTGATAGGAACGATTTTTTGAAAATTTGCAATGATATTGTACCTATTAATCCTTTCAATATGGTAAACATTTGCAGTGTATTTGGATGCCGCAATAGGTCAAACCGAGACAGCAAATCGTATTACTCAGTCCCTATGGTTGTGAGAAATCAGGGAGATGAAACTTATGAGGTTAGTGAAAGGAGAGCACTGTGGATTTCCAGGATAAACTTGGCTACTTTTCAGCCATCATGACGTACAAAAATCTTCTCAGAGCATTTCATTAGTGATGCGTGTTGTTAACTGTTAGTGTAATTAATGATAATTATGAATAAATAAAGAATCCTAGGGCATAATATTTCACAAAGTAATTCATTAACAGCCGCTGCGTTCTCTGTCAAATGATAGATGATTTTGATGTGCTAGAAAGTTATTTTGGTGAAATCTTTAAAACTTTTAAGTAGTGGATAGTGAAATTAAACTGTGTAAATTTAATAAAATACTTGAACTGAAAGACGGACTCGCTCCAATCTCCAATGGACAACTTGCAAAAGGAAAAGGAAATCAACTTTAAAACAATTGACAACGAGGTCCCAAATGTGTAATAATTACATTATCATAAACAGATAAATTCCATAGTGATGTGTGTTGCTAACTGTTAGTGTAATTAATGATAATTATGAATAAATAAAGAATCCTATGGCATAATATTTCACAAATAATTCATTAACAGCCACTGCATTCTCTGTCAAATGATAGATGATTTAGACGTGCTAGAAAGTTATTTTGGTGAAATCTTTAAAACTTTAAGTAGTGGATAGTGAAATTAAACTGTGTAAATTTAATAAAATACTTGAACTGAAAGGCAGACTTGCTCCAATCTCCAATGGAACAACTTACAAAGAAGAATCAACTCTACTAGATATCACTCTACTAATATCATGCAGACGAGAAGGGAAGTAGAACCACAATGCTTACGAACAACAGTCGTAAGAAAAGACATACAATCTGTCGCTGTCTCACACCATTATACTAAGTGGACAAGCGGGAGATAAGAAATGCACACAAGGATGTCTCTAAAAGTGTCAACGTGTCACTCACAAAAAAACTATTTGTGCAACATTTTGCCTATTTGATTTCTTCAATATCAACATTCACATGAACTACAGTATTTCATATGTCCAAAATCGCATTCACTGTTTAAATCTATGGAGGGATATTTATTCAATTGCATTTCAAAGTGTAATGAAGACAACTATCCCTTTATTATTTACAAGTTTCAGTTTATTTTTATATATCTTTCACACACTGCAGGCTCCAGAGAGCCAATGTAATTAATTTTCTGCTTGTGAATTGTCCATGCTTGCCATTTTTCGTGGTATGGTTCATAGTTCCTGAGAATAACGAAATTTGATATTTCCTTTGTTTAAAATGCTTGACCTAAAAGTTGGTGGCAGCTTATCAGGTGCTCGTCTGCTGTGGCGTCAAAGGAAAACTATCTATGTTCATAGTAGCATGAGTCTTGAAATGGAGAAGCAAATCCATAGTTATATATGGGTACATATATTTAAAAATAAATCTTTACAGAGGGCTTTCAGGAATCTGTTCAGGAACCTAACAGATTCCTGAAAGCTCTCTGTAGAAATTTATTTTTAAATATATTTGTACTAAGACATAACTGAGGATTTGTTTCTCCCCAAAGACTCTGTTACTGGCACATACAGATTAAGTATAAACATTGTGTACGTACTCTAAGCTCAGTGCTAGGGATAGATTACTACTGTGCTAGTTGCTTTTCAAGTAATGAAAAGGATTAAACATTAAAAATCCCTGTTTATACAAAGTCATAACATTTGAATTAGTAGGAAATATCGATTTTAATTCATAATTTCAGTGGAAGCTCGAATTTCACACAAGCGACCAAATTGTGAGGATGGCTGTATATCACTATGTAAAATGCAATACACAAAAGCTTGAGAATTATTATTTCATTGAAGTTTTCAATTGCTGTGACACTTTTTCTTTTTTAAGTAACATAAAATAACAAATGACTGGGAATGTAATTTTGAGCAAAGGGTAATGTAGGGGAAGTTATCAATGAGTTCACTTGATTTTGAAAAAGGAAGATTCAATCCAAGCTTCCTATGTGTCTGAAATATATATTTTGAGCTAAATAAAAACCTATGATATAAAATGACACTAAAGCTTCCAAAACACTTCATTGCATTTTGCTCTCACTCACATGTCCTTGACAGCTGTAGCCTCGTAACCTGGAATTTTCTGGACGGCCCCTTCGACTGAGCGTTGGACTCTTTCTGAAAGTTGGTTCCATGCAGTGGAACCCTTCTCTGGCACTATGAAGTTGCTTCCCACATCGGTAAGTTTCATCTGGACGTTGTAGTGGAGCTGAGGGGGACGAGGTGTTGTCGTGTACACGAAGGGCCGTCCATCTGCTCCACCTGAAAAGAGATTACGTATTCATTATGTTATTGTTTTCTAGTTTCAAAACTACAAAAATCTATTTAGCTCTTCGTTTCACTGTTACCGGAAGCTTTCATATTTTCTGCTTCATATTTAAAAATAAATACTCTTTCCTTATAGTATGTACTGTTGACAAGCTGCAATAACAGTAAACAGTGCATTGCTATACTTACCATACTTGCTACATGACCTGATGCACACTCGCTCCGTCGATATGGCTGGGACGGCATCATGTTTGCGGATTTTCTTGGACACGTAGTTGATGACTCCTCCCTTGATTGGGAACACTAAATACAAGCAATCGTTGTCTGTGAAACTCAGGTCCTGCAAAGACAATGCATCTTTACTTAGATGTTTTAGTTGAATTTAATATTTTGTGTTATTTTTCACTAATAGTAGGCAGTCTCAGTTAATAGGGTTACAGTTTTATGGTGCTTGTCTAGCACCATAAAATTGGCAATTTATAACGCGATAATAGGCCGAGTTTTGTTATCGGCGCCAGAAGGTGCCAATAATAGTGCCATAAATTGCCGGGTTTCAATTAATGGCAGTTTTTGCTTATCAGCACTCTGGCAAGAATGAAACCCCACCAGTAACCAGTGACTGCCTGTATAGTGTTAGCCTCTTAAGCTGTCAGTTACATATGGGGTCTTGCCTTTGCTAAGTGGTAAAATCTAAGAAGTAATGAAGGCCCTACGATATAACCTACACTGGAGCAATGATATATCACAGTTAACAATATAATTTAGAGCTTCAGATAGGTTATAATTCATACTTATCATTCAATTTAAGATACTCTGGCCTTCTGCTAAATGGCAAAATCTAAGAAGTAATGGAGGTCTTATGATACAACCTACACTAGAACAATGATATCTCCAAAAACAATAATAAATAAATATAATTTAGAGCTCTAAATTACACATACCACTCCATTCAGTTATCTGCAAAGTACATACACCAGTTCTAAAGAGATAATCTTGCAAAATAACCATTGTGATACTAGAGCAATCATGACAACTCACAGGTAACAATGATGAAATAATTCTAGCCTAAGGTAAGCTTTATTTTACACTGACCACTTAATTTAAGGAATTTATCTGCAAAGTGCATCACTGCTAAAAATGTGACCTAAGATAGTACCATCATGATATTTTAGCTGATAAGGATATCTGTTAATCTAGGAGGTATGTACGTATGTACTCATGAAGTACGTACTTATTCAGAGAGCTATACAAATCAATAAAAGTCAGGGAAAACTAATGCCATGATAGACCATAACCTGGAACTGGAAAGTACTATATGTGCTTACATAAGGTATCCTAGCAAAAAACATTTGAATATGAGAGGCTACTTACACAGTACAGTAATCATTCACGAGACCAATACAAATCAAGCAAACTAAGGCAACAATACGTAGTTTATAAGCAAGGACTGACAAGTACTATGCAGTACTTAAATACAGTATGCTAGCAAAATACTGTACCTACTATCTTGATAATAAGTATAGAAATCTGTTAAGCAAAGAAGCTACGTACTTATTTAGTAACTACTGTACTCGGAGAGCAATACAAGTCAAGCTAAGGCAATGATCACTTTATAACCTAGAACTGAAAAGTACTAAAATGTATACTATTATACTTACATATTCTTTATCGTTGGAGACCCTCTTCCTCACAAAACTGAAGGTGGCAACTCCGTCAACTATTTTCCCAGTGTCATTCCTCACTCCCTGATTAGGGTCCACAATGGGCGGCGTATACCCACGGACCCAGGCGTCGAACATGAAGACTCTGCCAGAACGCTCCACCCAGCCCAGCACAGCGTCAGTCAGGGACTGTAAGTTTATATTATTATTATTATTCAGAAGATGAAGAACACTATTCATATGGAAAAAGCCCACCATGGGGGTCATTGACTAGAAATTCAAGCTTCTAAAGAATATTGTCTTCATTAGGAAGATGTAAGAGGAGGTAAAAGGAAATACAGAGAGATGAGCTCTCAATGAAAAATAAATTCATAAATATACAAGAATGTATTAAAATGCAAAGAGACAGCATTAGAGTTTTAATGCAATGCATCTTTGCTTGAACTTTTGAAGTTCCAATTGCAAGACATCCTCAAAAAGACTGTTTCACAGTCCAATGATGTTAGGAATAAAGGATCTATGGAACTGTGGTTTCATATAATAATAATAATGTGTACTGCACATGATATAATAATGTGCATAGGTACAGTGGATCCCTGTATTCATGGGGGATGAGTTCCAGAACCCCTTGTGAATACTCAGAACCTCTATAAAAACGCTAAGAACTGTCTATTTTGTTCATTCAAACTCAAGACAGTCCCACTAAAAATGCTTATATCTGGCTTTTTAAGTTTTATCACAAAAAGTGCATTTATTTAATCATGACATTTATATGAAAACACAGTAATGTAGATATTTCTCATAGAAAAATACCGCAAATATGCCAATTTCCCGCAAATGATGGGTAGATATGGTCCACAGAGAAATCTGCAAATGCGTGAGGCCATGAATATAGTGGGTCCACTGTATTGCATTTGCAAAAAATTCACCATTGCAAAGTTTAATACAATCTCATTTTGAAAAGGACACTAAGCAGTACTGAACACTCTTGATGAGTTTACATTGTAAAATATTTATTTTTTCATCAACTTGTTAATCTATTTTTCCTTTTTTAATAAGTGATCTCTTCTTTCAATATTTCCTATTAGTATTACCTTCTGTTACTTCTTACATAGGAATGCCACATTCTTTAGAAACTCGAATTTCAAGTCAGTGGCCTCTGAGATGGGTCTGTTCTATATGAATAGGGTTCCCCTTCTGAATAATAAGTTTTGGAGGTAAAATAGTGTTTGATCTTCATGTAATCTGTGAGCAAATTAAGACTATCACAAAACAGTTCATTATTATTCAGAAGTTGAACCCTATTAATATGAAACAAGCCCACAGGGGCCATTGACTTGAAATACAAGAAGCTTCCAAAGAATGTGGCATTCATGTGGAAGGCGTTGCAGAAGGTAACAGTAGGACACAGAAAGAAGAGGTCAATTATTAGAAAAGAAAAATAAATTAATAGAATAACAAATAAATAAAAGTTTCAGTACGAGAAGAATTGCTTTAGGGTACTACTACTACTAATGCATTGCACCCATGCTTGAACTTCTGAAGAAGTTCCAATTTCACAACATCCTCCAGGAGACTGTTCCACAGTCCAAAGGTGTGAGGAATAAACGACCCCTGGAATTGAGAAGTTCTAATCTGGCTCTTGGCGAGAAAAAAGGATCAGGGATCAATTGTGATCAATTCAAGGGTAGTATAAAACAGAGAAACATATCAACATACCATCCTGGTGTTATCTGAGAAGCCAATGCCAGTCCAACGATCAGCATGTTTAGTCTCAACGATGAACTTGATGTCGTCTGTTTCCTCAAAGTATTCCCACTTGGCGTAGTACTCACAATCTTGCCCAATTGTACATGACCCTGGATACTTCCAGTGACCACCACACCAGTTAATTTCGTCGGCTCCAGTGGTTTTCGAAGTTGCAGTAACTTGCTCTGAAAACAAATAGGACAGGACCCCATTATAGTACATTACTAAAAAAATTACTGTTTTTGCATTGTTTAAAATTGTAGCATAAAACAACTGGAATATTACAAACAAAGAGAGCATGACCCTATTCGAGTATCAAAAAGTGACTACGTATTTATTAAACTTTTGTCTAGACTTATAGATAAGCAATCAGTAAATAAGGAACTTGGAAATCATTATTGATGACTGAGACTGAATAATTCTTATTCCCTGACAGGAGTCATATTTTTTAAATTAATAAATGGACTGATTCCTCCAAATGGATATCTTAGTTTTAAAAGCTTATATGAAAAAAGTACATACATACTTGTTTATTTATAAGATACTGATCATCTTGCTTTTACTGTACCTCTGTACATACTCTCTTTCTTTCATCTTGGTTCCACCCTCTCCTGATAATTGTTTCATTGTGTAACTGTGTTGAGGTTTTTCTCCTTTCACACCTTTCAAACCTTTTTACTCTCAGTTTCCCTTTAAAAACTGTCAGTACTTCACAAAACATTATTAACCTGTGCACTGTAGGCAACAGCTCAGGCCGTCGTGGCTTCAAAATCCATCAGCAACATGTTTTGATTGGCACAAAATACACATAAGTTACCCACTGAAATCTCAGTTTCTACTGCCATACATAAAATCAAATTATGCACTAGAACAAAACTGCAAAGTATAGAGGGAACTGGCAATCTGTGGAGAATAGTGCAAGAAGGTTAAACTGGTCTTTTGTGATTAACTGGACATTCCAAGGGTTAAACAACTCACCCAGGAAATTAAGAGAAACGACACCTCTCTGATCACGCTGGCCATGGTACTTCAGCTCGTCTGGACGGTAGAAGTTAGGGATACCAGGAGTGCCAGACTCAAGGCCAGATTTGGGGGAGTGGACGTAGCTTCCTTCTTCCTGACCTCTTGCCCATATGACATGCATCAGGGAGTTGGTGATCGGATGATCCGTTGGATGGTCGCCTAAGGAAGAAAATAATAAAAAGAAATCTTTTTAATTCATTTTTCATAATGTGTGCACAGAGGTGTTCTGAAGAGGTTGCTATCAACTTTCTTTAGCTAGGTAAGTACATGTAAGGGAGAATAGAGAAAATATGTTATTGCACTAGTACACGTAGAAGGTTTATTTATTGACAACAACAGTTTTTGAATTCACAGTCCACCCAGAATAGAATATTGTCTAGTTGGTGGAACATTTATTCAGAAACAACGATAAATTGAGACAAATATTTTTCATCAAACACGAGAAATGAGTGATTACTGATATTTTGATTTAAACTGGGTCTGACATCACAGTTCCCAAACACATAATAATCATTCCAGTCTGTAAGAAGCTCAATCAGAGTATCTGCCTCCACTAAGTGATTAGCACTGGTAATGTGACAGTCTGTGTAATTTAAGGATGCTTTGGGGACTGGCTTTCCGACAAGTAAAAAAAGACCCTATATTGTAGCCTGAAATTGAAGATTTTCTGGATATCTTACAGCAAAAAGCCATTCCACAAGTTCCTAACTGAAAGTAACCTGTATTACTTCACACTTAACATTCAATTTAGGAGATTTATCTGAAAATGTACCAAGTCTAAAATGGAAGAAGCACAGCTAAAGACAATTATAACAGCTGATGGGTACAGAAGTCTCTTAGGTTGAGGTATGACTACAGCCTCCTATCACAAAATCAATCTGTAAAGAATCATCACGAACACCGACCCTCAAGCTTTCGTCTGAACAGAATGGTTGTCACTCCGTCCGCCTCCCAGCCCAAAGCAGCGGTGATGGAGTCTTCTCCGCCCCAGAACTCATCCGGACGAGGGGTAGATCTGTCACGCGTGTAGTAGTCACCAATACGATAGACGTCTCCCCTGGCCGAACCGATGATGATGTCCGTGCAGTCCATCGCGTGGAAATCGGCCTTTGGGACGAAAGGTGACTTCCCACTTATGGGTTCTGAAAGGAACAGAAGTCAGTCAAAGTTGCACATAGATATTGCTGTAGTACAGTGATCATTTGTAGTGTTTATCTATCTATTATTATTACTATTATTATTACCAGTATTGCACCCTGAAGGCAATAACTTGCGAAGCTTCAAGTCAAACCATCAAAGGGTTCACTAGGTATCTCGAAACTCTCTGGTACTTAATATGACGAATGATACAATGCAAAATTATTCTTTAATATCGGAGGTGAGAAGACATACTTTAACTAAGCCTAGTATTTGAGAAAACTATCGAATTTGGTGCTGAAATAATAAATTTTGAGAAAATTGTAATGCAGTAATTAAAACATCAATTAAATGTGAATTTATGATATTTTAAAAATAAAACTTACATGGGATGAAATTTTAAGACTAACATTTTATCTGCAGAAAGAATTTTTCTTTTATCTTCAATACTTTTGAAGATATAAACATTTGAACAACGTTAGGGCTGGGCAGGACCCCCTGAAATGGGTCCGTTTCCAGTAATGACTTCACTTGGCTCATAATTATTCATAAGATGAACCCTATTCATGTGGAACAAGCCCACCACAGGAGCCATTAACTTGAAATTCAAGCTTCCAAAGAATATACATAGTGCTCATTAGGAAGTAATAGAATGTAAAGGGAAATACAGAAAGAGATTAACTTATTAGGAAGAAAAAATAAATGAATAAAGTAATAAATAAACAGATATGTGTTAAAATGCAAGGAGAACAGCATTAGGATATACCAATAGTTAATTTTTACAACTGTATGCAACAATTGTACTGTCAAGTTTGAATACTATACAGGCTGATATGATTGAAAAGCTACATAGTAAACTTAAAGTAAAAATTAATAATCACTGTATTACAGAGAAAGTTTGTACTGTGCTCTTTGCAAACTTACAGTGCTAATGACAGGAATCAATAACTACATTAGAGGGAAATTAGCTAAGCATGAAAAATAACCATCAATGACAAAGTCAGTTTGTGCTGCAGCCTTCATAAACTTAAAAATGAGTCCTCATCAGTGTTTACTGCCCTGTGCAAGTTCTGCCTTGTCTCCTATTCCATTCGTAGCCTCATTTTGTGCCCCTACTACAAGTTTTTATCCTGCTGTTAAATTTTTTTTTTCTTTTTTTTTTAAGTGTTCATCTCAAACCTCATTATACGTTCAAACCATGTCACTCTTTGAGAACTTGTGCATTATGTACTACCCTAAAAGAATTCTTGTATTTTAATAATTGACTTACATTTATATATATTTATTTACTCATTAGTTAACTTTTTCTGTTGTAATAATTGATTTCCTCTTTCTGTATTTCCTATTACTTTCTGTTATACCTTTCAAATGAACACCATAAAATTCTTTGGAAGCTTAATTTCAAGTCAAAGGTCCCTGTGGTGGACTTGTTCCATATCAATAGGGTTCATTGTCTGAATACTATAATAATTAAAAATGACTCAAAGTAGCACGAGTCTTGAAATGGAGAAACAAAGCCACAGTTACTATGTATGGGTACAAAGATATTTAAAAATATATCTAAAAAGAGCTTCCAGGAATCTGTCCAATTCCCGGAAGCTCTCCATTCAGATTTAGATTTCTAAATGTATTTGTACCCATGCATAACTGTGGATTTGTTTCTCCAATAATAATAATAATATAATAATAATAATTGAGAAAAACTGTCTTATCACAAGAGTATACATAACTTTCTAAGGAATCCACAATAATAGAAAATATGTTAAGAGTTGTTCATCATTTAAAAACACTTATAAAGCTTTCAAAGGGGTTCAAAATCTATTATACACTAACTCTTAAAATTTTTTTATTATTGGACTCCTTAGAACAACAACAACAACAACAATAATAATAATAATATAATAATAATAATACCAGTCATTGAGAACTCCCCATGCTGCAGGTGCTGCCAACAATGATCACCAGAGTTACCCATTTTTGTCAAATTTCTTTTCCTGACTATTTTTTCACTCACCTACGGCAGGTTCTGCTTCAGCCACAGCCTCAACCTCAGGCTCAGACTCGGACTCGGCTTCGGGTTCTGCGTGGGCACCTTCGCCGCCCGAGCCGCCATCTTTGACCTCTTCCGCCTCGCTCCTAGACTTGAGGAGCGGGACAGCGAATCGTGCGCGTCTGATGATCACAAAACATAAAACATTGTTATTTAATTTTACATTTGTAACTTTATTGGCAATACCGTGGTCTTGAGCCCCCTGTAAAAGCTTCAGCAATAAATGTCTGATGATCACAAAAAGGGAAAACGAAAGATATAATTTAAGTCTTATGTAGGGAATGAAATGAAATGAAATTGAGGCCAAAGGCTGAGAGGAGCTGAAAAGGGAAACAGAGAGATCCAAAGTCTGGACAGGTGTCACAGGAAGGATACAAAAAGGAAAGTAAGATGTTTAAGTCAACGTATTGAAAGAAATGAAATGACCGGTATTTAAAATTGAGGCCAAAGACTAATAAGCACTGGGACCTATGAGGTCATTCACTGTTGAAAGAGAAACAGTAGAAAGGTTTATTGAAAGTTGCAATGGGAGGAAAACCTTTTGCAGTTGAAGAAGCACTATGAAACAATTGTTAGGAGAATAGAAGAGAATGCAGAATTTAGGCCAAAAGCCAAGTGCTGAGACCTATAAGGTCATTCACCGCTGAAGGGGAAACTGAGAGTGAAAAGTTTGATTGAAAGGTTCAAATGGAAGAGAGCCTAGCAGCTGCACTATGCAACCATTGGTTGGAGAGGGTTGAGGAAAGTAAGATGAAGAAAGAAAGAGAATATGAATGGAGATACGGTAAAAAGATGGAAGGGCTGCAGCTAGGGCATCTAAGGGACGCTGCAAAGAACATCATGTAATGCCTACAGTGCACTGCATGAGGTGAACTGATGGCACTACTAACCCCCTACAGGGAAGTCTACATATATGACTTGACTGGCAATACCTTGGCTCTTCAGCCCTTTGTAAAATCTTGAGAAATGATTTCAGATTCTGCATGACCGCACTTTCAGGGCTGATAGCAACTAGCACAAAGAAGACGTTTCAAATATCTTTTTCATATTTTTAATGAGCCGTCAAGTTTTGTCACTGTACAGGTTAACCTTATGGATATGTGTTTTTTAATACAATACTGAAACTCAAATGAAAATATAAAGAAACATCAATAAACAAAGTTTGGCTTTTTCTTTATGAAGACAAATATTCTTACAATACATAAACACTATGACTGAAAGGAATAGGATCACCTGCCCTTTTCCCTATTTACTAAATAGCACCAATGTCACTATTATAAGCTCTTGTTCAAAAAGTTTTGAAGTATGTTACAAAACATTTTAAGAGTGATTATATGTACATACAGTGGTCCCTCTCTATAAAGAACAAATGTATTTTCTACCTGGAGTATGTGGCAACTGACTCAGCGTCAAGAATATCACATGCAAATGAATGACAAAATTTTTAAAGTGAACTTCTTGCAGATACAGGTCTCTCTGTATAAGGAACAAATTATCACTTACCTAGAGTGTGTATCGCGTTTCCCTCTGTTATTCGGAATCAGCAATCCAGACAGTCGATCTGTAAGTAATTATTACGTCAAATACTTCTGTATGTGATGCTCCTGTTGAATACTAAAATATTTTTCACTTGAGTGCACCAGTGAATCTGGCTAATGTCTGCAATATTAAATGTCACTGATTTATCAATTCATTTATTTTTTATTGGTCACTCAGCATGGTATGATTTAATCCGTAAAGTGAAGATGAGTGGAAGATAAATTTGACTGCAAATTTTCAGACAAAAGTAAACTTGTGATTCAATAATAATTTGACATTTGACTCGAGCAGATGAGTGTCAGTGATATGTATCTGAAACAATAATATTCACAACTGTCGTAATTATCTTTATATTTTAAAATAAATTTTTCCAGGAATGAATGAGTTTTATACAAAGTGAAATAATAGTTTTAAAAAAGTGTCGTTTCCTTGTGAAGTTAGTAAGTAGTATATGTACATGTTTACAACTCCGAAGCGTCAATACTAATGTAACTGTCATGGAAATGATTGAGTGACATCAAAGAATTGCAAGAATGATATTCAGCCATTTTGCAGCTAAAAATACAAGTGATATATACATTCTACTTTGTGTTATTTTTGTACAGTTTTACAGCTATGTATTCAATTAAGAATGAAGATTTACAAAAAATGCAGTTTATTCATGAAGTCAGCAGGGCCTCTGGAAAAATGACAAAAAGTACTATACATGTACAAATACTTCACTTTAGTGATTCCATTATACAGCATTAACAAGTACAGTACTCTAAAGTACGTTGATAGTTTTTTTACAGTAGCTACAGCAGAAATCAATACTGTATTCTCAATTTATTTATCTCAATTTATTTACCCTCCTTGTGGCTGTACTGTAACAGACAATTATTAAAAAAAAAAGTTTTTAGCTTGAATGTGAAATATGTGTATGTTGAAGATGACTATAAACTATAAATTTTAACAAAAAACAAGACTTAAAAAATCTGGCAAAGTGCTAGTCATTACAAATGTTAATTGTGATATGCAAAAATTAGGCAAAAAAACAAAAAACATGCAATGATAAGGCACCTACCTGCCAAGGCATCACCTGGAGAGGTAGATTGGTAGGAGGAGAGAGGGAGATGAGGAATATGAAATGAAAATAATTAATAAACTACTGGAAAATGGCAAAACATGAGGGAAAACATTAGGTACTGGAAAACAATAGTCTGCGTATAAAATGTGCCTGCAATTACTGGCTAGGTTTTTTGCACTTTGTTACAAGATGTTGAGATAATGTACGACATAAACTATACAGTATTTTACATGCAGTCCTATTTTGTAAGTGAACAACCTTTTGTATACTGAAGCTATGAGGCGCTGGTGTATATATGTACAGTGGAACCCCAGGATTCATTGGGTGTTGGTACCACATCCAATCGCAAATCGCTAAAATCCGCAAATACTTGACACCCCTCTAAAAATGCTTATAACTTCATTATTTCAATAGTTCAAACACCAAAGACCCCTACAAATGCTTATAACCAACTATTTTAATAGTTTTATAATAAAAAATGCAATTAGTCACGAAATTGTGAAAATACAGTCATTAGTGAATATTTCTCTATGAAAAATTCTGTGAATAGGCAAATTTTCCATGATTAATGCGGATATACGTTACGCAGGAAAATCCGCGAGTTCATAACCATGAAAAATATACATCGCAAGACATAACTGCACACTGAGAAATTTTAAAGTCACGTAACTAATGAATCAGTAAACAAGCACAATCACATTTTATACGCAGCCACATGCACAATTTCAAAAGAGCGCATTATGCAAATCATTATAAAGGCACTCAAGCACATGGCAATATTAAATAAAATAAGGGAAATCAGTTCACATAACAGGTAATCACTCTCTCTAAGACTCGCTTACATGCACCATGCTGGTACTGCTCTGGGCGATGCTCTGTAACTCTACAGTAGAGAACTGTTTCTAGACTAGTCTAGCCTATGGCATAGGAAATAAAAAGGAAACTGTATGCTACTCTTAATGAAAGCATATAACAAGCTGAACTAAGGAACTGCAACGTAAGCTATTAAGGTATATCAGTTCATGTTAAGCTTAAAAAATCAACTAGACTTATCATTGCAAATGAAATCGGCTCCAAATTTTACTAATATATTCTAATACTTTTTGTGAGAAAGATTAAACTGCTGTTGTTAAAACTGACAAAAATACTGACCTCATACATAATTAGTATATATTATTTTTATTAAGGTGTTAATTATTGTATTACCCTCAGCTAAAAATTTACATAAGAATAATTACAGCAATTTTTGTATCCATTTCTCCTTTCAATTCACACAGTATCCATGTGGTGCTGTACTGTATAGTACAGGTTAACATGGCACCTCATTAAAGTGTAACATGAATAATTGTGTCAAATGAAGAGTTATTAAGGGTGCAAAAGAAATTGTAGTATACATGAACCCATCCAAAAATATGAAATCAGTCAACACAGATAAAATATTAAAAATATTAAACAAAATGATCACATCTGCAGTAAGCAAATTTGCTAATTGCTTCTAAAAAGCAAGACCAAGCAAACAGTCGGCATACTGTCGGCAAAGGCTAACTAAAAACAACTTAAAATTCAAAAGCGAAAGATGAAATGATAATAAAGAAATGCAGAGGAAAGTAAAAATGAAAAAAATTGGTCTTCTGAAAGTGAACACCACAAAGGATTGGTATGTCAGAAGGTTTAGGACGTCCAAAAGAAATGCAAAGGATTGCAAGTCCTATTATCATTGAGTTTAGGACTTTCAAATGATAAGTGTAGGATTTGGCAAGTCTTATTATCATAGTTTAGGTCTTCTAAATTATAAGTACAGGATTGCAAGTCTCATTACCAAAGAGTTTAGGACTTCCAAATGTTATGCGTAGGATTTTTCAAATCCTACCATGAAGTCTGCTGACATACGAGTATTCATGATTTCATTGCCAGGAACCAAAGATTCTTAAGAAACATTTCTGTTTACAACTGTCTTGTCTTTGAATTACATATTCAGCAATTTCTCTTTCCCATAATGGGGGTCTAGTGGGTACTAGATTCAAAGACTTTATATTCATTAACCTTCTGTTAAAGAATATATACGGTATATATATATATATAACTGTATATATATATATATATATATATATATATATATAATATATATATATATATATATATCTATATATATATATATATATACAGTATCTAAAAAGGATAAACTTGGGGAGTACAAATGACTGTGCCAAAAGAAAATAAATTATAATGATTGGTAGACATAATCACCAGAGATGAAATTCTGCCCAAAAATTGGGAAATTCAACTGAATTTTATAATGTGATGGGAAAGACTTATATACTATATACAGTTCAATCTCTGGGGGAGCTTTAATAACTTGTGTTTTATTCATTGACTTATATTTTCATTTACTTATTTATTGTTGTGTTGATATATTTTTTCTTTTCTAGTAATTGATCTCTTTATTTTCTGTATTTCCTTTTACTTCCTGTTACTTCTTTCAAATGAATACCTTAATATTCTTTGGAAGCTTCAAGTCAATGGCCCCTGTGGTGTGCTTGTTCCATATGGATAGGGTTCATCTTCTGAATAATAGTAATAATAAGACAGGCTACAAGTCTGAATGGGAAACAACCACTCACGTCTCCTTATGCAAGACCAAACAAAAAATAAATTCAGAAAACCAAATTAAAACAGCAAAGGTGTCCATTACAAGTCACTCAGTTGGTGCAGAAAATGACAAAAAACGAAATAAAAATACAAGCTCGTGTTTTTCAAAAATTCTCAAACCGAAAAGGAAAAAAAAATATCTACGGAAAATAATTCTCGAGGAATCCAAGCCGCCAACGCCATGGGACTCACTTATCTTCCTTCTGCGAGAAGCTGTAGTGGTTTCCTCTGCTGTTGTAGTGGTAGCTGTAGAAGTGGTTGTAGCAGAGGTTGTGGTTCTAGTGGTGGGAGTTGTAGCTGCAATTGTTGTAGCTGTAGTAGCGGCTTTAGTTGCCGTAGTGCTAGTTGCTGCTGTTGTAGTGGCCGTAGAAGTGGTTGTACGTGTTGTAGTAGATGTTGTACTAGTTGCTGTAGATGGAGCATTAGTTGAAGTAGCTGTACTGGTTACTGTAGATGGAGCCTTGCTAGAGGTCATCGTGGCTGCAGTAGTGGTCGTCGTGGAAGGGTTTGTAGCAGTTGTCGGCTTTGCACTGGTCGCTGTGGAAGCTGTTGCAGCCGAAGTGGAAGTTGTCACAATGGGAGTGGTCGCAGGTTTGGTGGTAGTACTGGTAGCAGTGGTAGTGGTTACAGAGGACTTAGCAGTGGTGGTGCTGGTGGAGATAGTGCCTGGAATTGACGTGTCTAAACTAACTGGCGGTGCCTCAGTTACTGGAAGCAATGGTGTACTAACAACATTTACGTCAGTGGGGGTTTGGTAGGGAGGAGAGGGAGTAATAGTTTCTGCAGGGGGTGACAGAGGTAATGCAGTGGTAGGTTTTAATGGTGTGGAAGGTCTTTTAGAAGTGGATTCCATTGACGCAGAAGGAGTGGATTCGGAATCCTCTGTCTCAGCCGTTTTCGGCGAGAAGGCAGAGGCTGGATCTGGGTTCACTTGGGTAGAGCCTGTTGCTCCAGTTCCAGTTGGAGATTGACCACTGGATGCCATTCCAGCTCCAGTTGGAGCTTGAGAACTGACAGTTGATCCAGCTCCGGTTGAAGCTTGACCACTGGCAGTCGTTCCAACTCCAGTTGGAGCTTGAGAACTGACAGTTGATCCAGCTCCTGCTTCCACAACTCCAAGTTGGAAAGCTTGAAAACTGGCAGTTGTTCCACTCCATTTTGAAGTTGAACCTGCAGTTGAATTCCAGTTCTTGAGAAATGACACTGGGCAGTCGTTCCAACTCCAGTTGGAGCTTGAGAACTGACAGTTGATCCAGCTCCGGCTTGCAAAGCTTGACCAGTGGCGTCCGTTCGTTTCAACCTCCAGTTTGAAGCTTGAGAATCTGACCAGTTGATCCAGCTCCTGTTGAAGCTTGACCACTGCAAGTCTGTTCCAACTCCCAGGTTGCGCTTTGAGAACTGACAGTTTGATCCAGCTCCTGTTGAAGATTGACCACTTGGATGGGTCATTGCCAGTTCCAGTTGAAGCTTGAGAACTGACAGTTGATCCAGTTCCTTTGTTGAAGCTTGAACCACTGGATGTCATTCCAGTTTTTCCAGTTGGTAGCTTGATAACTTGACAGTTGATCCAGCTCCTGTTGAAGCCTTGACCACTGGCAGTCGTTCCCAACTCCAGTTGGGAAGCTTGAGAATCTGACAGTTGAATCCAATTCCTGTTGAACGCTTGACCTACTGGATGTCCATTCCAGTTTCCAGTTGGGAGCTTGAAAGACTGAACAGTTGATCCAGTTTCCCCTTGATGAAGGTTGACCACTGGATGTCATTCCAGTTCCAGTTGAAAGCTTTGAGAACTGACCAGTTGATCCAAGTTCCTGTTGAAGCTTGACCACTGGATGTCCATTCCAGTTTCCAGTTGGGAGCTTGAGAACTGACAGTTGGATCCTAGTTGCCTACTGAAGCTTGAGAACTGTCAGTTGATCCAGTTCCTGGTTGAAGCTTGCCCAACTGGATGTCATTCCAGTTTTCCAGTTGGCGCTTGAGAACTGAACAGTTGATCCCAGTTTCCAGTTGAAGCGTTGAAGAACTGACAGTTGATCCAGTTTCCTGGTTGAAGCTTGACCACTGGATGTCCTTCCAGTTCCAGTTGGAGCTTGAGAACCTGACAGTTTGAATCCAGTTCCTTGTTGAAGCTTGAACCACTGGATGTCATTGCCAGTGTCCAGTTGGAGCTTGAGAACTGGACAAGTTGATCCCAGTTCCTGTTTGAAGCTTGACCACTGGATGTCTTTCATTTCAGTTCCAGTTGGAGCTTGAGAACTGACAGTTGACATCCATTCCCTGTTTGAACGTCTTGACCACTGGACTGTCATTCCTTTCCTGTTGGAGCTTGAGAACTGGACAGTTTGATTCCAGTTCCAGTTGAAGGTTGACCACTGGATGTCATTCCAGTTCCAGTTGGAGCTTGAGAACTGACATTTGATCCAGTTCCTGTAGAAGCTTGACCACTGGATGTCATTCCAGTTCCTGTTGAAGCTTGAGAACTGACAGTTGATCCAGTTCCTGTTGAAGCTTGAGAACTGACAGTTGATCCAGTTCCTGTTGAAGCTTGAGAACTGACAGTTGATCCAGTTCCTGTTGAAGCTTGACCACTGGATGTCATTCCAGTTCCTGTTGAAGCTTGAGAACTGACAGTTGATCCAGTTCCTGATGAAGCTTGACCACTGGATGTCATTCCAGTTCCTGTTGAAGCTTGAGAACTGACAGTTGATCCAGTTCCTGTTGAAGCTTGACCACTGGATGTCATTCCAGTTCCAGTTGGAGCTTGAGAACTGACAGTTGATCCAGTTCCTGTTGAAGCTTGACCACTGGATGTCATTCCAGTTCCAGTTGAAGCTTGAGAACTGACAGTTGATCCAGTTCCTGTTGAAGCTTGAGAACTGACAGTTGATCCAGTTCCTGTTGAAGCTTGACCACTGGATGTCATTCCAGTTCCAGTTGAGCTTGAGAACTGACAGTTGATCCAGTTCCAGTTGAAGCTTCAGAACTGACAGTTGATCCAGTTCCTGTTGAAGCTGACCCTTGATGTCATCCAGTTCCAGTTGGCGCTTGAGAACTGACAGTTGATCCAGTTCCAGTTGAAGCTTGAGAACTGACAGTTTGATCCGTTTTCCTGTTGAAGCTGACCACTGATGTCTTCCAGTTCCAGTTGGAACTGAGAACTGACATTGATCGTTCCAGTTGAAGCTTGAGAACTGACAGTTTGATCCAGTTCCAGTTAAGCTTGAGACTTGACCAGTTGATCCAGTTCCCAGTTGACTTGAGAACTGACAGTTTGCCTTTCCGTTAATTTGTTGAGCCTTGACACGATTGTCCATTCCAAGTTGATTACTGGCAGTTGATCCAGTTCCAAGTTAGAAGCTTGAGAACTTGACAGTGATCCAGTTTCCTGTTGAAGCTTGAGAAACTGAGTTGATCCAGTCCGTGTTGACTGACTGTCAGTTGAATCCTAGTTGCAGTTGATCCATTCCTGTTGAAGCTTGAGAACTGACAGTTGATCCAGTTCCTGTTGAAGCTTGAGAACGCACTTGAATTGTCATTCCAGTTCCAGTTGAAGCTTGAGAACGACTTGATCCTATCCTGTTGAAGCTTGACCAATGGAGTATTCCAGTTCCAATTTGGAGCTTGAGAACTGACAGTTGATCATCCTGTGAAGCTTGAACTGGATTTGTCTTTGTTCCAGTTGGAAGCTTGAGAATGACAGTTGATCCAGTTCCTGTTGAAGCTTGAAACGGATGTCATTCCGTTCCAGTTGAAGCTTGAGAACTGACGTTGATCCAGTTCCTGTGAACTTGACCACTGGAGTCATTTCCAGTTCCGTTGGAGCTTGAGCTGACAGTTGTCCATTCCTGTGAAGCTTGACCACTGGATGTCATTCCATTCCATTGAAGCTTGAGACAGTTGATCCAGTTTCCTGTTGAAGCTTGAGTGGATGCATTCCAGTTCCAGTTGGAGCTTGAGAACTGACAGTTGATCCGTTCCTGAATTGACATGACCACCTGAATTTGTCTTCCAGTTCCATTTGAGCTGAGACTGACAGTTGTTTCAGTCCTGAAGCTTGAACCACTGGATGTCATTCCGTTCCGTTGAATCTTGAGAACTGACAATTTGATCCAGAATTCCTGGTTTGAAGCTTGACCACTTGATGTTCCATTTCAGTTCCAGTTGTTAAAGCTTGAGAACGACTTTGGATGTCATTCCCAAGTTGCCAGTTTGAAGCCTTTTGAAGAACCTGGAACCGTTTGAATTCCAGATCCTTTTGAAGCTTGACCACTTTGGAATTGTCATTCAAGTTCCAGTTGGAAGCTTGAGAACTGGACCAGTTGAATTCCATTTCCTGCCATTGAAGGCTTGCCACGTGATTGGTCCATTCCCGTTCCAGTTGGAGCCTTGAAAAGAACCTGGACAGTTGGAATTCCAGTTCCTTGTTGAAGCTTGAAGGCTTGGTGTTCCATTTCCAGTTTCCGGTTGAAGCTTGAGAACTTGACAGTTGATCCAGTTTTTCCTGATTGAAGGCTTGAACCACTGGTTTTGTCCATTCCAAGTTTCCATTGGAGGTTCCTTGAAGAACTTGACCAGTTGAATTCCAGTTCCTTTGTTGAAAAAAAAAAAAGAGAAGAAAAAAGCCTTTTGAACCAACTTTGGAATTGGTCCATTTCCCGTTCGCATTTTGGACCGCTTGAGGACTTTGACAGTTGATTCCCTTCCTGTTTGAAAGGCTTGAACCACGGATGTCCATTCCATTTCCAGTTGGAAGCCTTGAGAACTTGCCTTTGGCCCATTCCCATTTCCTTTTGGAGCTTTGAGAACTTGTCCAGTTGATTCCCGGTTCCTTTTTTGAAGCCTTGCCCACGTTGGAATTTCCATTTCCAGTTTTCCCGTTGGAAGCTTGAGAACTTGACAGTTTTTGGATCCAGAATTCCTGGTTTGAAGCCTTGAACCACTGGATTTGTCCATTCCAGTTTCCAGGTTGAAGCTTGAGAACTGACAGTTGATCCAGATCCTGTTGAAGCTTGACCACTGGATGTCATTCCAGTTCCAGTTGTAGCTTGAGAACTGACAGTTGATCCAGATCCTGTTGAAGCTTGACCACTGGATGTCATTCCAGTTCCAGTTGGAGCTTGAGAACTGACAGTTGATCCAGTTCCTGTTGAAGCTGACCTTGGTGTCATTCCAGTTCCGTTGAGCTTGAGAACTGACTGTTGATCATTCCTGTTGAGCTTGCCACTGGATGTCATTCCAGTTCCAGTTGGAGCTTGAGAACTGACAGTTGATCCAGTTCCTGTTGAAGCTTGACCACTGGATGTCATTCCAGCTCCTGTTGAAGCTTGAGAACTGACAGTTGATCCAGTTCCTGTTGAAGCTTGACCACTGGATGTCATTCCAGTTACAGTTGGAGCTTGAGAACTGACAGTTGATCCAGTTCCTGTTGAAGCTTGACCACTGGATGTCATTCCAGCTCCAGTTGTAACTTGACCACTGATAGTTGAGCCAGTTCCAGTTGAACTTTGATTACTGACAGTTGATGTTGTTTTACCAGCTCCCATAGTGCTTTTCACTGTCTCATTAGCTGATGGTGCCCTGACAATATCTACCGCAGGAATCTGGGAAATTTCTCCAGAGGGTGAGAAAGGTATTGTTGTGGTGGCATCCTTTAGAGTGATATAGGGATTTTTAGGAGTGGCTGTTGTCACAGTGGAAGGATCTGATACAGGATTCTGTGCTCTGGTTGAGTCTTGTGAGAAGGAAGAGGTGGATCCTGGGTAAGACTGGTTGGTGATTTGGGAATTAGTCTCATCATCAGCTGTTCTGGAAGTAATTCTATTGACTTCACTTGATACCCGTGAATTAGGAATCTCTGTCATGCGTACAGGTGTAACCCCCAAGGGATCTGCTCCAGAATTAGGAAAATATATCTCCTTAGTCTGGGAATTTTCTCCAAGAGTAGGTGTTACACCAGAAGCTTGCATTGGATATTGCGTGCTTGTGACAATATATGGAGAAGACTCTTTTGGTTGATTAGAATTTCTATTAGGGACTTCTGTTTTTGGGGTAGGAGTGTTGGATGACATAGGTATTTCATTAAATTGTGACCCTGGAAACTTTCCTGAAGTGCTTGGTATAGAACTTTCTACAACAGTTGGCTTAATACTAGAAGTCATAGAAGGAAATTTTATATCAGACCTGCCAATTTCTGATGTTGGGTAATCAGCATTAAAGGTAAGAGAGCTTTCTCCAGTTTTAATGTCAGTCTCCGGAGATGGTGAGACCGGTTTCACGAAAGTTTGTGAATAGCTAAGGGGTGCATCTGTAGATTTAACAGAAGATTGGTTACTGGGGTTATAGGTAGATAAATCACCTATGTTTCCATTTTGATTTTTTACAGAGAAGGTACTTCCAGTAGAAGCGATCATCGTACCACCTGTAGCCGAAGAACCCTCTGAACTGAAAGTACCTCCTGGTGATTTGAGGGGATTAGAGGATACAAAGGAGCCAGGTGCTAAGGTTGATGGACTGTTATTACTGGACTGTGAACTGGGATTATTAGAATAACCTACATCTACATTGGATGTGTTTTTAACAGGTAATGACAATACATTTGTGCCCAAAACATCAAAAGCTGTATTGGACGTGGGAAATCCTAAGGTTGGTAGGATTTCCGTACTGCGCGAAACACTGGGTATACTCCCCACAGTTGCACCAGTCTGGGATATTTCTGCTTTAGATGATGATGATGATGATGGTACAGTGACAGATGGTGTCACTGTAATGTAAAGTCCATTATTATGGGAAGAAATGTAATGCATTGCTGAGCAGCTGTAAAACAAAGAATTATTACGGTTTTTGTTGAGGCATAAATCAAGTGTTACTTTGTACCTGAAATATTAAAACCGCCACCATGAAAAATGATTAATAAGTGCACAACTAGTCATTACATTCTATTTTCACTATGGAGTATGGAAACAATGATGATGTAAGGTCATTACTGGGTCAAAATTAAACCACCACCAAATAATCTAGCAGTCAATTGCACAATACAAAAAAGAATCAGGTGCTGGGGTATTCTTTCTTACTGGAACGACTAACGAACGACCTTTACGATACAACCCACAACCATAAGTACCACAAAAAGGTCTGTGTTGAAGTAACAAATACAAGGACTGTACCTGCTAGGCTCGGTCGCTTGGCCTCCTCTCCGGTCGCTGTCTCCCCGTCCGGCGTGGGTTCCGCTTTGGGCTCCGCCTCCGATTCCACTTTGGGCTCAGCCTCGGGCTCTGCTTCTGGTTCTGCCGATGCTGCTGCTGCATCCTGATCGGATTTTGCTTCCCTATCGCTTGTCGACTTTCCGTCGGCTTTAGCTCCTCCCTCAGGTTCAGCTTTCGGTTTCGGCTTGGCTCCAGTCTCCGATTTGCCACCAGCTTCTGGTTCAGCCTCTGCTTCTGGCTCCGCCTCAGCCTCTGGTTCGGCCTCTGCTTCTGGCTCGGCCTCAGCTTCAGGCTCGGCCTCAGCTTCGGGCTCGGCCTCAGCTTCCGGTTCCGGAGCTGAAGCGTTTGGCTCGGCCTCAGCTTCTGGCTCGGCCTCAGCTTCTGGCTCAGCCTCGGCTGCCGCAGAAGGCACCTTCGCCGGAGGTTTGTAGCCGGGCGGTGCCGGGATGTAGGGGAACTCCTTGCAGGTCTTGTTGGCGCCTCCGGGCCGCCACCCCAGGGCAACGTAGGATGAGCCCTTGTTGACCATCACCACTTCGATCTCTCCTTCTTTCCTCAGGATCCTCCAGTGGAGGGTCAGCTTGTCGCTCAGCTCTCTCTTGGAGTACAGGCTCAGGTTGACCACGTCCTGTTTCGTGACCAGTGACACTGGGGAGAGTGAAAGCGGGAGAGTGAAGGACATTTGTGTATGCAAGATTACCAACAGTGAAAATGAACGATGTTCGTGTACACAAGATAGCGTTATGTAAGCAATTCCATAGATATTCGTATATGCAAGGTTTCTAACTGAAAATTGACGATATTCATGTAACCAAGACGGCATAATATAAGCAATTCTATGGATATTCGTGTATGCAAATTGCACAATGTAAGCAATAATGTGGATACTGTATTCATCTTGACATAATGAAGGAAAAACAACCATTGTCACCTACAGTAATATAGTATTCTTAAAAGAAAATTCCCGCTTTACCCTAAATATTACCTAGAAAATACAGTAGAGTGAATGACTTGTTAATTAGATTCATATAAATTACATGGCATCAAATTTATATCCATGGTAAAATACGAATGGATTCTATATTGTGCTATACATGATGAACGTATGTACTCTACATATTTCTTAAATATTACTAAAACATTCCAAATCCAAAATCTTACATTACGTACAAACAGGACTTATTTAACAACACAAGCCGAATAAATGCTATTTAATATTAAATTATATAGCATTTATAAAAAAAATGTACATAAAATTATATTTTGTATTACACACCTAAGACTTAATTTATTCGAGTCTCACAGATTGAATAAAGGCACTTCCCTGACAAAAAGGATTTGAAAAATGTTGTAAATTCTCAAAGAAAATAGTCCCAGTACAATTTCTGGACAGA
The DNA here is from genome assembly GCF_015104395.2 of Macrobrachium nipponense. Lineage (NCBI taxonomy): Eukaryota > Metazoa > Arthropoda > Malacostraca > Decapoda > Palaemonidae > Macrobrachium > Macrobrachium nipponense. Next base: position 42,143,875 of record NC_087214.1, on the reverse strand, counting down.
GATGACATGAAACAATGATAATTCGTCATTATTTTGCCGAATTGGCGAAACCAATTTTTTTCTAAGTTTTTGAGTTTTCCACCCATCTACATGTCAAAATACCAGCTGTCTGTGTCGTCACATTTTCACACTAAATGTCCTCAAAAGATGAGCTGATTGGACGCTCAGAGTAAAATAAAAATATTGGAAGCTCATTTTCTCAAAATTGGGAAAAGATGGCCAACGTCAGTTCATCAAACTAGGAACAACTGGGACACAGAATTGTAATGAAGTTGGCCACTTGATGCTTATTACAGCCAATAAATTATTCCCGAATATATTTACAGTGTTATACTTTATTCCAAAATACATAAATACATGATATGTAGAAAATAACTGAAAAGCTTTTCAGTCAGGTAATTTTTTTAAAAACACATATCAACTCTTCCCAGTACAGCAGTAATAAAAAGTGTTGCCTCCTAACCATACTTCAGTATATTAACTATGTCAACAACATCACAGATTATTCCAAAACTCAGTCAGCCAGTTTTTTGAAAAACACATCAATCCATTCAAGTACAGTAGTAACAAAAAGTGTTGCCAAGTTCAGCAGTAACAAAGTCCCGCCTCCCCACAAACCTTTGGAGCACTTCGATCCAAATCGGCCCTGCTTGCAGTAGCACTGCTTCTTTGGGTAGGTGGTGGCTTCTATGTCAATGCACTTCCCGAAGTAGCCGCAATCCTGGTCATCCTCACACTCGTTCTCGTACTGGCACCTGTCTCCGTAGAATCGCTTATCACACCGACAGCGTGAGACCATAAACCGGCCATTGCCGCTGCAGTCTTCGCGGTAGTTGTTCCCTGGGGAGCAGGTCAGACTTTAATGTTGAGATTTAGCTCGCTTCTGTTTTGATTACGAAAACACTAGACTACAGAAATCTATGAAAAATCAATATTTTATTGGATCGAGCAAAATAAAACATGCAGTTCTTCAATAACCTACAAATATGAGGTTAAGCTAGTGTATATTTTTGTTATGACCATGTAGACAAAGGTAAACTATGGAAAAACTATATAAAACCATAGAAAAAAACTATAGAAAACTAGGGAAAAGGCAAGTTTTTCGTGCATTGAACAAGATAAACGCTCGAGTCTTCCATGAGCTGCAAATATAAGGTTCAACGAAGGTATACTTTGACTATGGGCAGACTAGACTACAGAAAACCATGGTAAACTATGGCAAAACTACTAAAAAATTATGGAATCAAGAGAAAACTAAGGAATACTATGGAAAACTATGGGAACAATACAGAAAAGTAAGTAAAAATTACTAAGGAAATATGGGAAACAAATGGGAAACTATGGAAAAATAAGGAATTCCATGGAAACTACGGAAACTAAAAAAAAACTATGAAAACTAAGGAAAATCGGCAGAAAAAAACTACAGTAGAAACCTGCTGAAAAAAACTAAAGAAAACTAAGGAAAATCTACAGAAAAAACTACAGTAGAAACCTGCTGAAAAAAACTAAAGAAAACTAAGGAAAATCTACAGAAAAAACTACAGTAAAACTGCTACTAAAGAAAAAAACTACATCTACGAAAAAACTCAGTAGCCCAAACCTGCTAAAAAAAACAAAGAAAACTAAAGAAAACTCAAGGAAAATCTACAGAAAAAACCTAACAGTAGAAACCTGCTAAAAAAACTAAAGAAAACTAAGGAAAATCTACAGAAAAACTACAGTAGAAAACCTGGCTAAAAAAAGAAAAAACTAAACGAAAACTAAGAGAAAAATCTACAGAAAAAAAACTACAGTAGAACCCTGCTAGAAAACCTAAAGAAAAAAACTAAGGAAAATCTACAGAAAAAAACTACAGTAGAAACCTGCTGAAAAAAACTAAAGAAAACTAAGGAAAATCTACAGAAAAAACTACAGTAGAAACCTGCTGAAAAAAGAAAACTAGAAACTAAGGAAAATCTACAGAAAAAACTACAGTAGAAACCTGCAGAAGAAAACTAAAGAAAACTAAGGAAAATCTACAGAAAAAACTACAGTAGAAACCTGCTAAAAAAAACTAAAGAAAACTAAGGAAAATCTACAGAAAAAACTACAGTAGAAACCTGCTGAAGAAAACTAAAGAAAACTAAGGAAAATCTACAGAAAAAACTACAGTAAGAAAAAACCTGCAGAATGAAAGCTAAAAGAAAACCTAAGGACAATCTAAAAACAAAGAAAACTAAACAGTAAAAGTAAACCTGCTAAAACAAAAAAAACCTAAATAAACTAAGGAAAATCTACAGAAAAAACTACGTAGAAACCTGCTAAAAAAACTAAGAAACTAAGGCAACTCTACAGAAAAAACTACAGTAGAAACCTGCTAAAAAAACTAAAGAAAACTAAGGAAAATCTACAGAAAAAACTACAGTAGAAACCTGCTGAAGAAAACTAAAGAAAACTAAGGAAAATCTACAGAAAAAACTACAGTAGAAACCTGCTAAAAAAAACTAAAGAAAAACTAAGGAAAATCTACAGAAAAAAACTACAGTAGAAACCTGCTGGAAAAACTAAAGAAAACTAAGGAAAATCTACAGAAAAAACCACAGTAGAAACCTGCTAAAAAAACTAAAGAAAAGCTACTGAAAATCCTACAGAAAAAAACTACTTAGAAACCTGCTGAAGAAAACTAAAGGAAAACTCAGGAAAGATCTACAGAAAAACTACAGTAGAAACCTGCTAAAAAAAACTAAAGAAAACTAAGGAAATCTACAGAAAAAACTACAGTAGAAACCTGCTAAAAAAAACTAAAGAAAACTAAGGAAAATCTACAGAAAAAACTACAGTAGAAACCTGTAAAAAAACTAAAGAAAACTAAGGAAAATCTACAGAAAAAACCACAGTAGAAACCTGCTTAAAAACTAAAGAAAACTAAGGAAAATCTATAGAAAAAACTACAGTGAACCTGCTGAAAAACTAAAGAAAACTAAGGAAAATCGGCAGAAAAAAACTACAGTAGAAACCTGCTAAAAAAACTAAAGAAAACTAAGGCAAATCTAGAGAAAAAACTACAGTAGAAACCTGCTAAAAAACTAAGAAACTATGGAAAATCTACAGAAAAACTACAGTAAAACTCTACAAAACTAAAGGAAAACTACGGAAAATCTACAGAAAACTACGAGTAGAAACCTGCTTAAAAAAACTCAAGAAAACTAGGAAATCTCAGAAAAAACTACAGTATAACCGCGAAGAAAACTAAAGAAAACTAAGGAAAATCTACAGAAAAACCTACAGTAGAAACCTGCAAAAAAAAACTAAAGAAAACTAAGGAAAACTACAGAAAAAACTACAGTATAAAGCTGCTGAAGAAACTAAGAAAATAACTAAGGAAAAATCTACAGAAAAAACTACAGTAGAAACCTGCTAAAAAAACTAAAGAAAACTAAGGAAAATCGGCAGAAAAAAACTACAGTAGAAACCTGCTAAAAAAAACTTAAAGAAAACAATAATGAAAACTAAAAAAACTAAAGAAAAAAAACTAGGCAGTACCAAGAAACCTGCTGAAGAAAAAAACTAAAGGACTGGGGTAAAATCTTACAGAAAAAACTACGAAGAAACCTTCAGAAGAAACTAAAGAAAACTAAGGAAAATCTACAGAGAAAAAACTACAGTATAAACCAACCTGCTAAAAAAAACTAAAGAAAACTAAAGGAAAAATTCTTTAAACAGAAAAAACTACAAAGTAGAAAACCCAAACCCCTGCTTAAAAAAAAACTAAAGAAAAAACTAAATGGAAAATCTACCAGAAACAAACTACAGTGTAGGAAACCTGCTAAAAAAAAACTAAAGGAAAATCTCAAAATGGGAAATCTAAAATCTACAGAAAAAACCACAGTAAGAAAGACCCTGCTTAAAACTCAAAGAAAAAGAAAACCTAAGGAAAATCTATAGAAAAAACTACAGTAGAAACCTGCGAAGAAAACTAAAGAAAACAAGGAAAATCCAGAAAAAAACTACGAGAAACCTGTAAAAAGCTAAAAGACAACTAAGGAAAATCTACAGAAAAAACTACAGTAGAAACCTGCTGAAAAAACTAAAGACAACTAAGGAAAATCTACAGAAAAAACTACAGTAGAAACCTGCTGAAAAAAACTAAAGAAAACTAAGGAAAATCTACAGAAAAATCTACAGTAGAAACCTGCTGAAAAAACTAAAGACAACTAAGGAAAATCTACAGAAAAAACTACAGTAGAAACCTGCTGAAAAAAACTAAAGAAAACTAAGGATAATCTACAGAAAAAACTACAGTAGAAACCTGCTAAGAAAACTAAAGAAAACTAAGGAAAATCTACAGAAAAAACTACAGTAGAAACCTGCTTAAAAAAACTAAAGACAACTAAGGAAAATCTGCTGAAAAAAAACTAAAGAGAACTAAAGAAAATCTACAGAAAAAAACTACAATAGAAACCTGCTGAAAAAAACTAAAGAGAACTAAGGAAAATCTACAGAAAAACTACAGAAAGAAACTACAGTAAAACCTCTGGAAAAAAAAAACTAAAGGAAAACTAGGGGATAAATCTACAGAAAAAACGACAGTAGAAACCTGCTGAGAAAAACTAAAGAAACCTAAGGAAAATCTAACAGCAAAAAACTAAACAGTAGAACCTGCTTAAAAACTAAAGGGAAAAATTTCAACTAATGAAAAAAATCTGCATGAAAACAAACTAAAGAGAACTGAAGAAAAATCCTACCAGAAAAAAACTACAGTAAAAAAAAAGAAACCTGCTGAAAAAAACTAGAGAACTAAGGAAAAATCTACCGAAAAAAACTACAGTAAAAACCTTGCTTAAAAAACTAAAGAAAACTAAGGAAAATCCTACATAACAAACTACAGTAGAACCTGCTGAAAAAAAAGAAAACTAAAGAAACTAAGGGGAAAATCTACAGAAAAATAAAAAAAACAGTAGAAACCTGGCTGAAAAAACTAAAAAGAACCTTTAAAGGGAAATCTACGAAAAACCTACAGTAGAAAACTGCTGAGAAAAACTAAAGAAACTAAGTAAAAAAATTTTCCTACAGAAAAACTACAGTAGAAACCTGCTGAGAAAAACTAAAGAAAACTAAGGAAAATCTACAGAAAAAACTACAGTAGAAACCTGCTGAAAAAACTAAAGAGAACTAAGGAAAATTTACAGAAAAAACTACAGTAGAAACCTGCTGAAAAAAACTAAAGAGAATAAGGAAATCTACAGAAAAAACTAACAGTACGAAACACTCTGATAAACAGAACTACGGAAACTACCAAAAAAAGACGGGAAAATCACATTTGAGAAGCAACCCTCAATGACACTCACTAGCCACAATATAGACACAAGACCAGAAAAAAAAAATCTACGTACCCACAACGGAACGAACGAAAAACTACGGAAAACTTACGAAAATCTACACAAGATGTAAAAGATAAATCTATGGAAGACCTACAGAAAAAAGTAAGTACAAACACACGAAAAACTACGAAAAAAAAAAACGTTCAGACCCGTCGACACTCACTGGGCACAATGTCGACGTCGGCGCAGGACCAGAACAGGTACTTTGGGCCCCACTCGGAAGCCTGACGGAGCAACCTGATGGTGCAGCCCTCACACTCGACGTCTTTGGGCAGGGTCACCCGGAAACTCTGCGCTCTGTGGGGTTGCAGACGTTAGTTAGACGTAGGGTTGTTCAATGTGCTCTCTCTCTCTCTCATTTTTCCAGAAACGGTTAAAATAATGTATATTATATATCCCTCTCTCTACCTGCACTTATGACTCTCTCTCTCTCTCACACACATTTTTTCAGAAACCATTAAAATGTATATTATATATCCCTCTCTCTGTCTCTACCTGCAGTTATGAGTCTCTCTCTCTCTCTCTCTCTCTCTCTCTCTCTCTCTCTCTCTCTCTCTCTCTCACACACATTTTTTCAGAAACCATTACAATGTATGTATTATATCCCTCTCTCTGCCTGCAGTTATGAGACTCTCTCTCTCTCTCTCTCTCTCTCTCTCTCTCTCTCTCTCTCTCTCTCTCTGTAGCAGCAAAATGTCCTATCTATCTCACTAGCACAGTCTTCAAAAACACTGCAAATCAAAAGTAGTGTCTCTCTCTTTTCCTGTAGTTATGAGACTCTCTCTCTCTCTCTCACTTACGTGGGGTCATCGGCCAAAAACTTAGAGGAAGCAGTGACGGGCGTGAGGTCTGCCAGCGGGCGTTCTTGGGCGTCCATCAACTCGATGCGGAAACCGCCCTTTGTAAATAAAGAAAGAAAAATAGTAACATATTTCGTCAACACAAAGGATAAATAAACAGAAGGATTTGTGTGTTTCGCTGTTTTTCTTAGAGGAAGTGTGAGCTTCAATATATATGTTTGTGCTTAATTAAGCAAGTTTGGTCTGGCATAGAAACAGCAACACAGGTAGGGTTAGGAGACTATATTAATTATCTTTATCATTGTGATGATATATATATATATATATATATATATATATATATATATATATATATATATATATATATATATATATATATCACATTACCGTGATTCATATACATATATCGAGCTACAAATGTCCTTTAATATCTAATTCGCTCTACCTCCTGGAATTGAGAGGTCGATGGTTCGTGCCCGTCGGCCGCCAAATTCTATTATCGCTTAATAAATTCCCCTCGGTTAAATATATATGAAAATATATTAATTCCGAGGTAGAGCGAATTAGATATTACAGGATATTTGTAGCTCGATATGTATATATATATATATATTATATATATACAGTAATACAGGTAGTGTTAGGAGACTATATTAATTCTCTTTAACATTGTAATAATGATATATATATATATATATATATATATATATATATATATAAATGATTATTAAAACCAGGGCTTGAATGAAGAGCATCTTTATTAGTATCGAATACATGTATAGGAAAGGAACTTCAAAAATGGACTACTTCCAAAACCTACAAGTCAAACTGTCAACATAGCAGTTATGTACTTTCCCATCGCTTTCGTTGGGAATAGGTTCCTTTAATGTCAAGAAATGGTTAACCAAACTATTGCATGAACTCTACCAGCAAATGAACATTCGAGTGGTATTGAAGCCAAAATGTACATTGCAAAAATCCTTCAGGTTCAAGGATATGACACCAACTGAGCTGCAGTCATCTACTGTGTATAAATACAAGTGTCATTGATGAGTACTACATCGGAAAATCTAAGAATATGACCATCCTATAAATTTAGAAGCGCCTCAGTGGCGAGATCGGTATGGTCTTGGCCTGCCACCTCGGTGGCCACAAGTTCGATTCTCGAGCATTCCACTGAGTGGTTAGAGATGTGTAATTCTGGTGATAGAAGTTCACTCTCGACGAGGTTCGGAAGTCACGTAAAGCCGTTGGTCCCGTTGCTGAATAACCACTGGTTCCATGCAACGTCAAAACACCATACAAACAAACAATATAAATTTAGATTCCTTTTCAGTCTTTACTTGCAGAACCAACGAAATGGAGCTCGGAGTGGTCGAGTCTCTACATACCCTAATTAAGAAACAAACCATCTTTCTGTAATAATGAAAGGTCTGTCGAATCGGATTGTTTTGAGACTTTTTTTTCTACTCTTTTTGGCAACATACATTCAGTATTTTTATCTCTGTTTTCAGAATTTGCTGCCCGTTTAGGTTATTGTTTCTTGTGATGATTATTTCTATTTCTGCTTTATTATTTCACTGATTTTCAAATGTAACTTATATTCCATTATGGAGGAATGGAACTCTCCGGAACTAGTCGCAAATAATAAAGATGCCCTTCATTCAGCCCCTCGCTTTCATATCTATTATTCTATTGCTGATATATATATATATATATATATATATATATATATATATATATATATATATATATATATATATATATATATGTGTGTGTGTGTGTGTGTGTGTGCTGTGTGTGTGTGTGTGTGAGTATGTATGTATGTTTGTATGATATATGTAGTTAAATATATAATACATTTATAAATTATAAGTAAATTATATATATAAGCATACGAGTGTCATTAAGTTAAACCAAATACTTAATTACACCAATGACGAATATTTTCCAAGCACTGAAACTGATAAACAAATTTCTTCAGCTTAGGAATTAAATATGAGAAATATAACACAAACAAAGGTCAATTACTACTTGCTTATTGAAACTTTAAAATTATAAAAACAAGACTAAGAAATAACTTCGTTAAATATAAAATACATTTGCAGAACATCTTTAGTTTTGATATAATTATAACGAATATTCTTTAAGATTACTTTTTTTTTTCCTGCAAAATTACAGGAACGAAAACATCGGTTGGCAACTCACCTTATGTGGATAACCTAGGTGCCACGTCACATTAAAATCGGAGCCTTTTAGGAACGAAGTTCTGATGTTGCCTGAAATAAATAAATAAATAATAATATTTAAAACTGACCATAAAAACTCCTAAACATCATCTTCTAACATATTAACAATAATAAAACACTGACCTTAGCCAGCATTTTTCTTGGAGCTGATGGTAATTATCCACAGAGGGTTCTACCTTGCTACTGATTGGTCGATGTATTTGAATTGTAACCTCCGATTGGTTAATAGTTTGAGTTCGGCCAATCAGGGTTAGTTTCAGTGATGTCAACTGCTGATAGTTACCGTCAGCTCCGACAAAACAGACGTTACAGTATATATTATAAGTTCTCTGAAACATTAGGTAAGTTAGTCTTCCAATTGCCTTGGTCGATATCTGGGTAGATATATATATATATATATATATATATATATATATATATATATATATATACATATATATATATATAGATTATATATATATATATATCTATATTATTATATTATATAAATAGAGAGGAGAGAGCGAGAGAGAGAGAGAGAGAGAGAGAGAGAGAGAGAGAGATCTATACCAAGAAAGGAAACAGGTGCAAGCAGAATGAATGAAAGATGTGTATCTAATCACTAGATGGCTCTGATTGTCACGCCTCTCGGGAGACAATGGCTTATGGGTGATACATATATAATGTTCTCTCTCTCTCTCTCTCTCTCTCTCTCTAAATCTAGAAAGAGAGAGAGAGAGAGCTACCGCTGTTAATACGTCCTTCCAAAAAGGAGGTTCTCGCGACCTGTCTTTGACTTTAGGGTCACGAAGCGGAAAGCCGTTTTCACTTTCGGTCGTTTGAACGAGCCACGAAAAAAAATGAACGCAGAATGTTTTAAATATTTAACATTCTGTGTGTGTGTGTGTGTGTGTGTGCTCACGTGTCTCTCTCTTTCTAACTTTCTCTGTCCATTAGGGAGGCTGTGAGGTGTTCTGTTGTAGCCTCCAATGGAATGAATCACTCTCTCTCTCTCTCTCTCTCTCTCTCTCTCTCTCTCTCTCTCTCTCTCTCTCTCTCTGCAGCCAGACAGCTAATTTTATGACTAATAAAACATATTTCCACTTTCCTTCCTCCCTTGGAGAGAGAGAGAGAGAGAGAGAGAGAGAGACCCTGGGAAAAGAACTCGAGGAATGGGGGAACGTCTTGGCGGGAATTGTCGAGGAAATAAAAAGCCGCAAACGTCATGCAGCGTAACATTCCAATATAACTGATTCTGTGTTCTTTGGAATGTATTTTTTTTTCGCTGTGCTGGTTAATGGGATGGGTGGGTATAGCCCCCTGGTACCCTAACCTTGCCCAGAACCTTGTGAGGAGGAGAAATAAATGAGAAATACTTCACCGTGTGATATCAATACATATGCCCAATGCCTAACTTAACCACGTCACGTAGAAAAACATATGATCATAACCTCTTCTTATAACAGGCTGCAGTAGTCCAGGATGGGCACCCCTGAGGTCTTTAACTTGCCCAGTCCCGGAGGATATGAGAAATGAGATAGATATGCTTGGCAACGTGATTTAAATGCATATACTTAACCTAACCTGGTGGTGTAACGAATGTATATGTATAACCTCTGCTACAACTGGCTATAGTGGTCTACAAACTGTGTGTGTGTGTTCGTCCATGTGCAAACTCTGAGTTGTTTGGTGATAATCATAATTCAACAATATAATATCTCAAAATTAGTTTAAATTCGCTGATGACTTATACAACTCCCAATTACTGACTTTTTTTTTATTTTCATTTCATTCAACTGTGTATAAGTTAGCTTAGCTATGCTTGTACAATAAGAACTTATGAAAAAAAAAATAATAATAATAAATAACAAAATTAGCAAAGAATTAACAATTCAACAACTAGAAATAATTTTGAATTCCACGAAGATTTTCTCACCTTCCAATCAGAAACTTTTTAATTTGTGTCTTTCATTTCAGCGCAAGAGTGTGGACGTTAGCTTACCTATGCTTGTAAACCAACATGATGAAACAACAAACTACAATAACAAATAACAACAGCATTCTAACTAAAGAATAACCCACAACATGTACAAAAACAGAAAGCATAGAAAAACCACTCCTACGAGTCACACCCAGGCACCTCTGGCTCCCTCTGGGGATCAATGCACTGCGTAAGTATGCAAGGTCACCGTCCAAGACTTCTGCTGCATATTCTGAATAATAAATAATAAATGACAGAATCTCTTTCATTATTCAGCTCATGTTTGCCCCCCATGAATAGCTTGATTCTATTGGACAATGGCTTGAGAATCCTCGATTCTATTGGCTGATGCTCACAGGGACTTTCATGGCTTCAAAATCCCGTGTCACGAGTTTCTCAATGTTTGATGAAGCTCTGAATCAAAATGACTTTGAGGTTTGTTCATATCCACTGAGATGAAATCTACGACGACTTTCAAGTTTTGTCATATCTTGTGCTACTGAGTTTGAATAAAATATTAACTTTATTCTATACATGCTTACTGAGTTTCAATAGAAAGGTGTCTCTAGTTTACCAGTATCTGCTGACTTTTAATATGTTAATTCAAGTTTACCAATATCTACCGAGTTTAAATAATATATTTATTCAAGTTCATAAATATCTACTGAGTTTAAATAAAAT